>NC_091783.1:50096972-50406372 GCF_029378745.1 Bos indicus
TTACTTTCTTTTCCCTATGTCCATGATTCAGACTCCCCATGGAAAGGGCATGAGCCTTTGGGAGCTTTTGGAGTCAGACGGGCAGCCCTGAATTGAACCCCAAAGCTACTACTGAGCAGCTATACAACTTGGACACAAAAGTTAGCCTCTAGGCCTCCGCTTCCTCACATGAAAAACAGGGTGACTTGAGAATTAAACCCTGTGCAGAAAGCACTAGAATGCTGCTGCAGAGAAGGCATTCACTCAATGACCATTTTTATCACCAAATCAGGTCTCCTGATCACACTTGCTCCATATAGAAAGTCTGTCCTAAAAGAAGTAATAAAATATGGTTCTGTCCCCAGTGGTGCTTATTTTTGAAACAGAGCGCTAAAACGCAAATCAATCCCACAGTAAAATACCACTATGCCTCCACTATGATGACTAGAATTTTTTTAAAAACAGAAAATGCCAAGTGTTGGCAAGGATGTGGAGAAATAAGAATCCTCACACATTGCTGATTCAGCTGTAAATGGTGCACCTCCTATGGAAAATGGCTTGGTGTTGACTGAAGAAGATGAACATAGAAATACCACATGATCCAGCAATTCCATTCCTAGGCATGTACCCAAGAGAACTGAACACAGGTGCTCAAATTCTCTTCCACAGGTGTTCATACCAGCACCATTCACAATGGCCGAAAAGGTAGAAACAACCCAAATGTTATCAGCTGAGGGACAGATAAACAAAATGTGGCAGGATCCACATGGTGGACTATTATTATTCAATCATAAAAAGAAATGAAGTTCTGATACCTGCTACAATGCGAGGGACCTGGAAAATCCTATGCTTTGGAAAGAGGCTAGACATGAAAGGTCATATATTATACGCAATGTCCAGGACAGGCAAATCCATACAAACAGAAAGCAGATTCGTGGCTGCCAGGGCTGGTGGAAGGGAAAAATGGGTCCATGGTGCCTTTTGTATGTGATAGAAACATTCTGGAACCAGACAAGGGTGGTGGTTGCCCAACATCGTGAACGCACTGAGCATCACTGAACTGGACACTTTAAAATGGTCACCTGTATATGGTGTAAATTTCACCTCAATAAAAAATGTTAAAAGCTCTTTAAGAAGATTTTAAAAATTCTCCATTTTCAAATAGTTGGATGTAAGTGTGTCCCCGCTCATCCAGGCATTTCGCGAATACCTGCTGGCAGCCCTGCTGTGTTCCAGGCACTGATCCCTGCCCGCAGGTGTCTCATCACCTCATGGACCATCTGTGCCATTCAAAAGGGTTTGGGCACACATATATCACACAGACACAAGCCATGCACAAAACATAATGAGGTTTTCTCCCGTTCTAGCTCAGTCATGTAAGTAAACACTACTGGGCCCATGAAACATGCATATGTAAATAATACCACCTCCACCATAGCATGTTATGTGTGCTTTTCGCTCTACTTAGTAAATTTAATTGAATTACCATCTAAAACTTCAGCGAAACTACATTATGACCTACGATTAGCGTGAAATTTCCTTGTATTCTGTGACACCAGATAGCCCTTCTGCCTACTTAAATTGGTTTTTGATAATAGACAGAAGCTGTAGCAACCACAATTTTATTCTCAAAGCTTTACAGACTTCACAGTAAAACCGTGAGATTCTTTACGAGTTTTCCGACACACAGTGCTAAAACATATTTTCATCAAAATGTGGCTTCTGTAGTTGAACAGACACTCATACCCATAGGGGAGACTGGATACTTTGTCCCCATCCGGTGCCCTCAGGATGCAGTAGCATTTCCATTAGCAAAGCCATCACCGTGTTCTTTCTTTTGTTTTATTAAAAGGCTTAGGGAAAGTGTGAATGTTTTTCTCAACTCTGTTTTCAAGTGAATATTAAAGATTAAAAAAAAATTTTTTTTGCTTGAAAAACAAGAATACCATGAACCAGAAAATGCTTTGGAACCAGAAGGAAAGATACATGTGAGAACTACAAGGAATCCCTGTGCAATCCAGAAGATGCATATACCTACAAGCAGAGTACCAACCCTTTACCGTGGCATCCTTGCCATCATTAATTCCATATCACTGTTTGCTTTTGATATAACCCTCCTGCTGCTTGACCATTTTGAATGGTATGTGCTTTTTGCTTTTTTAAGATAAACTTCAAGTGAAACTATTTTAAGAATGTTATACTACCCTTCTTGATAAACTACAGACATCCAAATGAGAATGGAGAAGCCCTAATTTGTGCAGACTGAAAGAGGATTAACTACAAAGATTAGCAAAGAGACTATGGCGCTGGAAATCAGACTCAAATAAAGGACCTGATGAGCAGCCAGAATAGGGGGCTTCAGAAGCCAAGCCCCCACCCCAGCTCCACTGCTCCAGGGTTGCAAGGACCTGATGGAGGCATGTCCCTTCTGAGCTCCTTCCTGTAGGAATAGTACCCGGATGCCCGGTCAACTGGGTGGGGCTGGAGGGGGGTCACAAAACCACCTCTACCCCTTTCTCAAAAGGTATGATGATGCACACCTTCCTAAATATTGAACTGAAAAGAAACTGTCTGAATTACGGGATTCATCGAGATAAATGAGGACACCTAGAGTTGTATTTTTCTTTAGCAAATATTTCTATTTACTGCCTGTTACATGCCAGGAACTGTTCTAAGAGCTTTACAAGTACTAGGTGATTTAATCTTCTAAACATATTTAATCCATATGATTCCTCAGCATCTAGGTATACACCAGAACAACAGAAAGTAAGATTTCAAACAGATACTTGCACACCAAAGTGGATAGCCTCATTAGTCACAATAGCCGAAAGGTGGAAACAAACCAAGTGTCCACTGACAAGTGAATGAATAAACAGCACGTGGTCTAATACCTACAATGGCAAATTATCCAAACATGAAGGAAATTCTGACACCTGCTACCAGCTGGATGAACCCTGAAGACGCTATCCTTCGTAAAATAAGCAAGAAACAAAAGGACAAATATTGTACACCCCACTCACATGAGGGACCCAGAATGGGCAAATTCCTAGAGAGAAAAAGCAGAATGACAGCTTCCAGGGACGAGGGGGGATGGGAAAGGCGAGTCAGTGTTTAAGGGGTGCAGAGTTCCAGTCTGGAAAGATGAGAAGGTTCTGGAGACAGAGGGCGGGGATGGTTAGACACGATGTGGATGTAGCTCACACCTCTGAACTGTACATGAAAAATTCAGAGACAGTTAAGATGGTAAATTTTGGCATGCGTATTTTACCACAATTTAAAAAAACAAAAAAGTCTATTAGGAAGCTCCATCAGTGTAGTGCTCGTTGGTCCCGTGTCCAGGTGCCACAGTGGACACTAGGTCACAGCAGTAAATACCACAGCCTCGCCCCTCCTACCCTGACAGAGCCTGCGCTCCACTGAGGAGACACACCAACGGCCGTTTAATTACAACTGAGGCCCGGGCCACAAAGGTGAAGCCAGGGCTCAGAGGGCAAATCACGGGAGCTGCAGGGGAGACTGCCCAGGGAGCAGCTACGCTGTCTGAAATGTCTGCAGCAGACCCAAGATGGCACTCCAGTAACCAACGGCTTTGACAAGACCTGCTGTACACGCTCCTGCTCTCAACTCACACGCGGTCCTGGCCTGGTAGACTCCCCAGCAGACAGCAGTCACACACGCATCATTGCTGGGACCCGTGCAAATGGGTCTCAGCACAGCCTCAGGCTCTCCAAGCGTCCTTCCGGTGTCCACACACTCACTCTCTCTCCCCCCTGTAGCCTGCCATGGTGGTCAAGAGAGTACACTGTGGAACCAGACTTCCTGATTAGAATCCCCGCCCTGCCTCTCTCTGGCTTGGTAAACTTCAACAAGTTATTAAATCTCTCCGGACCTTGGTTGCAAAAGCGGGAACATATATGCTTCATAAGACCATGAAATTAAATGAATCTCCATGTGAAAAGTGTCTTAAGAACAGTGCTTATCATATGTAAAAATTAAGTTAACCACCATCATTATTACCTTATTTCATACTCACAAGACCCAAGAGGCAGGTGAGGCAAGACCAACTTAACTCCATCTAACAGATGGAAAATAGAGCAAAGAAAGAGCACGTAGCTTGAGATCATGCACCTGGTTGGCGTCTACTGCTCTCTCCACCGTGCCATGGAACCTACAGCAACCCAAAAGCATATGATGAAAATTTCAAGCGTCTCAACAATATTTGTGTGTTAGTCACTTCAGTCACATCCAACTCTTTGTAACCCCAGGGACTATAGCCCTCCAGGCTCCTCTGTCCATGGGATTTCCCAGGCGAGAATACTGGAATGGGTTGCCATTTCCTTCTCCAGGAGATCTTCCCAACCCAGGAATTGAACCCAGGTATCCTGCATTGTAGGTGGATTCTTTATTGTCATCCGAGCTACCAGGGAAGCCTCTATGACTACTATACACCAAACGCTAGCTACCCCTTCTCTGGCTGCCCATAGGAAACAAGATTCCGAGTTCTCCAAACCCATCATGTGGATCTTGTAATTCCAGGAGGCAAATGCAGTATCCTTCACTTCATCCACTGGGAAACAGAGCTAAGATAACAAGCATTTGACTAAGCATCTACCATAGTGACCCTCCACAGGGGAGACAAGAGTGGGAGAACTTAGATATCTGTCCTTCAAACATGGAGAAGGCCAGAGGTACTTAGGAAAAAATCATTAAAGAGCAATGGAGGTGTATACACGTCAATGCTACCCTCTCGATCCATCCCACCCTCTCCTGCTCCCGCGGTGTCCACAAGCCCACTCTCAACATACACATCGCTATTCCTGCCCTGCAAATAGCTTCATCAGTACCATCTTTCTAGATTCCATATATATACATGAATTGGCATACATACACTACCTATGTGTAAAAGAGCCAGCTAGTGGGAAGCTGCCGTGTAGCACCAGGAGCCCAGCCTGGCACTCTGTGACGACATAGAGGGGTGGGATCAGGGAAGAGTGTAGGAGGGAGGCTCAAGGGAGAGGGGACAGATGTACACACAAGGCTGATTCATGTTGTTGCACGGCAGAAACCAACACAACACTGCAAAGCAATCATCCTCCAATTAGAAAAACGGAAGAACAATGGAGGGGTGGGGTGCCATCAATGCTGAGCTCTGGTGGAGCCAACAAGAGCAAGAAGAATCCAGCTAGGCTGAGTTGAGTGTCAGCTAATGAAGCTGGGAAAATGTTGTGGAGCAGGCAGGATTCAAATGAGGCTTTCCGGAAACAAATCTTGTTTCCGTGAGAGTTCACTTTACGTGTCAACTTGACTAGGCCACGTAGGGCTGGGGTAAGAGGTCAAACCTTATTCTGGTGGTCTGGGAGGGTGTTTCTGGATGAGATCACCATTTGAGTTGGTGGACCGAGCCGAATGCCCTCCCTAACATAGGTGGGCCCAAGCAGTTGAAGGCCTGAATAGAACAAAAAGGCCACGTAAGAGAATTCCTTCTGCCTGCCTGCGCTCTGGGACATGTGTTCTTCCTTGCCTTCAGACTCAAACTGAAGCATCAGTTCTTACCAGGTCCAGAGTCTGCTGGCTTTTGGACTAGAACTTTATACCAGCAGCTCTCCTGGTTTCCAGGCCTTTGTACTGAGACTGGAATTACCCCCTCAGCTTTCCTGGGTCTCCAGGATCCAGCAGATCGTGGGACAACTCAGCCTCCCTCATCAATGAGCCTGTTTCACACATATCTCCTCCTCCCCACACAAACACACCCTCTACTGATTCTGTTTCTCTGGAAAACACAGACTAATGCCCTACCATTGTCCTGGCAGAGAAGAAGGGGGAAGAAAGCTTCCAGAAGCCTAAGAAACAGAATGAAAAAAAGGCAAGAAGGTGGGAGCAAATACATGGGGAAGGACATGAGAGAGTACCTCTGAAGGGGAAAAGGGGACAAACAAGAGGAATGAGGACTGTTAGGTAGACCAGATGGCCTGAGAAGAGGGGTGCCTTCTGTATGTGACCTTCATGCAGGCAGATGGGCAGGATGCTATGATCTTGGGATTCACAAACAAAAGCTGAATTTCAGGGAAAGGAATCATACATACATAAGAGTAGCAAAGACTGGAGCAAGATGGCCATTACATTTGACCAGGTAGGAGGAGTGTGTGTATGTGTATGTGTGCATGTGTGTGTATGGCAGTGTGCAGGGGCAGACTGACAGGAAATCTCTTCCTCCTTTCAAAGCACTAGACTCTCACACTCCCCGTGACTTAATCAACATTTTGGGAGCAATTCAACTCCCTGCCCATGTGCAAAGGCCAAACAGCCCAGGGAGAAGGCCACCTGCCAGCCTCTAATTATCTGAGATAACAATTCCCAAGTCCCTTGCTTGACCCCTCTGGACCTCAATTTCTGTATCTGTGAAATGGAGACCCAAGCTGTTTTCCTCAGAGGAGGATCGTGAAGATAAAGTGTGTGAGGTGAAAGAACATCACAGCAGGAAGTGACCCTGTGAGAAGGCGGGCACCCATGGAAATTGCTCTGGTGTAAAGTCTGATGAAAGCACCGAATCAGCCCACAGTCCACTGGAAAAGCAGGCTTTTCTGGAGGACTGCAGAGGATCGCCTCCATAAAACACACCCGGGGTCTATTTTAAGTGGTAGAAAAACAACTTGCTAAACCTCAGTAATGACTCACGAGCACACACCCTTACCATCTCCACTCTGCCGGGATGTCACGGCAGGCTCAGGTGAGATCAGGAGGCAGGAACACTCAGGTCTTGCTCTGTGGTGGCGGGGGTGAAGTCTGATGACTGGGGACCAGGGGATGGGAGGCTTAGTTAAAGCAAGACACGCTGGAGAAGACAAGGACGGAGCCAAACAGTTCCTGCCACTGATGCTGGAAACCCTGCAGTCACAACCCCATAATGGCACTCACCCCGGAATCTCAGGGCATCCCCTTTCCCCCAGGAAACTCCATCCAGGGCGAGATTCCGCCTGTGGCAAGTGTCCGTCAAGCATGACCACTACAGAAAAGAACCCTACGTGCTCCAGGCCTGAACGTGAGCGGAAACTGGAAACACCAAACTCCGATAAAGCAGAAAGCTCACATCACTGGCGCTGTAAGCAAACAAATGATCCAAGAGCAAGTTAATGTTGGCGATGTAACAATACCAGCTTCACTCGGAGAGCTGACTATGTGCCTGGTTCTGTTTCCCAGTGCCTTCCACATTTTATCCTTTCACTCTCACAGCCCCGAAAGGTATCACCTCCATCTCCCAGGTGAGGAAACCGAAGCATGAAGAGGTGCAGAAGACTGCACAGGCTCACTAGCAAAAACTGGAACTGGGATTCAAACCCATGCAAGAGTCTGTCTCCCAAATCTGTGCTCTTTGGAAAGTGCTCAAGTCCAACCTAGTGTTCTCTACCTTCCATCTCTAAAGGGCAAAAACTGGGACTAATACTATAGAAACCTCTGCCCAGCAAGAAAGTGAGAGAGAGAATTTGTCTTGTCTCTTGGCTTTTCTGATTTCTCTAAAATGAACATGATGTGTTTCCGCAGAAAAACAGAAACCAAACCAAACCAATTTTTTTTCAGTGACCGCCCCCCACCCCCAACCCTCCTGCAAATCCCTCCCACGTAGCTCCCAGGAGATGAGCAGCACAGAGCTCGCCAGCCCACCTGAACACTCAGCCTGTCCAAAGCAGCCCCTCAAAAACAGAAACGCAAATGCCATCTCCCCCCACACATCCCCTCCCCCAGCAAGGCTGCGCGTCAGGCAGGCTGCCAAGAGGCTGGGCTGGAATCTGCTGTCGGCTACCCAGTGATCTGATTAAGAAATGTTGGTTAATGGGGGGAGTACAATTAAAAATACATCAGCCCCATCTTAAAAAACTCACCTGTCTTTTTCGAGAACTTACTCAACAAAGCAAAGAGCTCTGCTGGTTAAGGACTAGCCAGCAGAAGGCCCCTGGACTTGTCATTAAGACTTCCTGGATGAGGGAAAAATTCCCCAGTTGCCCCAGAAAATTTGATGGACAAGCGTCAAGAGAGATGGCTTATGGCCGAGAACACCCTTAGGCTTCCAGATGAGAGTCTGGACCAACTCCACAGCTTCTGGAAGTTACCCTGATAAGTAGACATACACAGTTCATGCTTGTGGCTGCTACAGAAGGTCTTCCTGGGCACTGGACAAAGGCTCCTTCAGGAGGAAACAAGGAGGTGAGAACCACAGATGTCCACCTCACCCACACTGGCAGGCACTGACATGAGTCGGAAAATAGAACCCTCAATGGATTTTTTTTTTTCATCATGAACAACTTACAGGGCTTATCTGTCCTAGGGATGTACATAGAGTGTATCATGCCATCCCCTGCCCCAGGAAAACTCTAAGCCAGCCTGAATAGTGGTACAGATGAACTGACAAAACCCTCTATACGGGATGCCACCTACTCTTCCCTAGACATTTCTCATCTGCTCAAGTTTGCAAAAGACTAGTTGTATAAAGTTACTGTGATGTGCTTGCTAATATACAATGTTTCAGGAATCCTGAAAGAATTCATTGCTCTGAGACTGCAGCTGCCCAGAGGCCCTAGCACCCTAAAGGGGCTCCTCCACACAAGTCCTTCTGTCCCAGTCCATGCACAGCTGGGGGGCTCTGCAGCACTCCCTCTCTGCTGTCTGGAACACCAGGCATCATCTGTCCCAAGCTGAGCAGGTACGTGGCAGGAGAAACTCTGCCTGGCAATCGCGAGCCCTGGGCTGGGGCCCCAGGCCTGTCATGTTCCAGCTGTGGAGGGAGGGGCAAACCTCTTCCTTCAGTTCCTACACCTGTTGGATAAGGGGCATGTTCTGCTCAGGTCATAGGGCTTTCTATGAGAATCAAATGAGATGACGTAGGTCGCGGCACTTTAAACACATCAAAGCCCCAGGCTGGGCAACATGAGCCATTCATTGCATTGAATCAGAGAATGGAAGGCATCGAAACTGAGGCCTGAAAGGGAGCCCTAATGCTAAAGTGCAAGTCAGGATGCAGGAGGTGAGACCATGGTCACACGGAAGGGAATCCACTTCTCATCTTCAGAGCAGAGGAAGAAATCGGGTGAACCTGTTCAAGGCCAACCTTTGTGGGGGCTTAGAAGCAGCTTGCACCAATCCTCTAATTATGTCCCCCATCCAGATGCTAGGTGATGCCCTACATGCTCCTGCCAACACTTTTCTCTGGGCAAAGAACTGGCCTGTGCCCCCTGGGTAACAGATGCCAGGATGTGTCATTCCCCAATGCCAAGGATCAGAAGCAAAATTCAGCCCCTTGCCTTGCCTGTGACATACAAACTAAGTAGACAGAAAAAAACACCATGTTATATTTCTATATGAAAGTTTACTTAACACCATAAGAAAGCAAAAATTGCTTTTTAATGACCCCTAAAAAGATACACAGAATCCTTACGTTGCTGTTAATGGAAGTATGGCCAACCGACGCATGCACTGATATGAACTGACCCACTAGGTCCTTCTCTGAAAGACATCCAGCAACTCCGCCTGGGGAATGTGTCCTGCCTACCACCCTGTCCCATGGGAGACCACCAGACACCACAATTAAAAGTCAGCTGAAATGCACAACATTTTTCCCAGGTTCATCCTCTCCCAGCTCCCCACTGGCCCCAGCTGGCCAGCCACACTGACTCAGTTAACCTGCTCCTCCGGCCTGTGATGCGGTGACAGCCTCGCCCTTCCCAGTGGTCCAGAGGAGCCTGAGCATTTTCTCATGCTCCCTGACTCCACATGACAGAAGCGGAAACAAGAATGCAGGACAAGAATGCAGGAACGCAATAGAGATGGACGACGACAGTACCAACCCCCGAGTGAACCTTCACTGCAGTCTCAGCTCTGCCACTGAACTTTCTCTGCAACCTTGGCAACTCATCTGACCTCTTTCAGCTCTAATGCCGTCATCTGTAAGAGGAGGACATTGGGTGAGATTAACTTAAGGTTCTTTCCAGCTCTAACATTACAGATTCCAAACTGCGATGTGGAATTTTCACTTTCATCTTCTAAGTTTCTTTCGAGGTTCCTCTTAACATGCCCAGTGACAAGTAATTTTAGAGTCAACAGTATCTTTATTCTACATGTGGTTCTGCATAAATTCCAAGAGGAACTGCTTCTAAGACTTACTTACGGGTCAGCCTTTAGTGGGGGCTGCCGAGGTGTTACTGCCTGCTCAAGAAAGCTCAGCAAATCCCTCTGAGACGGCATCCTCGGTGACCCTTCACCTCCCAGGGCCCTGCCATGCTGTTTACCGCACGCATACATGCCACTGACACACAGCACCGCGTGCAAGCCCCCCCAAAATACGACTTCTAGGTCTCCTGTTTTCTATCACCCATCCTCGTTTTCATCACAAATTCCTACTTCCCTCTTGGCCAAGAAAACCTGAATTGCTAAGAGTAACTCAGTTCTGAAAATGCAAGTGGGATAACAAGTAATTCTCAGTCCCTCCACTACTGGATTTCTATGCACACGAACTCCACATGTTTCCAGGAGGCATTTTCTCGGCATGAATTCATAAGAGCAAGTGAAACTACTCTCATCCTCTCCACCCCACGTTATCCCAAGCCAGTATGCCACGAGCCACAGACTCAAACCCTTTAAAGCCCCAGCCTGTTGATGGAGCAGCGAGCCTCTGACCCTGGGCCTTCAGGTCAACTCTGATTCACAGCACAATAATAACTTAGCATCAGTTTATCACTAGCTGCTTGACATACTCATCTGATCTGCCCATCTAAACTGTAAGCTTGGGGGCCAAGACTTTTCCCTTATAACCCGCATGCTGTACTTGACAAGGCCTGGCGCTTCCATCCCGGAGGCCTCCGCCCCAGTGACTCCTCCCTCCCACTCCTCCTGCCTCCCCATACCTCCCACCTTGTAGCCTCAGGGATGACCCTAGTGCAGAAAGGAAAAGATGCCTGCTGTCCTCTTCCTCTGTCACATCCTGACTCCTCCCTCCACTACCCAGTTTGTGAAGATTTACAACTGATTACAAAGTTGCAGAGTGAGATACACATGACTGAACACTACTACTTTGGAGCAGGGCTTGAACTATTTTCCTCCAGGGACACATCAACGCCAATCTCCCAGGCATGTGCAGAGATAAAGCACTTCTTAGCTTCCAGTCCTAACACTGCTTCACACAGCACTCTCGAGAGCATACTAAAATACCTGAGTATACTGATAAAGGAATGATGTGCAATCAAGATACACACGCAGCCAGGAAAAAAGAAAAAAAAGTTTTGCTACATTAACTATTACCGAAATTACCTGAGAGATTCTTCATAATTGAACACAATATATTAATGCCAAAAAAGCAGTATTTTTCAAGCTCCAAGTCCCCAACTCACTGCCTATATCATTCCCAGGCTTTAGCTACAAGAGACATTTCCCTCCATTCATGAACATCTTGCACCATCAATCTTTGAAGGTGTCAGGAGGACTGTGAAGACAGGCAGCCACAGCCCTGTGGGAAGTGGTCTCAAACCACATGCAAAACCAGTGTCAATGGAAAAGTAACAGCTGCTGAGCCCCCAGCCCACCTGCCTATACACACCCCCGAAACAAGCCTCCTTTCTGACCCTGGCCGCAGGCACCGAAACACTGCCACGGCACTCAGCACAGCGCTTTGCACTCCCTGGAGCTAAATCGTCATCGTAATTGTTTCTGTTCTTTGATAGCAAGGTAGGCTGAGCAGTGCTTTAAGAAGCATTCGCAGCTCCAAAACTATGGGGCAACAGGCAGTTTCAAAGCATTTAGCTGGATACTGAGATCAGTGCAGAAACCTACTTGTCACCATGACAGGAGGTGATAATGTGACATTTCACAAGTTTCAAAACGGCAGGGAAAACTCCTCCCCTCTATTATTCGTAGCAATGCCGGACTTCCAAACACGCTCCTGGCGTGGACTGTGAGTCACTAATCACTCAGCAGGCTGAATACCAAACCGACAGGGCCCACAATCGGATCTGTGCCTCAACTTCTTGAAATGAGAACATTTTTAGCTTCTGTACCTGCAGGTTTCCCCACCATTACCATTTTCCCCAACAAATAACATTGTGCAAAATTATTTATTGAAAGGGGCTCCTATGTCCACAGTGGGCTCTGGCAAACAACACGTTTCCCTGTTTTCTCCCCTCCCTAAGCACACCAATACCGCCTCCCCGCTTTAAGAATAACATCAAGGACTCAGTATTATGCCACAAAAAATCAATGACGGAAAACCATCCCTGAAACCACCATCCACTTTCTGCTTTGAAAACAGTGTCCGCTGCTGTCCTTCAAGAACCCCCCAGAAATTCAGGAACAGAGAACATCAGAACATACTTGGGGGAAAAGAATGTATGTAGTGGCTATGTATCCAAGGCTCAAGTCCTGCTTCTGCTACTTTGTAGCTGTGTGACCTTATCTAAGTTACTAAACCTCTCTGCTTTCAATTCTGATATTAGAGACAACAGAAACTTCCCTCCTTTCACAGTTGAAAGGATTGAGTATAAGATTAATACATATGTCAGGTTCTGTGATATGAGTCACATCATGATGGTTCAATGTCAATTAGTAATGCTAATAATTAACAATGCTCTCCCAAGGACTACTAAGCCTGGCTAATAGCAGTCTGCCACAGACTGGGGGAAAAGTGACATGAATGTTCGCCTCCCTGTACCAGTAAAATGCTTATCACTGCCCAATGCCCCTGCCCTTCTTCACCATCTCTCTTCTCGATGAGAAGCAGGGCTGCCTGCTCAGATTTGCTCAGTAATGGATCATGACAGTTGTCACAGAGCAAATGGCAAGAAGAAATAAGGCATTAAGTTCCAATGTTTAAAAACTGTCAAGTGGGGGCATGAAACTCAGGAGCTTTAAGTACCTCAGCGAAAACCTGAAAGGCAAGTAACTTTTATAAATACCTTTTAATCCCTTAAAATCATTAACATGTTTTTTCCTTCACCTCTTTCTCTCAACACCGTGGTTATACCTACAGCTGCAACTGCTCACTCGGATGTATTTAAAAGTCTCAACTGAAATCATTTGGGGGTGGTGTTTTCTATGAATTTATAGAGACCCATGATCATATTAATAGTTATTTTTTAAATAAGCTTGAAGAAAACTCTCTAAGACCACCCTATGCTGCTGAGGACAGAATTAATCAGGATCTAATTGCTTCCTCCTTGTAATAAAAGTAAAAACGTCAGCAAGAAGCAAGTTTCGAGTCACTCCTCATTTATGTCCCCTTAAAAGCACTTCCACAGGGACCACCACACCTCAGGCAAAAGGACACTCATTTCACCCAAGGGAAGCCTGATCTTCCTTATTTCCTCACTCTTTTCTCTATTTGGGGGCTCTGTTCAATTGGAAAAACATTAGGAAAAAAAAAAAAAAGCACAAACAAGACCCTACAAACCAAGATCAGAAAGGGGGTCAGGAGAATGCTCACTGCTTTGCATGACACTAACGTTAGAGCCTCATTTCTAGTCCAAAGTATTGCAAGAACCAGCAGCTGCACCAGTCATTACATCCGGGTATCTGTGAGGAACCACTGGCAAGATTACCTGTCAGAATCCTACACAGTAACCCACCACGAATCCTTTGGGGATTTTTCAGAAAGTGGAAACTGCCTGATTTCTCACAGCACAGCCACACAAGAGGAGGCCACAGAGCATGCCTCTCCTCTCTGTCCTTCTCAGAATCGCCTGGGGGACGTGATCAACAGCAAAGGGCCAGGCCCTCCCTGACTCCAGAAGGCCTCGTCATCTTCTGCCTCTTTAGAAGTTTAAATACTCGCTTATCAGGTATTAGAGAGTTGCTTTAGTGAAACTTCAAAGATCAAGATGACTTCTAAGATCATGTCCAAGTCTAACACTCCACACTAAGGGACTGAAAAGCACCGCCTCTCTCCCACGTCCCACACCACGCCCACCCCATGCTCCAGAGGCCTCCCCGGGTCTCCACAGGGCAGGAGCCCCTCAAAGATGGGCCAGTCGCAAGGAAAGCAACCTGCTCTGATTGCACCTGGCTGTTAACTTGGAATAGTTACACAAAAGAATGGACAACGTACTCAGCATCAGTAAATCCCTGGATACCACTACATAATCACATTCCCCAAGCTTCATTTACTTTTTAAATCATCATTTCTCCCTGTTTAGTTCTACTTCCTTCAGCCACACAGAACTGTCTGGGGGATTACAACAATTCTTCCGAACACTCTCTTGGGAATAAGAGTCCCAGTAGGGTTTGATGGCAGCCGGGGGAGGAGAGAGGCACTCCTTAGGCACAGCTGAGAAAGGCAGACGGGGCAAAGGGCGAACGGAAGGATGGGCGGGAAGAGACTCAAAGTTCATAAGCTGGGGACCTCAGAAACATGACCCAGAAGGCCAGTGCAAACAACTGCAGCGACTGCCCAGGAATGACAACCTACAGCGGAGGGAGACTGCATAAACGCAGAAATCACACCGTTCTCCCCACTTCTGCCCTGGAGTTGTGTCACAGTCCAGCTTCAAACCCTTTTGGGATTTTCAGAAAGTGGAAACTGCCTGATTTCTCACAGCACGGCCACACAGAGGAGGTCACAGAGCATGCCTCTCCTCTCTGTCCTTCTCAGAATCGCCTGGGGAACGTGGTCAACAGCAAAGGGCCAGGCCCTCCCTGACTCCCGGGCTGGGCCCTCCCTGACTCCAGGGCCACCCTCCCTGACTCCAGGGCCGGGCCCCTGCATTCGCTGTTAGCTGTCCAGGTGAGTCTGCACACATCAGGTTTGAGATCCACTGCCACGGAGCCACAGAAAAATGTTCAAACAACAAAAACAGAAGAATCTACAAGATACACGGTTAATGGGGAAAACGCAAGTACATCACAGCGTCTTCAGGTGCCAAGCATACAAGATGGGAGTAAAGATAAAGGGGGAGGAGTGATGTCGGCAGGATGAGTGAGACATCCTCTGCTCCCGTCCCTCATCCCTCATCCCAACAGCACCTTGACATCCATCCATCCACAGACAAAAATGCCGTGAAGGAGATGTGGGGTCCGGTACCTTATGCCAAGGAACCTGGGAGAGGTATCACCCTCCCAAGTGCCAGGGAATTAGCCTACAGACCTTGGTCTCAGTGATGGACTCCAAAGTGGCCCATGAACTGGCCCCAGCTGCCCACTAAGAACACACAGGATCACATGCAGATGAAAGCCGTCTAGGAAATCCACAAGTCCAGTGGAGAAGTTCTAGCATACCATTGAGCAAAAAAAAAAAATCTGCATTTGGAAGCTCTGGAGAGGTAAGAGGACCAGTGTGACTTTCCTCACGTCATCTTCTCCCAAGGTAGCACAGCTCACAGTGCCAAGAGACACCCCAGCCGTGGTTTCTCCCTTGAGATGGGGAGTGAGATGATGTGTGTGAGCACCCAGCTTCACCAACTGTAGAAGAGAGGTTCATTTCTCTCCTACCTTATCCGGAGTACTGAGCCTCAGGGAGCAGAAAGAGGCTGGGGAGAACAGCAAATTGGACTCTGGACACAGATCCTACTAACCATGCTGCAGACTCCACTATGCAGCTTTTCCACAAGCTGCTGGGGACATCTTGGCCACGAATCCCACTAACTGGCCCACCGGCAGCCCCAACACCCCAAATCCCTCTCCCATGCACACCCTAACCCCATAGCCAGAATCCTGTGAGCACTCTTGGTGGCAGTGAACATGAGTTTTAGCAGATAGCTAGCGAGCATACCGAAAGCCGGGGTCTGCAGGCCAGGGAAAGATGGCAAATCTAAGCCCTAGCACCACCCCTGGGGAGCAGAAAGGAGGCTGTTAGCACCTGCCCTGGTACATTATAGGATATAAGAAAGCATATAAGCTTAAGGATTTTGCCAAAGGAGGGAGCAAGAAATGTGGAACATGTGTATCCACAGCTCTGAGAGTCTCAGAATCCCTAGCAGAGCTGACAGGTGTTTGTCTCCTGAAGTCAGTCAGTAAAGACTGAAGGAGGTAACTACCATCACAAATGTGAAGACAGCAATTTAAGACCTCGAGCAACATGAAAAATCAAGGAAACATGGCACCAAAGAATCAAAATAATCTTCCTGTAACCAACCCCAAAGGCATAAATCTGCCGTTTATTCTAAAGAATTCAAAATATCTACTTCAAGGAAGCTCAATGAGCTACAAGCCAACAAGATACAAGAAAGACAACTCAAGGATACCAGGAAAACAGGGTCATGAAAATGAGAAGTTTAACAAAGACTGAAATCGTAAAAAACCAAACAAATTCTAGAACTGAAGAATAGAATGAAATGAAGAATGCAATCAAGAGCATAAACAGCAGAATGGAGCAAGCAGCAGAAACAATCTGTAAAGTAGAATAAAGGACCTTAGAAACTATCCTGTCAGAGGAGAAGAAATAAAAATTTAAAAGAGTGAAGAAAGCTTATGTGAACTATGGGATGCATCAGGAGAAGAAATCTGTGAAATATTGGAGTCCCCGAAGGAAAAGAGAGTGGGGAAGCAGAAAGCTAATTTAAAAGAAAAGAATGGCTGAGAATGTCCCAATTCTAGAAAGAGATTTGGCCATCCAATTTCATGAAGCTCATACATTCCCAAATGCAAATGCAACTTAAACAGAATTCTCCAAGACATACTGTAATAACCTGTCAAAAACTAAAGACAAAGAGAGAATCTTACAAGTAGCCAGAGAAAAGAAGCTTATCACTTACAAGGGAATTCCAAAAAGGCTATGAGAAGATTTCTCAGCAGAAACTTTAAAGGCCAGGAAAGCATAGATGCTACAAAGTCCTCAGATAAAACACCACCAACCAAATATACTTTACTTTGCAAAGTTATCCCTCAGAAATGAAGGAAAGATAAATATGTTCCCAGACAAAAAGACACAGAGTTCATCACTCGACCTGCCTTACAAGAAATGCTAAGAGGTATTCAAGCAGAAATGAAAAGATACTCATTAGTAACTTGAAAACACATGAAACCATACAACACACTGGTAAAGGTTAATACAGCCAAATTCAGAATACTCTAATACAGTTATTAGGTACTGTGTTGACCACTTAACTCTACTAAAAGAAGTATTAAAAAATAACAATAACTATATTTGCTAATGATGTTACAACATCAAGAGGTAGACTGTGACATTAAAAAAAAAAAAGAGTAAAAGGGTAGAGATTTTATATACAAACTTAAGTTGATTACAACATAACAGAGACTGTTATATCAATATATAAGCCTCATGGTGACCACAAAGCAAAACCATATCATTTTTAAAGGTAAAGAGAAGGAAATCAAAGGATACGATCTATAAAACATCCCATCCAACAACAGCACAATACATATTCTCAACTGTACATGGCAAAGTCCACAGGGCAGATCGCAGGCTAGCTCACAAAATAAGTTTTGTAAACCATGGTTGTTGTTCAGTTACTCAGTCATGTCTGACTCTCTGTGATCCCATGGACTGCAGCACGCCAGGCTCCCCTGTCCTTCACTATCTCCTGGAGTTTGCTCAAACTTATGTCCATTGAGTCGATGATGCCATATAACCATCTCATCCTCTGTTGTCCCCTTCTCCTCCTGCCCTCAATCTTTCCCAGCATCAGGGTCTTTTCCAATGAGTTGGCTCTTCACATCAGGTCACATCAGTCAGCTGTTACCAAACTTAAGAAAACTGATATCATACCAAGTATATTTTCCAACCACAATGGTATAAAACTAGAAATAACAGGATTAGAGTTAAATGGGAAAATACATATGTGAAAATTAAACAACATACTCTTGAATAACGAATTCATCAAAGAATAAATCAAAAGGGAAATCAAACAATGTCTTGAAACAAATGAAAATGAGAATATACTGAATCTAATGAGCTGCAGCAAAAGCCATTCTAAGAAGAAAGTTTATAGCAATAAAAAGTTACATTAAGAAAAAAGAAAGCTCTCAAAAGAACAACCTAACTTTATACCTCAAGGAACTAGAAAAACAACTAAGCCCAGAGTTAGCAGAAAGAAATAAAAGACGAGAGCAGAAATAAAATGAAATAGAAAATAGAAAACAAAATCAGTGAAACTAAGAGCAGCTCTTTCTAAAGAAGATAAACAAAATTGGCAAATCTTTAACTAGACTAAGAAAAAAAAGAAGACTCAAAATCAGAAATGAGAGGATACATTACAACTGAAACCATGACAATGCAGAAGATTCCTTTTTATTGTACACAAAGAAACTGGATAACCTAGGACAAATTCCTGGAAACATCAACTACCAAGACTGAATCACGAAGAAGGAAGAATTTTGAACAGACCACTATCTAAGGAGATTGAAGAAGTTATTAAAAAGGAAAATCCCAGGACCAGATGGCTTCACTGGTGAACTCTACCAAACATCCAAAGAATTAAAGCCAATCCCTCTCAAATTCTTCCCCAAAAGAGGAGAGAATATTTTCAAACTCATTTTACAAGGTAAACATTACCCTGACACCCAAAGCCAGATAAAGACTCTAAAAGAAAACTATAGGCCAATATATCCCTATTGAATACAGATGTGAAAATTCTCAAAATAAACCAAATTCAACAGCACATTAAAAGGACTGCACCGTGATCAAGTGGGATTTATCCTGGGATGCAAGGATGGTTCAACATATGTAAATCATTCAATGTGATACAACACATTAATAGAATGAAAGTTAAAAATTATCAGATGCAGGAAAAGCACTTGACAAAAATACCTCTCATTATAAAAACTCTTAACTGACTGAGTATAAAGGGAACACATCTCATTATAAAGGCCATGCATGTGTGCATGCCAGTCACTTCAGTTGTGTCTGACTCTACATATTGGCAAATCCATAGCTAACCTCATACTCAATGGTGAAAAGTTGAAAGCTTTTTCCAAGATCAGGAGTAAGACAACTTCCACACTTCTTCCACCACTCCTATACAACATAGTTCTGGAAGTCCTAGCCAGAAAAAGAAAAAAAAGGTATCCAAATTGAAAAGGAAGGAATTAACTGTCTGAGTTTGCAAATGTCATGATTTTCTATATAGAAAACCCTAAACACTCCACCAGAAACTATTAGAATAAACTAATTCAATAAAGTTGCAGGATACAAAATCAAGAAACAGACTCAATTGTTTCTATATACTAACAACAATCTAAAAGAGAAACTAACCCCATTTGCAATAGCATCAAAATCAATACTTACGAATAAACTTGACCAAGAAGGTGAACGTTCTGTACACTGAACACAAAGACAGCGATGAAAAAAATTTAAAGACAACAAATAAATGGAAAGCTACCCTGTGTTCTTGGATTGCTAGAATATTGTTAGAATGTTAAAATTCCTTAACTACCTAAAGCAATACACAGATTCACTGCAACCCCTACTAAAACTTACCTGAGCTTTGTCCTTTTTTTTCGGGGGGGGGGGGGTTGGTTTGGATTTGTGGGGGACAGTGGTTTGTTTTGTTCACTGAGCCATGTGGCATGTGGGATCTTAGTTCCCCAAATAGGGAACAAACTCATGTCGCCTGCATTGGAAGGACAGAGTCTTAACCACTGGACTGCCATGAAAGTTCCCAGCCCTAAAATGTAGATGGAAGCACAAAAGATACTGAATAGCCAAAGGCAATCTTGAAAAGGAAAAATAAAGCTCGACACATGACACAGTTGGTGCCGAAGTATCTCACAAAGCTACAGTAATCAAAACAGCATGGCACTGGCACTAAAACATACATGTGACAATGGAACAGAAGAGAGACCAGAAAAAAGCCTTCACATATGTAGTCAACGAACAAGTGACAGGGAAGCCAAAAAAACTCAGTGCAAAAAGGATCTCTCTTCAATAAATGATGGTAGGAAAACAGATAATGACATGCATGAAATTGGACCCCCATCACACCCAACTCAAAAACTAACCAACAACGGATTAAAGACCTCAACATAAAACTTGAAACCATAAAATTCCTAGAAGAAAACATGGGGGAAAAGCTTCCTACCATTGGTCTTGGCAGCATTTTCTTTTGGATATGTAAAAGCACAAGCAACAAAACCAGCGGCACCACGTCAGATTCTAAAGCTTCTGCAGAGCACAAGGAACAAAAGGAAAGGGAAACGTACAGAATGGGATATTTGCAAACCGTTTATCAAATGAGGGGTGACTGTCCAAACTACATGAGGAAATCCTACAGCTTAATAGCAAAAATCCCAAATAATCCAACTTAGAAGTATGTGGAGAACCTGAATAGACATGTTTCCAAAGACAATATACAGATGGCTGACAAGTATATGAAAAGGAACTAATTATCAGGGAAAATGCAAATCAAAACCACAATGAGACATCACCTCACACCTGTTAGCATAGCTATTATCAAAAAGACAACAGGTAAGTGCTGGCAAGGATGTGGAAAAAAGAAATCCTCGTGCACTATTGGGAAGAATGTAAATTGGGATAGTCACTATGGAAAATAGTTTGGCGGTTCCTCAGAAGATTAAAACCAGAACTGTCTTATGATCCAGCAATTCCATTTCTGGTGTGTACCCAAAGGAAACAAAAACAGGATTTTGAAGAGATATCTGCACTCTTCTTATATGCTCACTGGGCATTATTCACAATAGCCAAGAAATGGCAAGATCCTAAGTATCTATCAAATGACGCACAGATAAAGATCATGTGATGGGTGTATGTGTATATGTGTGTGTGTGTGTATACACACATGCATACACAATCTCAGATCCCATGGTCACTTCCAGAGAAAGGAAATGCCTGATTGGGAATAAAGGTGGAGAGAAACCTACCACCCCATTCCTCTCAGTCTCCGGAATCTTGAACTATATCAATACCTTTTTACCTAACACATCTTTTAATTGCTTAAACTTGAAAGAGGATTTGGACTAAGCAGACAAGAAATATAAGCAAAAATAAGTAAAAATAATGATTTTGGAATAAACAGAAGTCCAGCCTTGGGGTTGGTGTTCCAGGGTTTTCATGGTTTCCTGCATGTGAGCACTCGTAGCTTCGGCCCAGAGTCCTCCTCTTGCCTGCCTGGGTTTACTGCATGGGCTGCAGAAGTCGAGGTGGAGACAACCCAGCTTCCAGCCAAGGGATTGGTGCCTCTAAGTTCCCCAAGAGGCTCCTCATTTGCTCTCTTCCTGAATTCTGTCTCCCACGTGGACTGTACACTTTTTGCAAGAAAAGGCTATTCCTCAACCACTGTAACATTTCTCTTGATGCCTAGAGTCAATTGATGCCTCCAGCAACATAAGACAGATCATTTAGAGACAGACCCTGAGCTCTGGAATTAAGTTCCTAGAAGCTATTATAAAAGCTTGCCTTGAATTGTTCTGCCTGATTATAAAGTATATGCTCCTCTACGAAGACAACAGCCTCCCCTTTTGCTCTTTGGAGCCACACACCAACCCAGAAAACAGAGAAACAACAGTTCTAATGACTAAGTTTACAGCAAAATTCTGCCCTTGTGTTTGGATTTCTGCTGAACACAGAAATCCCTGAAACCATCTCCCTCTTCTCATTCCCTCTTCCCCTCGGTGAGAACAAACTCGGCCAACATTTCCTTTGAATTTCACTTCGTCAGGAAGTCTGATTAAGGTTGTCCAAGGCACATTAGTTGACAAGTGAGGCCAGAACACAATGTATAGGAGAAGCTATGAGACAGCAACTGTGTAATGATGAGAGGAGAACAGGTAATTCAACAGTACTGAGTCGATCACATCTGTCTCTGCCAGAGGCAAAAACCCACTTACACACACCCTTTTCTTTTGGCAGACTGGAACCCACTAGGTAAAGGGAGAGGGATTCCAGACTGCCCCAAAGCCACCTCCCTGGGCTTGACAGAGTTAAAAATTCAGTTTGGCTCAAGCATTCTCAGATAGCAGAGAGTATATGTGCTTGAACTGCTGAGTTGGATCATTTTCTGCTTATTCCTTAAATATAAGTGGGGATGTTATAAATAACTTAGTGGGGATGTTATAATAAGTTGCATAGCATCAGTCTCACTATTTTAAAAGCAGGCTCTGAAACGTCTGGATGCCGCTAGAAAATGCTATGAAGTTAATGGATACCTTGTCCATGGACTTGGGAGGAAATACTGCACTATGCTAGGTGCTAAAGACACGAGCAGGCCCTTGTGGGTGTTTGTGAGGGGGGATTAACAGTTTTATAAAATGCTAGACTTTACATTAAAGTGCTTTTCATGTCATCACTTTGCATCTGTACAAAAACCCCATCAGATACATGATGTTCATTAGCATCCTAAGAATCTAGTCACAGAGCTCAAAAGCGGACCTTCAGAGCCCACACTAAGTTCTCCCACAGTTCCACACAGCCTCTCAGCTGTGACCTTTCAAGGCCAGCTAATTTAGGGGCTCCACAGAGAAAGAAACTGATGAATCAGGTCATGCTCCCAAGGTCACACAGCATGTCCATGGAGAAGCCTTCCTCTGTTTATGCTATTTAACTAGAGTGACCATGTCAACTGAAATACTCCATTTAGGGGCTAAGAAAGCCTTATATCTATACTACTATCTATCTGCTTTCAGACTCTGAAAGGACTATGTCAACTAATTTATATTTTTTTGTTTTTTATATCTATGCAGGTTAATAAGAAAGATTCAAATGGGGCTGTGATTTTAATTTCCAGGTGAGATACAATTAAACATTAGCTGATGAATAGACAGCCTTGTGAGCCTTTGTGACTCCCACCACTCTTGGAAGGCCTTTGGTCATTCTTCTCAATCTATTCAAATCTAAGTCACAGTCCAAGGTTCTTCTCCAGAAGCCCAGTGTGTGCACATGTGCATATCTGTGTGTGCGTGTGGGTGCAATGCAGTTCTGGACACACCCAGAACAGGTAGCGTAGAAAAAGGAAGAACACGCACCTTAAAGTCTGAGACAAATCCCAACCCTGCCACTTAATGGCTCTTTGGGAAACCAATATCATTTCGTTTCACTTCTCTCACAAGGAGACAACTTTGTACCTTAGACAATTATACCAGAGATCAAAGGAGATAAAGGTTTACCTTGGTACAGGGCTGGCACGTAGATATTTAAAACATCAATATTAGCTCCACGAAACATCCCTAAACTACCCAACTCTACCATCATCTCTCCATTTTCAATTGCCAAAACATTTAACGGTCCTGTTGCAGGCACTCGTATATTACAGCAATTGGTATCCAGTTTATCTGCCCCCAAAAGACAGACACTTTGGGGCAGTGGGGAGTGAGGAGCTGGGAGGAAAGCTAACTCTTACCTTTACATCCCTTACAGCCTCTTGTAAAATGCTCTTGATAACAGAGGCTCTGATATTTTGGAATGAGCTAATTCAAGGGAAAACAAGCTTCAAGCTATTAGAACAAGAACAAGGACCGCAAAGGCAGTTTATCTTCCAGTCAAAGGTTTGGCAGATATACATCCCACTGCACAGCCAGAGCCTCTGGAGGGTCCTTAGTCTTATCCACCAAGAGGGGAAATTCACACTCATCTACATTTTAAATAAACATTACGTAGCCTACTATACACTAGCACTGTGCAAGCCCCTCTGTGCGCGTGTGTTCAGTCGCACCTGACTCTTTGCAGGTGACCCCATGGGCTGTAGCCCACCAGGCTCCTCTGTCCATGGGATTTTCCAGGCAATAGTGGAGTAGGTTGCCGTTTCCTCCTCCAGGGGATTTTCCTGACCCAGGGATCCAACCCACGTCTCCTGTGCCTCCTGCACTGCAGGCAGATTCTTTACCCGCTAAGCCATCAGGGAAGCCCTGTGCAAGGCACTAGGAGACCCAGAGACACCTAGGAAATAGAACGCACCTTCAGAGCAGTCCTGGCATAGTAGAATGGATCTACCAAAGGTCACACAAGCAGTAAAGGAGCACAGACAAGGTCCTGTTCTTGCAAACCACCTGGGCCTCAGTTTCCTCAGCCGGAAATGAGGAAGCTGCATAGACTTGCACAGACTGTCTCCAAGGTCTAGTGCAGCTCTGTCGATTAGCCTGGTAATAAATTGCCACTGCCATGTATAAGACAGACAGCTAGTGGGGACCTACTGCACAGTACAGGGAGCTCAGCTCGGTGCTCTGTGATGACCTAGGTGGGTGGGACGGGGGTGGGTGGTGGGAGGGAGGTTCAAGAGAGAGGGGATATATGAATACAGATAGCTGATTCACTCCCTCATACAGCGGAAACTAACATTGTAAAGCAAGTATACCCTCCCTCCAGTTAAATAAATAAATTGCCTCTGGAGACATGTGTTAAAATATGCATGTGTATTCCTACATGTAACTTAGTAATATTGTCAAAAGCAATGTTTTCCCTAAAGAAGCTGAATAACTGTCATTTCAATCCCCAAACAGAGATGTCCGTATTTGGCATTCCTTCCTGCCATCTTTCCCACCCAGGACACACGTTGTGTATGACAAGAAGCTGTGGGTGAGAAAGGGAACGCATGAAGTAAACCCAGTTGGGGGCATAAGACACAGCAAATGGGAGTCACGCTGCTCAGAGCAGGACCAGAGACCACAGGAGGAGCCGGCAGTCCAGGAGAAGACTAAATTAAAGAACAGCACAGGAATAGAACGCTAAATTATTCTGGTTCCATTTAGATGAAGGATAAAAGGCCCAGCCCACCTCATTACACCCCGAAGGGATCTCATCTAAACCACACTGAAATACTGGGTTTCTTGGATGGCTCCTGAGTAAACCCTCAGCTGCCCATAAAATGAGGACTCTATCACCCTATTTCCTGGCGGTTCAGAGGAAACGCTTCCCTCCCTGTATTTGTTTAGGTACCAGCGCCCAGCCATTCTCTCTCAGCGAGATGAGCAAAGACCAGGGATATCAATTCTGAGGAGTGGGGACCCTCGTGCCACCAGCCCTGTGACAGTGGGCAGGCTGGGGTGGACCCACAGCTCTCTCAGCTTTAACAGGTACGTCTTACTTCCACTTTCCCAGGACCCTGCCATGCCAGGATTGCTTCAGTCGTGTCCGACTCTTTGTGAACCCACGGACTGTGGCCCGCCAGGCTCCTCTGCCCGTGGGGATTCTCCAGGCAAGAATACTGGAGTGGGTTGCCATGTCCTCCTCCGGGGGATCTTTCTGACCCAGGGATCAAACCTGCTTCTCTCATGTCTCCTGCGTTGGCAGGTGGGTTCTGTACCACTAGTGCCACCCGGGAAGCCCTCGCAGGACTCTGTTCTCAACCAATAAACAAGCTAATTTAATGCATGCTAATAAATTCCTGGTTACCTCTCCCAAATAACTTGTTTATAATAATACTGTAAAAATGTTTAGCTAATTTGAGGAACTCTCAGTAGTATTTTGGGCAGACCAGAGTACAGCAGACAGTCAGGTCCACAGGCCTTTGGAAAACGTGTCCTCAAAATCCCTCATCCTGTCCTCTGACTGTTCTTACAGACAGTACCAGCTCCAGGGGTATTCAGTTTGTAGATGGATCCACAGGCTTGTAGCCAAGACCTTCTCCCAACTTCACACAGTGCATGAAGGTGACTCAGCCATGATAGAAGTGGGGCTCAGTTAGGGCCAGAAAAGAAAAATCCCTGATAGAAGTGGGGCTCAGTTAGGGCCAGAAAAAAAAAAAATCCCTTGGTTTGAGCCCTAGCAGATCAATACTCTTTCCTCAGCTTTCCCCAAAAGGACCCATGAACATCAAACTATGATTTCCAGCCTTTGCCTGGCTTTCTTCATGTCATGATTTAAATGCAACCAAGTCACAGACAGGCAATGGAAAAGACACAGGTGAGTGATGCAAGTTCCTTGAGAACAGTGGTCCCAGCACTCTTGAAACCACACTGCCCGGCAAGCCACTCTGTAGATACGATCAGGTAACAAGGGCCCTGGATTTAAGCGAGGATCCATGCTGGTCCCATCTATTCAGTGTCTCCACTCCTCCCCGAGAAGATGCAACCAAGCAGCTCCAGGGCTAAGCAGCAGGTGATTCCAGAACAACTAGACCGACACTGCTCCCTCCCACATCCACTGTTCCCAGCCCAGCAGCGACCTGACCCACTCGCATCACAGCTCCTGAAACTACACACATAAACAAGTCTACGGAAATGTTGTTGTTGTTTCAGTCGCTAAGTCCTGCCCGACTCTTTGCAACCCCATGGACTGTAGCCCCCCAGGCTTCTCTGTCCATGGGATTTCCCGGGCAAAAATACTGGAGTGGGTTGCCATCTCCTTCCCCAACAGAAATGTATTATACAGATACAATAAATAAGAACCAATTTAATAAAGTAAACATATATCATAGTTGATGGGAGTCAATTCTTTTCTGATGAGAAAGGTCATTCAGAAAGTTCCAGGTTTTTTGCAGTTAAAACCAGTCTACGGGAAAAGGCTAAAAAATGCATCGGCTGAACTACAAAGAAAATGGCACCAACTTAGATAATTGGATGTACAATTTTATACTCCCAATATTTGCTGTGTGTGAAATTTAGGTCATTCTGTAAAATTCACTGTAATTGTTAAGACACCCCAAGATTTCACATTTGGTTCTAGACTTAAGATTTAAAGTGACTTTATGCTGCTTGCACTATGCTATCTTTATTCATCAAAATTTGGGGGAAACAAGTGATTACTTACTATTTGCAAGATGCCCAAGGAAAGCAAAACATTTTATCTTCTTCTTAAAACTAAAAGGTAGAAACTCCTCCCGAACACAGGGCTAAGTGGGTGGACAGAGGAGAAAACAGCAGTGAAGCCTCAGTGCACCGGAACTAATTTTAACTGACAAGCATTACCAGGTCATTGGCTTTGTTAGGCAACATGGAGGTAAACTTTTCCCATATGAGGCTGCGGTCACAAGTCAGGACTGGAGTAGGGGTCTCCCAGGTGGTCCAGGAGGTGAAAACCTGCCTTGCAATGCAGGGGAAGTGAGTTCGATCCCAGACCAGGAAACTAAGATCCCACGTGCTGCAGAGCAAAGAAGCCTGCGTGCCACCACTGTGCCGGCGCACTGCACCTAAGAGCCCGGGTGACACCATGAAGAACCTACGTGCCTCAGCCCAGGCCCGACACAGCCCAATTAGTTAGTTAATTAACCTCTAAAAGGACAGGAGTGGTAAGTGTTCCACTGTCACACCCACCACAGGATGGAAATCCTGCAAGTCCACAAAAAACTCTCAGTCCTTCCTGAGTTTTGCAATCAAAACAGCAGCCACCCTTTAAAGGAATGGAAACCAACTCTTTTCATTCAGCAGACCAGTGGAAACAGGACTGATGAACTACTGAAGAGTCACGATGCAAAGAGGATAGTGCTAAGAATTCGGGCCAGTTGTCCAGCTGTTGGTGACCAATGCAAAGAAAAAGAGGAAAACAACAGAATGGGAAAGACTAGAGATCTCTTCAAGAAAATTAGAGATACCGAGGGAACACTTCATGCAAAGATGGGCACAATAAAGGACAGAAATGCTATGGACCTAACAGAAGCAGAAGATATTAAGAAGATGTAGCAAGAATACACAGAGGAACTATACAAAAAAGATCTTCATGATCCAAATATCCATGATGGTGTGATCACTCACCTAGAGCCAGACATCCTGGAATGCGAAGTCAAGTGGGCCTTAGGAAGCATCACTATGAACAAAGCTACTGGAGGTGATGGAATTACAGTTGAGTTATTTCAAATCCTAAAAGATGATGTTGTGAAAGTGCTGCACTCAATATGCCAGCAAATTTGGAAACTCAGCAGTGGCCACAGGACTGGAAAAGGTCAGTTTTCATTCCAATCCCAAAGAAAGGCAATGCCAAAAAATGTTCAGACTACCATACAATTGTACTCATCTCACACAATAGCAAAGTAATGCTCAAAATTCTCCAAGCCAAGCTTCAATAGTATGTGAACCGTGAACTCCCAGATGTTCAAGCTGGATTTAGAAAAGGCAGAGGAACCAGAGATCAAATTGCTAACATACGTTGGATCATCAAAAAAGCAAGAGAGTTCCAGAAAAACATCTATTTCTACGTTATTGATTATGCCAAAGCCTTTGACTGTGTAGATCACAACAAATTGGAAAATTCTTCAAGAGATGGGAATACCAGACCATCTTACCTGCCTCCTGAGAAATCTGTACGCAGGTCAAGAAGCAACAGTTAGAACCAGACATGGAACAATGGACTGATTCAAAATTGGGAAAGGAGTACATCAAGGCTGTATATTGTCACCCTGCTTATTTAACTTATATGCAGAGTACATCATGTGAAATGCTGGGCTAGAGGAAGTACAAGCTGGAATCAAGATTGCTGGGAGAAATATCAATAACCTCAGATATGCAGATGACACCACCTTTATGGCAGAAAGCAAAGAAGAACTAAAGAGTCTCTTGATGTAAGTTAAAGAGGAGAGTGGGAATGCTGGCTTAAAACTCAATATTCAAAAAACAAAGATCATGGCATCTGGTCCCATCACTTCATGGCAAATAGAGGGGGAAACAATGGAAACAGAAACAGACTTTATTTTTTTTTATTTTTTTGGCTCCAAATCACTGCAGATGGTGACTGCAGCCATGAAATTAAGTGACGTTTGCTCCTTGGAAGAAAAGCTATGACCAACCTAGACAGTATATTAAAAAGCAGAGACATTACTTTGCCAACAAAGGTCCGTCTAGTCAAAGCTATGGTTTTTCCAGTAGTCATGTATGGACATGAGAGCTGGGCTATAAAGCACCAACAAATTGATGCTTTTGAACTGTGGTGTTGGAGAAGACTCTTGAGAGTCCCTTGGACTGCAAGGAGATCTAACTAGTCCATCCTAAAGGAAATCAGTCTTGAATGTTCATTGGAAGGACTGATACTAAAGCTGAAATTCCAATACTTTGATCACCTGATGCAAAGAACTGACTCTGGAAAAGACTCTGATGCTGGGCAAGATGGAAGGCAGGAGGAGCAGGGGATGACAGAGGATGCAATGGGTGGATGGCATCACTGACTCAAAGGATGTGAGTTTGAGCAAGCTCTGGGAGTTGGTGGTGGACAGGGAAGCCTGGTGTGCTGCAGTCCATGGGGTCGCAAAGAGTCAGACACGACTGAGCGACTGAACTGAACTGTCCAGCTGGAGGGCACACAGTACACCCGGTCACCCTCACTTCCAGAATGAACTGCAAGTTCAGAGATCCTCTGGTTCAATAACTCAGTAGAAGGCATCACTGAAAGCTGCTGTGCTCACTGTTATGGTTTGGATACAGACAAAACCAGGGAAGCATACAGACAAAACTGGCCAAGGAAGAGACACGTGGGGCAGAGTCGGAGGAGCAGCAAGTGCGTTACCTTCCTGGGACCGACGTGTGACACAGAACACTGTCAACCAGGGAGGGCCGCCCAAGCCCTGACGGTCAGAGTTCTCACTGGTGCTCATTATGGAGGCATGACTGACTGCTGGGCAACAATAAAATATATACTGGTTTCTGCCACCAGTTCTTAATATTTGGTCTTTGGCCCTGCTTCCTGACACAGAGCTCCTGAGTCCCTTAGAATCTCCTGAGTGTTAAGACCACCTTTTGTTCTAATGAAGTAACTCTCTGTGGGCTCCCGGATCGGGGGTCAGTGAATAGAAAGACCAAGCCATAACTGGAAGCTTGGAACATTTGGCCCCATCACCTATTCTCCAGAGAGAAAGAAAACTGAGCTTTGCCTACATGATAAACCCTTGATAATAAAGCCCCAAAACACAGGGTTTAAAGAGCTTCCGGACACATCTATGCGCAAGGAGACTGACATACTGCAACTCTACAAGGACAGAAACATCTGTGTTTAAGACCCTCCTGGATCTCACTCTATATGTCTCTTCATCAGGCTGTTCATCTATAGCCTTTATTATATTCTCTGTAATAAACCAGGACCCGTGTTTCCCTGAGTTCTGTGAGCCTTTCTAGCAAACTATCAAACCCAACGTGGGGGGTCAGAAGTAGTTTGCAACTTGGCACCTGAGGTTGGTGTCTGAAGTAGGGGGGCAGCCATGTGGGACCGAGCCCTTAACCTGTGGGATCTGATGCTAACTCCAGGTCGACAGTGTCAGATTTCACTGCTGGACACCCAGTTAGTACCTGAGAACTGGTCAGTGTGGGGGAAAAGCCCACACATCTGGGGTCAAAAGTGCTGTGGGGATGGTTATATGAGAGTAAAGGAAAAGAGGGTGTCTTCAGCAGACAGCTGCCTGCGTGGCTGATCTCCAACCCCTCCGGGCATGACTCAAAGTCCCCAGCTTAAACCATTCTTGATCTTTCTGGCATGGCCAACCCCCATCCTAAGATATGGCCAGCTCCCACCCAAAATCATACTGGTCTTTCTGGAATATCCAGCCCCAACCCTGAATCACATTGTTCAACCTTGACAAAAGCCAGACCTCTTTGTGGGAAAGGTTAAATTTACCCACGTGCAGAGGGTAAACAACTCACCGTCATTTCAGGTATGAAGTCAGATATATGTGCTTAGTTACTCAGTCCTGTCCGATTTTGTGATCCCACGGATTGTAGCCCACCAGGCTCCTCTGTCCATAGGGATTCTCCAGGCAAGAATACTAGAGTGAGTTGGCCATGCCCTCCTCCAGGGGATCTTCCCAACCCAAGGATTGAACCAAGGTCTCCCACATTGCAGGCGGATTCTTTACTGTCTGAGCCACCAGGGAAGTGAAGAGATATACTGACCCATCAACACAGAGCCAAGACACCAGTCAGTCAGCCTCCTAGATCTGAAGCCAGCCCACTCTGCCCTACCATACCTGTAAAAGGGGGTAACGAGCAAGGCAGTGACAATGAGGAGGAAGAAAGAAAGAGAAGTTCACCTACCATTTCTTCTTTGGAGTGAGAGCCTCTCTGAGAGTCTTTGATAGTCCATTTCTGTGGGAAATCTGCTTCACTTCCAGGATCAACAGGAAGCAGTTTGCTCTGATTCCAAGTAGTTCGCCAACTACCTTCGGGGCAGCTAACCTAGAAGTCGGCCAATCTAACACATTCATCAGAATAAACTAGTTTCCGCTGTGATCACAAACCACTCAGAGTCTCACTGGCAGCCAGCAAAGGTTGGCTTCTTGCATCTGCCCTGTGTTCTTCGTGGGTGGCTCGGCCTCTGTGTCAGCCTTATTCTGGAACTGACGCTGATGGAGCAGCTCCTATCTGCAGTAGTGCTGGTTACCATGGCAGAGGAGATAAAAAGAGCTGGCTGAAGTGTGCTACCTGAACAATCACAAACCACTTCCATTCATATTTTCTTGGGGAAACCAAACACTATGGTCACACCCAAGTTCACCTGAGTGAGGGTATACAATTCCACCAGGTGATCAGAGGAGGAGGAAGACCAGATACTAGTAAACAAACCAAACTCTGTGACATTCATTTCCCAACCGAAGCAGCAATGTCTTCATCCATGTCTCTGACAGGATGAAGGGGTTCTGATCGGGAATTTGGGGGTTTGCGCTTGGTCCCTAAAATGAAAGGATGGGGAGAGGATGTTTTCTACTGAGTTCAAAGGGCAAGATGGAACAGCTGCACAATTTCATGTTTTGGTTTCACACGTCTGCCATGCTTTGCGGTGTCAGAGCCAGATGTCTAAAGGCCCCATCACAGGAGGCTACTAGCCTCCCAGTCCCAGAAGACTAGTCCAACATAAGTCAACACAACAGCTAGAGCTGCACCAAGAGCTTGAAGGGTAACCGGAGTCTAAGGCAATCAGCAGCAAGGTACACGGCTTCACCTTAATCTGCAAATCCAAGTGTACTGACTTACGGTGTGAAACAACAGAATCATTTTAGTTGTAAGGAATCACGGTGAAGACAAGCAGCAGAAGACATAGGACAGGAAAATGTCTCTTTTCAAAAATGGAAAAAAGATGAATCACAGAAACTCTTGAAAAATCACCAACTCACATCAGTAGGAGCTTAACTAAGACCCCATCACTTCTTCACAAAGACTTCAGCCCAGCCAAGGGGAATCTGGTACTTGCATTATTGAACTGTTTTAACCTAAATGAAGCATTTAATATTTCTCTTAAGTTTTATCTTGGCTTCTGGTTCAAGATGGCGGAGCAGGAATACGTGCACTCATCTCCTCTTGCAAGGGACCAAAACTGCAGCTAGCTCTTGAACAACTACTGACAGGAGGACACCGTGACCCTCCAAAAGAGGTACCCCAAAGACAAAGCAGCGGCCACAGCAAAATGGTGGGATAGGTGCAGTCACAATAAAATCAAATCCCATGTCCGCTGGGTGAGTGACCCACAAACTGGAGAACAATAATCAGTTCAGTCACTCAGTCGTGTCCCACTCTTTGTGACCCATGGACCTGCAGCACGCCAGGCCGGCCTGTCCATCACCAACTCCCAGAGTTTACCCAAACTCATGTCCATTGAGTCGGTGAAGCCATCCAACCATTTCATCCTCTGTCGTCCCCTTCTCCTCCCACCTACAATCTTTCCCAGCATCAAGAACAATAATACCAAAGAAATGCTCCCATTGTGGTGAAGGTTCTGAAACCCATGTCAGGCTTCCCGGCCGGGGGATCTGATAAAGGGAGTGAGAATTTCCAGGGAATCTGACCTTGAAGGCCATTGGTGATTGATTACAGGACTTCCAAAGGACTGGGGGAAACAGACTTGAGTCTTGGAGGGCATCAACAAAATCTTGTGTGCACCAAGACCCAGAGGAAAGGAGCAGTGATCCCACAGGAGACTGAACCAAAACTACTTGCTAGTGTTGGAGGGTCTCCTGTGGAAGCGTGGGTCGGCAGAGCCTTCTCACAGGGTCGGGAGCACTGGCAACCACAGTCCTGGAAGTTCCTCCTTGAGGACCATCATTGGAGGTCATCATTAACTCTACCAAGGACCCCAGGGCTGGGTTCAGTTCAGTTCAGTCTCTCAGTCGTGTCCGACTCTTTGCAACCCCATGAATTGCAGTATGCCAGGTCTCCCTATCCATCACTAACTCCCGGAGTTCACCCAAACTCATGTCCATCAAGTCAGTGATGCCATCCAGCCATCTCATCCTCTATCGTCCCCTTCTCCTCCTGCCCCCAATCCCTCCCAGCATCAGAGTCTTTTCCAATGAGTCAACTCTTCGCATGAGGTGACCAAAGTACTGGAGTTTCAGCTTTAGCATCAGTTCTTCCAAAGAACACCCAGGGCTGATCTCCTTCAGAATGGACTGGTTGGATCTCCTTGCAATCCAAGGGACTCTCAAGAGTCTTCTTCAACACCACAGTTCAAAAGCATCAATTCTTCAGCACTCAGCTTTTTTCACAGTCCAACTCTCACATCCATACATGACCACAGGAAAAATCATAGCCTTGACTAGACGGACCTTTGTTGGCAAAGTAATGTCTCTGCTTTTGAATATGCTATCTAGGTTGGTCATAACTTTCCTTCCAAGGAGTAAGCGTCTTTTAATTTCATGGCTACAATCACCATCTGCAGTGATTTTGGAGCCCCCAAAAATAAAGTCTGTCACTGTTTCCACTGTTTCCCCATCTATTTCCCATGAAGTGATGGGACCAGATGCCATGATCTTAGTTTTCTGAATGTAAGCTTTAAGCCAACTTTTTCACTCTCCTCTTGCACTTTCATCAAGAGGCTTTTGAGTTCCTCTTCACTTTCTGCCATAAGGGTGGTGTCATCTGCATATCTGAGGTTATTGATATTTCTCCCGGCAATCTTGATTCCAGCTTGTGCTTCCTCCAGCCCAGCATTTCTCATGATGTACTCTGCATATAAGTTAAATAAGCAGGGTGACAATATACAGCCTTGACGTACTCCTTTTCCTATTTGAAACCAGTCTGTTGTTCCATGTCCAGTTCCAACTGTTGCTTCCTGATCTGCATACAGGTTTCTCAAGAGGCAGGTCAGATGGTCTGGTATTCCCATCTCTTTCAGAATTTTCCACAGTTTATTGTGATCCACACAGTCAAAGGCTTTGGCGTAGTCTGTAAAGCATAAATAGATGTTTTCCTGGAACTCTCTTGCTTTTTCCATGATCCAGCAGATGTTGGCAATTTGATCTCTGGTTCCTCTGCCTTTTCTAAAACCAGCTTGAACATCTGGAAGTTGAGAGGAGCAACCCCACATCCAAGGACTGGTGGCTACGTGGGCACAGGAGGGCTGAGAGGAGCTACTCCACGTTCAAGGTCAGGAGGGGCGGCTATGAGGAGATAGATACCCCTCGTCCAAGGTAAGGAGCAGTGGCTGTGCTTTGCTGGAGCAGCCGTGAAGAGATACCCCACGTCCAAGGTAATAGAAACCCAAGTAAGACGGTAGGTGTTGTGAGAGGCATCAGAGGGCAGACACACAAACCATAATCACAGAAAACTAGTCAATCTAATCACATGGACCACAGCCTTGTCTATCTCAATGAAACTAAACCATGCCATGTGGGGCCACCCAAGAGGGGCGGATCATGGTGGAGATGTCTGACAGAACATGGTCCACTGGAGAAGGGAATGGCAAACCACTTCAGTATTCTTGCCTTGAGAACCCCATGAACAGTATGAAAAGGCAAAATGATAGGATACTGAAAGAGGAACTCCCCTGGTCAGTAGGTGCCCAATATGCTACTGGAGATCAGTGGAGAAATAACTCCAGAAAGAATGAAGGGATGGAGCCAAAGCAAAAACAATACCCAGTTGTGGATGTGACTGGTGACAGAAGCAAGGTCTGATGCTGTAAAGAGCAATTTGCATAGGAACCTGGAATGTCAGTCCATGAATCAAGGTAAATTAGAAGTAGTCAAACAGGAGATGGCAAGAGTGAACATAGACATTCTAGGAATCAGCGAACTAAAACGGACTGGAATGGGTGAATTTAACTCAGATGACCGTTATATCTACTACTGTGGGCAGGAATCCCTTAGAAGAAATGGAGTAGCCATCATGGTCAACAGGACTCTGAAATGCAGTACTTGGATGCAATCTCAAAAATGACAGAATGATCTCTGTTCGTTTCCAAGGCAAACCATTCAATATCACAGTAATCCAAGACTATGCCCCAACCAGTAATGCTGAAGCAGCTGAAGTTGAATGGTTCTATGAAGACCTACAAGACCTTTTAGAACGAACACCCAAAAAAGATGTCCTTTTCATTTTAGGGGACTGGAATGCAAAAGTAGGAAATCAAGAAACACCTGGAGTAACAGGCAAATTTGGCCTTGGAATACAGAATGAAGCAGGGCAAAGACTAATAGAGTTTTGCCAAGAAAATGCACTGGTCATAGCAAACACCCTCTTCCAACACAAGAGAAGACTCTACACATGGACATCACCAGATGGTCAACACCAAAATCAGACTGATTATATTCTTTGCAGACAAAGATGGAGCAGCTCTATACAGTCAGCAAAAACAAGACCGGGAGCTGACTGTGGCTCAGATCATGAACTCCTTATTGCTAAATTCAGACTTAAAGTGAAGAAAGTAGGGAAAACTACTAGACCATTCAGGTATGACCTAAATCAAATCCCTTATGATTATACAGTGGAAGTGAGAAATAGATTTAAGGGCTAGATCTGATAGAGTGCCTGATGAACTATGGACTGAGGTTCATGACACTGTACAGGAGACAGGGATCAAGACCATCCCTATGGAAAAAAAATGCAAAAAAGCAAAATGGCTGTCTGGGGAGGCCTTACAAATAGCTGTGAAAAGAAGAGAAGCGAAAAGCAAAGGAGAAAAGGAAAGATATAAGCATCTGAATGCAGAGTTCCAAAGAATAGCAAGAAGAGATAAGAAAGCCTTCCTCAGCGATCAATGCAAAGAAATAGAGGAAAACAACAGAATGAGAAAGACTAGAGATCTCTTCAAGAAAATTAGAGATACCAAGGAAACATTTCATGCAAAGATGGGCGCGATAAAGGACAGAAATGGTATGGACCTAACAGAAGCAGAAGATATCAAGAAGAGGTAGCAAGAATACACAGAAGAACTGTACGAAAAAGATCTTCACGACCCAGATAAATCACGATGGTGTGATCACTCACCTAGAGCCAGACATCCTGGAATGTGAAGTCAAGTGGGCCTTAGAAAGCCCATCACTACGAACAAAGCTAGTGGAGGTGATGGAATTCCAGTTTGAGTTATTTCAAATCCTGAAAGATGATGCTGTGAAAGTGCTGCACTCAATATGCCAGCAAATTTGGAAGACTCAGCAGTGGCCACAGGACTGGAAAAGATCAGTTTTCATTCCAATCCCAAAGGGCTGGGTTGCCTCTAGCCAAACAACTAATTGGGAGGGAGTGCAACCCCACCCATCAGCAGATAATTGGATTAAAGCAATCCTGAGCAAGGCCCTGCCCACCAGAGCAAGACCTAGTTTTTCCCACCCTGTTCCCCGAATCATGAAGCTTACAGAAGCCTCTTAGCCTCATCCACCTGAGGGCAGACAGAAGAAGCAAGAAGAACCACAATCCCACAGTGGCTAGAACAAAAACCACATTATAGAGAGATAATCAGGATGAAAAAGCAGAGAGTTATGTCTAAGACGAAGGGACACTGTAAGACCCCAGAAAAATGACTAAATGAAGTGGAGATAGGAAATCTTCCAGAAAAAGAATTCAGAATAATGATAATGAAGATGATCCAAGATCTTGGAAAAACAATGGAGAACATGCAAGAAATGTTTACCAGAGACCTAGAAGAACTAAAGAACAAGCATAGATGCACAATACACTAGAAAGAATCAGTATTAGAATAACTGAGGCAGAAGAATGGATAAGTGACCTGGAGGACAGAATGGTGGAAATCATTGCCACAGAACAGACTATACAAAAAGGAAAAAAGTGAAGACAGCCTAAGGGACCTTTGAGACAACATTAAAACACACCAACACTTGCAATATAGGGGTCCCAGAAGGAGAAGTGAGGAAGGACCTGAGAAAATATTTGAAGAGATAATAGCTGAGTACAATTGGAGTACAGTTGATTGGGCTTCCCTCATAGCTCAGATGGTAAAGAATCTGCCTGCAATGCAGGAGACCCGGGTTTGATTCCTGGGTAAAATTTCCTTCTCCAGGAAATGTCAACCCACTCCAGTATTCTTGCCTGGAGAATCCCATGGACAGAGGAGCCTGGTGAGCAATTCATGGGGTTGCCAAGACAAGACTGAGCGACTGAACTGAACTGAAAGAAAATAAATCCAATTAAGAAAAGATAATAGGATCATATATATTGATAATTACCTTAAATGTAAATGGATTAAATGCACCAACCAAAAGACACAGACTGGCTGGGTAGATGAAAACATGTGCAGGTTTGCACTTCCACATCACTCTGCTTGACCCTCCAAACTGTATGTAATTATTTTACATTTTTAGGTTAATCATGTTTCCTATGGCTTGCAATTGTAATAATCTTTTATTTTTTCTCTGGCTATTGATTGTGAAAACTGATAAACATCTTTCACTATTGTGATTATGTAACAATTACTCACTTAATAGCATTGTATCATGATTGGTCAACAGAAAAACTCTATATTACCAAAACTGCCATTTAATAGAAAAATCTGTAATCACTTTTCAAAATCCAGATGCTTATCAGAATTATCTTAGAATTTTTGAAAAGCACAAATGGCCAGGTGTTGCTTTTTTTCTCCAAAGCTCCAGATATGTTTCTAGTGAGCAGCCATATTTAAAAACAACTGGACTGTCTGATGATTTTTTACTTTTATCCAGTTGTTTCAGTTTTTCTATTTCATATTCAGTGTTCACATTTCATTTAGTTTATGTTTTCCTATTTCTCCATCTCTTTTTTTAAAGTTCTTTCTCAAGCCTTTATCAAGCACTATAGAAAAGCTTTTGTATCCATATATATAAATAGTATGTATAATATGTATATCTTAGAAAACTTATTAATTTTTTCCTAACTAAAAAATTTACGACATTTTGATTCCACTTGTTTAACTTAGTATGTATAGAATGTTACATTTCTAATTTTTTTTTAAAAACAGATATGCAATAAGCAACAAAGCTTTATTTACTGTAGAGCACAGAGAACTATAGTCAATATCTTATAACAACATATCATGGAAAACAATCTCATTGGAAGGCGAAGTCTTAACCACTGGATCACCAGGGAAGTCCCCGGGAAGAGCCTTTCCTAACAGGCACCACGGGAAGGACAGGAGGTAAAGTGAGAACGTAATGTGCAAATAGAGAGACGGTGTGCAGCCCTGGCCTACTGTTGGCTACAGACACGCCTAGAACGCTCAAGGTGACCTGCTCAGCACCTTCGGCCCTGTCGCAGCTCCCACGGGGTCTGGTTTAGGACTGAGCACACAACAGGCATTCAGGAGAGTCCTTCGGTCAGACAGTATCATCACCTCTCACCCAAACTCTTTGGTTTACAGTGAGGAAGCTGGCTGGAGGCACAGCTGTGACGGGACTTTGGGCCTTTACGACATGCGTGTTTCATCTTCCATCCACAAATAGGACTTAGATGGAAAATGTAAGAGAGGTTTCTGGAAGATGCTCTACATGGGCTACATACGTGCAGAATGACAGCAAATAAACCCAGAAATGACCCTCAAGAGACCTAAGGGGAAGAGCAATGTATTCTTCAGTGACAGAAGCTTGGCCTAGGAAGAAGGGAGATGCTGGTATTTCAACCCAGTGAAACACGAGATTAGATGCCAATGTGCCTACAGGAAGAAGTATACATATTATAAATTATTAAGGCCCTTTGCCACACCTAGATAGAACCTAACAGATGCACATGGTTCGGCTAAACAAACCCCACACTTTCACTTGGGCCATTTGTAGAGACGTGGATGGACCTAGAGACTTCATACAGGGTGAAGTAAGTCAAAGAGAAAAACAAATACCGTACGTTAATGCACACAGGTGGAATCTAGAAAAACAGTACTGATGATCCTATTTGCAATGCAGAAATAGAGAAAGGGATGTAGAGAGCAAATGAATGGATACAAAGGGGAAAGCCTGGGAGGAATTGGGAGATTGGGATTTATATACACTATTGATACTTTGTATAAAATAGATCACTAAGGAGAACACAGTGTAGAACACAGGAGCTCTCCTTAATGCCCTGTGGTGACCAGAATGGGGAGAAAGTCCAAAAGGGAGAGGATGTATGTGTGGCTGATTTATTTTGCTGTACAGGAGAAACCAACACAACATTGTAAAGTAACCATACTCCAGTAACAGTTAATTTTTTAATTTTTAAAATTTAAAAAAAAATTTCTGGCTGCAATTTTACCATCTTTCTCAGCACAGAGGGAAGTTGAAGCTCCTACCAGGATGTGACACTTACAATGACTGCAAAGTGACCTACATTCAAGTGTCTTATTTAAAAGTTTTAAGAGCAACAATCCCCTAGGATCATCCCCAAAAGCAAGGTATTTAAATTAAAAATGCTGATGGGAAGAGCTTTCAAAATGTAAATATTTCATTCTTCATAAAAAGTGTATTTTTCCATTTCTTTTTTTAAAAAATGCATTCTAACAACAACAAAATCTCTTATCCAAGCAATCTTACCCAAAGGCATAAGATGCTGGAATTTAACTCGACAGTGGTGGTCCAAGAATAAAAGACTTCTGCAAACAAGGAAACAAACATCATTTGAAGGATCCTGAGGCAGATCAGGAGGAAAAAATGGATGGTTTTCCACTGAAGTGGTGTTTTAAAAACTCGAAAGCCATTCTAATTAAATCTCCAGACTTGTTATACCACTGGCCTTCACAGGCGCCTGTGACATTGATGGAAGAAACCATTTACCAAAATCCAATACACTTCAAAACACTTTCTGCATGGCTCTGTTCTTTTCCTTTTTTTTTTAATATCTTTTTCTTCATTTTTTTAATTAAAGGGGCAGCCCTTCCCACTATACAAATTACCATGCCACTTCCCTAGAAGGTAGAAAAGGTGATGTAAGACAGTAGCTCAGTTTAATTATGATTTATTGACGGCAAATTACATAGCATGTGGTCTTTGTCAATACACTTTCATGCTCCACCGTCACTCAGTCTAACCCACAGCAGGTAGATGGGAGAGCTATGATGAAATGCTTGTGGCAGAAGCAACCGTAGAGATCTTAGTTCAAGTTTTCTCATTTTAGAGATGGAAAAACCAAGGCCCAGAGAGGTGGAGTCACCTGAGCAAGGCTACACAGCCAGGGATAAGAGTCCTGCTAGCCAAGAAGAAGGACTCTGGAAGCCCTTTTCTTCTAAGGGACATACAGGTGGCTAGCAACAAGCAAACCCGGGTCCTGCCCTCAGCTGTTCTCACAGCCTCTGGAATTCCTGCTGCATGGACCTGCCTTAGTTCAGCGCAGCCAGGAAACCTCAGTGAACTGTACCCCACAACACCAACAGCAGGCAGGAAGGGACCAGGGAGCGGGGGTGGGGGGCTGTGCACCCGCCACCGTGTGTACTCACAGGTAGTGAAGAAGCACAGACTCCACTGTATCATCTCGACATTGCTGTTTTGGCTAACATTTATAATACTGTACTTTCACCATGGGGTGTTAAATCTGGATCAATCAGCCATAAGACTCAACCTGTATTTTTACGGGATCTCTTTAAATGCTTTTCTGCATGAATCACAGACTCATAGAATTGAAGGGGACATTATAAAAGTCAAATCCCTCTGGATAAAAATAAAAGGCACACATATTTAGGCTTGTTTAGGCACAGAAAACAGCTGGAAGGATACAGGACGAAATGTCTTCTGCAGCTACTTCCAGGGAGGGAATAAGGAGGCAAAGGGAAGGGGCAGACTTTTTACTTCATCTGATTCTGCGCTTTTGTTTTTCAGCAGGAGCACAGTCCACCCCCTCCCTCGGGCCCTGCGCCGCACCCCCTGCCCCTGGGCCCCAGCACTGCACAGGGCTCCACTGGGGCCACCGCCTTGTCTCCTCCTCCACACTCCGGGAAGTGACAGCTGACGTAGTTTCCACTCTACCTGATCCCGCCTAAACCTTATATCCCCTTGTGGAGCCTGGAATGCCTTCCTGGGCTCTAGACGTCAATGTCTAAAGCTCGCAGGCCGGCACCACCAGCTGTTCCACAGACTCGTCAAACCCCACCTGCCCCTCACAACTCTCCACCCTCGCCTGCCCCTTCCTGCCACACTGGGTTCCCTCTGTAAGCGTCTGAGTCAGAGTCCCGGGAGTCAACCTCAGTTCTTCCCCTGAACCTGCCACATGCAGTGAGTCTGCAGGTTTTCCTGAAGCTCCTCTCAAAGCGGGTTTGTCTTCTGATCACCACGACTGCCCTCTCCTAAGTCACCTGAATTACTGCAGAGACCTCCTGGTGAGCCCCCTTGCTAATGCCTCCAACCCAGTGCATGGCACATGGGTCTGTTGAATACACAAAGGTGATGAAGTTCACTGTCCTCCCGATGCACCAGGCACCATTTGAGGTCCCAAGGATACAGCTGTCAACCAAACAGACATTGTCCGCCATGCTCGGGGACCCTATTTCCTAGTGGTGGAAATTAAACTTAAGATCCGTTTATGGCTCCCCATTGCTTCAGGTAAAGTCCAGACATTTTAGGTAGCCTATAAGACATTTCCTGATCCCAGAGCCAACGAGCCGAGACCCCAGACATCCTGCACCATTGCCACTTCACTGAACGCACTCTGCTTTATTTCTCATACACCGTTCCCACTGTCCAGAACACTCCTTTTCTGCCTAGTTACCGTGTCCTCTAAGTCTCGGATCAAGCGTCACCTCCTCCAGGAAGCCTTCCCTGACATGGTTCACCGAGATGCCTTTCATCAGAGCCCTCTGCAGGCCTCTGTCTCAGCACCTTGCACAGCCCTGTATCTGTGGATTTAATCTCCCGCACAGCACCAGAAACTCCTCTAGAAAAGGCCCTGCTCCATGCCTCATCTCTCGCCCAAATCTGGCATATTAATGAACACGAAATACTTAGGGATCCGCTTCCTAAGGAGCTCAGTAACTATGCTGCCAAACCCTAGGGTCCTGAGAGGCAGACAACAGGAGGCAACAGTTACCAGCACTGACAGGTGTGAAAATAACACGGTGCCTAAGCAGAGAGAAAGCTACACTGCAGCTCTGCAGCCCCCTGTGTACTTCTGCTTTCGGGCGCGTCCATATATAAACACACACAGTCTGGTCTGTGCCCCCAAAAGGCTCACAGTCATTTGGAATATGTGCATCAGGTTTTAAAGTTAATTTTTCAAGTCTAGCTTTCAGGAGCTTGCCTCTGACCCCTGGATGCCTGCCTTTAGTGCTATCTCCTAAGCAGGCTTCCAGCCTTTCCTTGGATCTGGTTTAGAGAGATTTTGGTTCCATTTTTATTCCAGGGTTCAATTTTGCCTTACTGTTCTTCCTAATCCCCTCACCTCCCCCCGACTCACCATACCTCCACACACAGTGAAAATAGCTCCAAAAAAGAAACATGCCAAGATGTCCTAGTTCAGGGTTGGCACGCCAGGCTGATATTCTGAGGATAAAGAATTTCCATCACCCTGTGACCCACAGTGAACTCTTCCCAGAAACAGTGAACACCACCAGTTCTTCCCCTACTTCACCCTAAGGTGTCAGTCATCTTGGGTCTCTGCTCCCTTGTGAAGGGTCTAAATCCCAAGGATCATGACCCAAGATACAATCCTCAAATTATATTATCAGGAAAAAAAATAATTGTATTATCAGGCCTTCTGGATACTAGTGGTCTTTGATGTCAGACAGATCTAATTTTAAATATAGGCTCCAAGCTTGAGTGACCTCAATACCATCATTCCACGTGCAAAGCACACTCTGAACCTCATGGGTCCACCCATTTGCAACTGTTTCTTAATGTGATGCACTTCCTTTTTGGCAAAAAAAAAAAAAAAAAAAAAGACATTACTATGACTTCATTCATTACTGTTCTCCTTTTTTAAACTATAATATTGTATTTGCTGATTTAGCTCATTGTTTTTCCCTACCAAAATTATATACATATGTGAAGCCCAATAAAAGAAAATTTTCAGTGTCACAAATAAAAGTATGGACTCCAGTACTTGTAAAATTAGGATAAACCTTTCTTGCAAATTAAATAAGACCATGTAGGAAAAACACTTGGTTCTATTAAGAGTTCAATATGTGCTGATTTCCTTTCTTCTTAAACTCCGATTTGCTTAAAAAAAAAAAAAAAAGCCTGGGCAGAGCTAGGACTGGACTGTATTAGAAAACTCTGTTTTGGACCACCGGACAAACTTTTCAAGTGATGTGAGAGATCAGCCCCCTGACCTGGCACCTGGTCCAGTTTCTGTGGGGAAGGATCCATTCTGAATCCCACCGCCCCTGGGTCACAGCTTCCCCAGCCTCTTTCCAGCTCCAAGGACACACCAGACCAGCCCCACCCCGCCCCGGAGAGCTCATGTCCCAGGGGAAGACCCAGTCAGTTCAAAGCCTCCCTGGCCTCTGATCTAAGAAAGCTGGCGGCACGCAGAGAGCGGTAATTGGAATGAAGAATTATGCACACAGGAGGGCTGAGTCATCATAACGAGGAGCTGCTCTCTGGGCTGCAGTTCCTCAGCTGCAGACTGACACGCTGCACAGCAGTTCGATGTTCGGGGCCTCGGTGCACAGCATGGCCTGCAGATCCCATGTCCCGGCTGCACCTCCTGTATTCCCTGCTGAGGTGGCGGGCAAAGAATTGCAGCCACCTGCCTAACCACACAGCATAAGCTCCCTTACAGAATCTCCGAGGCTTCCCTGAGTGTCCCAAGGCTTGACCCACCAAGAAAGCACTCCCTCACTGGAACCTGCACAGAACATTCAGGGATGATGAGTCTGGGTTAAGAAACTAAAGGCACCCCTCCTGAATGGAGAGAGATGAAAGAGGACAGGTGTCTTCCAGCAAATGAGGTGTCGGTGCTGCCGGCGTGACTAAAAGGACAGCTTTGGGGGTGATGGTTATTTCAGATCTGACTGAAACCTTAAGCACTGAGACCAGAAAGGAGCTGAGAGCCTTCATTACCTCGATCACTGCCAAGACTGATCACCCACAGGTCTTGACATCACAAGCCTCCCCAGGTAAGAACCAATCAGAAGGGGCTTTCTGGGTGGTCCACAGGGGTCTCAGGTTCAATCCCTGGTCGAGGAACCGAGGAACTAGATCCTACACGCAACAACTAGGACTTCACATGCCACCGCTGGGACTCAGCAGCCAGATCAAATATATAAAAAGTACAGTTTTTTTAAAAAACCACATGAGACTAGGTGATCCATGTGCAAAACCACCCACAGGTCCAAATGACCAAAGAACCTGCCTTTTACTGTTACTTATTCCTTGAATTTAAGACTCAGAAAAGCCAAAGTAATCATTTTGTAAGTTCTGGTACAGGGTTCTTAAAACCTACATAGAATCAATGTCAAATTTATGTATATTAGTTGGTGTCCATCAAAAGCATGTACTCCACAAAATGAAAAAACAAAAATAACATCACACTGGAAAGTAACACATGGGCTTTGTTCACACACTGGTGAATTTCACAGGGACGGAGCAAAGGGACAAAGTGAGTGATTAAATGGTTCATCCCACTGCGGGACTGTTAAGTAGAGAACATATGGGAGAGACCCCTGTAAGTGAATGATCACTCAAGAGAGCAGGTCTGCTTAAGCCCAAAACCAAGCAGGCTCGCTTAGCAACAAAACCATGCAACAGAAGCCCAGGACATGCCCCTAAACACTAACACAGTGGTGGCATGAGACCTACAGCATGCCCAGAGAGCCCAGTCAGCTAAGGATCCCTAGGACACACTTTGTGAGAAGGCAATGGGACCCCACTCCAGTACTCTTGCCTGGAAAATCCCATGGACGGAGGAGCCTGGTAGGCTGCAGTCCATGGGGTCGCTAGGAGTCGGACATGACTGAGCGACTTCCCTTTCATGCATTGGAGAAGGAAATGGCAACCCACTCCAGTGTTCTTGCCTGGAGAATCCCAGGGACGGGGGAGCGTGGTGGGCTGCCGTCTATGGGGTCACACAGTCGGACACAACTGAAGCGACTTAGCAGCAGCAGCAGCAGCAGGAAACACTTTGTGCACACACACAGAACAACCTGTGGACCTAACTTGACCACACAGGGACAGAAAAACTCCCCTTCTCAACCAGGAGGAGGAGCTGATAATGGAAGTATGATGTCAAAAAAGACAAAGTCTTTTCCCCCTCCCCACTTTTCCTTTGATAATAAAACCGTAGCCCACTAAGTTCTCAGGGCACAGCATCCTCTTACCCATCCACTTGTAAGCCTCACAAGCATCCTAATCTAATAGGACTATCACTTTGCCTCTTGCTAAATTCTGTCATAAATTCTTTTAAAATTTTAAATTTCTTAAATCTTTCGAGAAATGGGAATACCAGAGCACCTTACCTGCCTCCTGAAAAGTCCATATGCAGGTCAAGAAGCAATGATTCGAACCAGACATGGAACAATGGACTGGTTCAAAATTCAGAAAGATTAAAGGGTACATCAAGGTTGTATATTGTCACCTTGCTTCTTTAACTTATCTGCAGAGTACATCATGAGAAATGCCAAGCTGGATAAAGCACAAGCTCATATCAAGACTGCCAGAAGAAATACCAGTAGCCTCAGATATGCAGATGATACCACCCCTAATGGCAGAAAGCGAAGAGGAACTAAAGGGCCTCTTGATGAAGGTGAAAAAGGAGAGTGAAAAAGCTGGCTTAAAACTCAGCATCCAAAAAACTAAGATCATGGCATCTGGTCCCATCCCTTCATGGCAAATAGGTGAAAAAGTGGAAGCAGTAACAGATTTTATTTTCTTGAGCTCCAAAATCACTGCAGATGGTGACTGCAGCCATGAAATTAAAACACACTTGCTCCTTGGAAGGAAAACTATGACAAAGCTAGACAGTATATTAAAAAGTAGAGACATCACTTTACCAACAAAGATCTGTACAGTCAAAGCTATGGTTTTTCCAGCAGTCACTTACGATGAAGAGTTGGACCATAAGGAAGGCTGAGTGCCAAATCATGGTGCTGGAGAAGACTCTTGAGAGTCCCTTGGACTGCAAGGACAATCTAATGGAAATGAACCTTGAATATTCACTGGAAGGACTGAAGTTCCAACACTTTGACCATCTAATACAAGAGTCAATTAGAAAAGACCCCAATGCTGGGAAAGATAGAAGACAAAAGTAGAAGAGGGTGGTAGAGGATGAGATGGTCGGATGGCATCACCAACTCGATGGACGTGAGTTTGAGTATAAGCTCCGGGAGTTGGTGATGGACAGGGAAGCCTGACGTGCTGCAGTCCATGGGGTTGCAAAGCACAGGACACAACTGAGCAACTGAACAAGAACAAGGTTAGGAATGGTAATGTGTATGAATCATTATGAAGTTCAGATTAAACGTAGACGTGCCCGTGTACCACCATGGCATCCACTGTTACTCTCGTCGTTACTGGGCACTTCCAGGGAAGAGCTGGCTACACAAAGCCTGTGCATTCTCCAGCTCCTCTCATGCGTAAAGATGAACAACCACAAGAGACAAAGCAAGTTTAGACTCATTACCCTGGGTAGCCACCCAAGGAAGTAAAACAGGTTTGTCTACAGCAGTCATTCACTTCTGAAAATAAACAGACCCTGGATAAGATATGGTCAGCCTCAGAGTCAAGTTAACCAAATCCATAGCTAACCACAGGCAGATCTCCCCTGAACTTCGGAAAGACCTAAGAAATCAGGCATGCGTTTTGGTGCAACATGTATCCCTCCCTCCCTATATTTTTAAAATGAACAACAAAAAAAAGAAAAGTTGCTTCCCTCCACTTTCTGACTCAGATAAGTAATGATATCGGTCCCTGCAGAAAACTTTTCATACATTTCAATGCCCTGACATTTTCAAGGTGCTTCCACCTGCTTATTATCCTCCTTGACCCTCACAGCCATTTTGCAAGGCTGGGCCTAAACTTAGAAGCCAGGAAACCTCGGAAACAGAGAGAGGTTGTGCCATCCCAGGTCACCCAGCTCGACGGCAGCAGAGCCCGAGGGTCACAGCCCAGCACCCGGTCACAGCCCCGGCTTCCCATACAGCCGTGACCTCCTCTGCCCACGTCACATCAGTTCCCCACCCCTCCACCTCACCAACACAGGCTTACCTCCCTGGTGGAACATTCCAGCATGAACCTCCTGCTCCAAGAAAGCCTCTTCATTGTTCTCCATGCCCAGGCCTTCATGTTACTCCACACCTACATCACCTCACTTCTGCTACTGCCCACTTTTCAAGGTCCTCCAAGTCCCGTTGTTCAGAACACTCCAGATCCTAGTAGACACAAGCTCCTGCGCCCTCTTCAGCACCTGTTCTTGCCCTGCTGTGAATCCTATCCAGTCTTATTTGTATTGAGTACTCAGTCGTGTCCAGCTCTTTGCAATCCCATGGACTGTAACCCATCAGGCTCCTCTGTCCACGGGACTCTCCAGGCAAGAATACTGCAGGGGGTTGCCATTTCCTCCTCCAGGAGATCTTCCTGACCCAGGGATTGAACCTGCATTGCCGCTGCCTTATTCAAGACTGAGCTTCAGGTGGCAGAAACTCTTCTGCTCAAACTTTATCCACTCTTGCAGAATTGGGACAAACACTCATGAATTAATGTAATGAAGCAGGGTCTTGGAGAGCCATAAATTGAACGGGATTTATGCAACCACAGATGACATGGACAGGAATGAGAAGGGATCCTCTCACACTCATGGGAAAACAGGTTAAACACAGCATGCAAAGATCAGTACTTCCAAGTTAAGGATGAACCATCAGGCAAGAACATCCAATGTAAAGACAGAAGCAGAAGCAACAGCAGGGTCTGCCAGGTGTGCCTCGATATTCCTAACTTGGGATCAACTCAGGATAACTGCTCTCCTGGAAATTCTATTTCATATGAGCAGCTTTGTGGTTTTTTTGTTTGTTTGTTTGTTTTTAACTTTTAGCAGCCATCCACAGAGGGCAAGGCTATATTCTAGGCTCTCTAAGAGTTACCTTTACAGAGGTTACAGCCATAGGAACTCAGTGTTGAAAGGGGTCTTACAGGTAGGTCTTGGGAGGCAGCCCTGATCTTAAAAGAGAATCCATGGACCAGTTAATATTTACTTAATGTCAGAGACCATTGGCAAAAGAACAGACACTTTAATCCCCTCAAAGTAAGGACTATCTTAGGAAAGAATGGTCCTTAACTGAATACATCCTGTGGACAAGCCATGAAGCAGGACGACTCCCCACGAAAGGTCAGCCAGTCCCCACATGAAAACTTCTTGCAGTGGGAGTGCCAGGGGGCAGCTGTATGGACCATTCGAGTCTTCCGGAAGTTGTGTCTTAGACTGGGCTGCAATCTGACATGTTCACCCACTAGTCACAGCTGTGACTGGGGAGAGGAAATAACAGGTCATAAGGGCTGGCACAGAGAACATCCTCAGTAACATCCACTCTCCGTGACCCCCAACTCCTGGTCCCACGCTGAGCTCCGGACTATTTGGAGTCAGTGTTCACAGCCAGTGGCCACCCACACCAACCCATCCTGAACGGGTTCTCTAGAAAAAGCCCTGAAACAGCTCAACCATCTCTCCCACGCTTTGGTCTCCTGCTTTCCTCGCTGCCCTTCTCAAGATGCATTTCAGTGTGTCTGGGTCCCTCTCAGAGCACAGACCTCACGGATGGGGGGCAAGCTCAGGCACTACAGCCACAGTTGCCCCCGTGCGGAGCTCCCAGTCTGACTAAGAAAAAAGATGAACTCATTAAACAATGAACACTCTCTCCCCTCTCTCCCCTGGAAAGCACAGACCTACACATTCAACTGAAAGACTAGACCACAGACAAGGAAGGGATTCAGAGGAAGGGGGGTGTTAATAAGACCTGGTTTGTTGTAGGAAGGGGGACCCCCCTTCAGGGTCTGAGAGTGGGTTCTTGTCTAACACTTGGAAATGAGCTGTCTGAAGAGACACACGTACTGACAGAGCAAGAGATTTTATTGGGAAGGGGCACCTGGGAGGCGAGCAGGAGGGTAAGAGAACACAGGAGGACTGCTCTGCCACGTGGCTATATGGTGATGGGATTAGTTTCCAGGTTGTCGTTTTAGCCACTCACTCTGATTCAGGGTCCTTCCTGGTGGCACACGCATTGCTCAGCCAAGATGGAAGCCAGCAAGAAGGATTTTGGGAAGTGGTAGGACACGGTGTCTCCTTTTGACCTTTGCTGAATTCTCCGTTGGTGGCTTGTTAGTTCCCTGTTCCTTACCAGGACCTCCTGTCGTAAAATAACTCACAAAAATGGTCACTCCAGTGCATGGCCAGGGTGGGCGGTTTCCGTCAGTGTGCTTCCCCTGAAAGTCTCCAGGAGCACAAGAGTCGCTGCTCTTACATCCCACATTCTCTCACAAACTCAGGCTGCAGAACACACACAGCCCTCCCCCTGCCTGCCACGGGCCACGCCTCAGCGTCCCTCAGCCCCTAGAGCAGAGACAGCAGTGACCCCAGAAAGCGTCCGTGGAGACCATCAAGCTCTGCACGGAGTCCCCACCGTGGGGCGGCCAGGACACAAAGTGCCAGGGACCTGAACGCTGGGAGACAGCGCTCCGGGCACAGGAGGCCCTCCCAGCTGCCAAACCAAAGCAGAGGTGAAAGTGTCTAAGGAAAAAAGAGGACATGAGGGGTTTGGGGGTTGTTTTCAAGAATTAAAAGGTGCTCACTTGAGGAAGCTGGGAGACAGGAAACGAGTTAAGGACAGGGCCACGAGATTTTTGCTAAACTGGTTTGGCATCTTTTTTTTTTTTTTTTGCTTATGAAAATGACCACTTGCCAGGTAGCCTGTGTGCCAGGCAGATGGCCACCTTTCCAGCTGTCATATTTCCCGAGAGGTGACCCTGGCAAGGCGGCTTCACGCCTTCTCGTTTTCCTGGGTTTCATCATGTAGGAAAGGCCCCTTTCTGAACCTGTCTGCCTGAACCAAACTCTCTCGAATCAGGTTCTCGTCTCTCTGCACCTAACATTCTTCAACAGCAACTGCATGAGGAAAACCCCCTTCAGAACCTCCCCTCACCGCCCCACCCCAGCAAGTCCCTGCCAAACGCTAGCATACTGCTGAATGTCATCAACACCCAAAGTAGGGATCCCTGTGCCCAGTTTTTGATGCTGTCAGTTAAGGATAGCAGAAGAAAGTCTACTATGTTGTTAAACAATCTGGGAAGCCCATGTGATCTCCTCATGAGCCCAGCCTTTCCTTAAAGGACACCTTGCCTTTAAAGAACAAATTCAGTATATGACTGCCAGCACTGCTCAGCCACAGCCTCAAGGAACCCATGAGAGAAGGCAAACCCCAGATCATCAGAAAATCTGTGGCATATCCCAGAAGCCGTCAACCACATCACATCAACCCCGGAGGTACAGCTCCTTCATGGGCCGATGCAGAAAGACATCCGATCAGACTATGGAGGGTCCAGGAACTCCTAGGTCGCACACTCCACCACCCTTCCTGAGGCAGTACCATTTGCAACCCAGAGGTCAGCAGAGCACCACCCAAGTGACTGCAAAATGCGTCTTCCGGCTCTGTAGCATCTCACGCTGACCCCGCTCCATCCATTCTAGCTTCTCCAGGGCAGCTTCTCCCTCTCACGTTCCCAGGGACTAACAGCAACATCCCCAGGCAAAGCAAAGGGCCCTGGGCAGAGATCCCTAATCATATTTCAACAATTCTTTCCATCAGCGTTCACGCAACTGCAACTGATAACGAAAATGACATCATGGAACGCAGTGCCCCCTGCAGATCTTTCCGAAATGGATTGTTGCCGAAGTTGTCTGAGACACCAGTTGATCCAAGCCTTCACGGAGGGAGGCCTCCAATGAATGAGAAGCCCAGCAGAGGCTGCTCAGATTTACTCCTTTCCTCCCCATCCCATCTGGTTACCCTCCTACAGAGGAAAAGAAATGCATGAGGACAAGCCCACCCCGATGGAACACTGGAATGAGGCACGCAGTTGGCCCCTGCTCACTCAGAGAGATGTCTTTCCAGCACAATGTCTTTCCCTCCACTCTCCCAGGAGATGCACAAACAGGGGCCGTGTGCCTGTTCTGGGTTTTCCCTCCCAGGCAGGGTTCCAGCGTGCACACCTCATTTGCAAGGTCACTCTACTTTCTCAACCTATCAGGTTCAGGGAGGAGGGGAACCCCTGGCAGCGGCTCCAGACACCTCTCCTGGGGCACACAATCCTGGTCCGCCTTCCTATCTTGTTTCGTTATCTTTGGGCCCAGAGCAGCCCGGGAGCCTGATACTGTGGGAAACGCTCCGCTCGGCTTTCTGATATAACTCTAAGCACCTTTCCCAACAAAAAAACAGGGTCCCTGGTCTGAGCAGCTCCTTCTGAAAAGGCACTTCATTCAGCAAAGACCAGGCTCCGCTCACAAACCAGGACTGTTCAAGCTGCCACGGGGCCGGCCTCGACTCCAGGTGGATACTCTGCTTACATCAGCAACAGGAAGAGAGAGGAGGCGTGAGCTTCGTGCAAACTCAGATGAGCTCCGAGATCCCAAAACACAGGTGAGATGGCCTCTAACCTCCCTTCCATAACCAAACTCTGCACAACTTCATACGTTAGCCATGTGGGCAGGAACAGAATCCTACTAGTGTTTTTATTTTTCTTCTAGAATCCTACTGTTTTGAACACAAACAGCAAAGTAGTTCACACCTTTGCAGGTGTAACATACCAGGCAAAGAAAAATTCATGGGAACCATGTGTCTCTCTTCTGCCTGAAACCACAAGATGGTTTGTAGTGATGGTTTTAGGTTTTAGATGAAGAAGACAAGAGATGTTCATGCAGGACTCAGACCGCAGAAGCTGGCCATCGGGGCTTCACCACTCCTAACCAGGATAACTTTTGCATTATTACTTGTATTCTAGTGATCTTTAGGAGTACTTAGGTCTCACCCCTCACCCTCTATTTCAGGCCTCAAATGTGCCTCCTAAAATCTGCACTTATTATGGGTGGTAAACTCTTTAAGTGGTGACACCCTGGCCTGCCCAATGACATTACTGGCATGGATGCCAACACATCCCACCTGCCACTGGTGAGTCCCCAGAGGAAGACAGGTAGCTTAACTGACAACTGAGCACACCCTGCTGCATTTAACAGGACTTTCATTTAAGGAAAAGGTCCCCTCCATAAGATATCTATGTACCTTACACACATGGTCTGTGATCCAATTTTTCCTGTGACATTAGATCTGTTTAATAATATTAATATGATTTTCATATTGCGATGATTTTTTTTAAATTTAGTTTCTATCAAGAGAAAAGTGTTAGTTGCTCAGTCATGTCCAACTCTTTGCTTCCCCACGGAGCTCACCAGGCTCCTTTGTCCATGGAATACTTTAGGCAAGAATACCGGAGTGGGTAGCCATGCCTTTCTCTGAGGGATTTTCCCAACCCAAGGATCAAACCCAGGCCCCCTGCACTGCAAGCAGCTTCTTTACTATCTAAGCCACCAGGGAAGCCCTCTATCAAGAGGGACAGGTACAAAATGTGCCTTCTTGTTGGAGCCAAGGCCAAGTTAAGAAACATTAAGACCAGGAGTCAACTCAGTGCTGATGTATCATGAGCTGCATTTTGCTTTGTCCCCCACCCCACTTCCATCAGGAGAGGGTACAGTGCATCGGTTACCTGGCAGGGCTCTGGAGGGTCTCTGGTGTGCTGGGCATGATCCCCAACTTGCAGGGAGATCCCAGAGGGGATAGCGGCAAGTTTGCAGACCTGGGAGGCTAACTGGTAACCAACACAGGAGACACACATCTACCGGATGCCACGGATTAACATTTAAAATCAGTGGGAAATCAGAGCTAGCCAGATGCTCCTTCTCCCAGCGATCTGCCCACTCAGAGTAAGGAAACGGCTGATGGAAGATGGTAAACGGGTCCCTCAGGCTGGTTGATGGCCCTCCTGCACTCCAAGGTTTGGATGGTTCATCAACATACATTTTCTCCCAAAGTGATGGTTAAACTCTCACAACTTATCACTGTCCTCCTGTTATCAGTCACCAGAGCAGTCATTACCTTTTGCCAGGTATCAGGTAGCATGCCATTCATATCTTCCCCGGAATCTGGGCACAGGACTTCCTGGCCACACATTTTTTGAGTGATCCCCCATGTGGGTCCACCTGATTGACAGGTAATGTTGGTCACAGAAACTCAAATTATTTTTTGAAATGGTCAGGTCATGCTTAGTTTTTCAGTTAAGCCACAGAAAAGACAGATATGATCAAACTTGTAATTTTTGTTTAACCTGATGCTTAAACAGAAGTTAACTTGGTATATTTTCTCTAATCTATTAGAACTTTAAGAATTACAAGCTCATTGCAAATAGGTAAAATTTGAACTGCTTTGTTCATAAAATATGAAATAAAATTTCCCTCCATACCTCCCCTTCTCACTTCTACCAAGAGAAACCACTTATTAGTTCAGAGTTTTGAGTGTGTAAGATTCCTCATTGGGAGATAAGGTTGATTTACACGTCTCAGGAAAAGAGCAGTGATGAGGACTCAATGCTGGCTCTGGAGAGGTGAAAGGGGACACTGGAGCTTCCCCCAGCGATGACCTACACATTTCCATCTTTAGAAAAACCAAGTACAAGTGCATAACATTTCACTGTACAAAGATCACAGTCTCCAATAGCAATTTTTGTTTAATTTGGAAAGAGTTGCCAATCCTGACACATATACTAAGTCAGTGGTTTCCATCTTTTGTTGTTGTTCAGTCACTAAGTCGAGTCTGACTCTCAGTGACCCAACAGACTACAGCACACCAGGCTTCCCTGTCCTTCACTGTCTCCTGGAGTTTGCTCAAATTCATGTCCACTGAATCAGTGATCCTATATAACTATCTCACCCTGTGCCACCCACTTCTCTTTTTGCCTTCAATTTTTCCTAGCATCAGGGTCTTTTCCAATGAATCAGCTCTTCGCATCAAGCGGCCAAAGTATCTATCTTTTAAGTGAATATAAAAGATGCCAAGAAAGTCTTAAAGGAAGAACTCCCTGGAAAAGATATTAAAGACCTACACAAGTTAACTAAATCCCCTAAGCACATTTTCAGTGATCGCTACCCTAGCAAGCAAGCCCCAACGGGAATGTCTGAACAGAGACTGAAGAATTTACCATTTCCTGGGGAAAATTCTTTCTGGGTATTGCACAAGCTTCCCTCTCCTTTTGTCTCCCTGTAAAATGACCACTTCCACAGACCTCCTGCAAAGTGCTGGTATCACACGTCTCCACGGACTGAGGATGGTTTACAGGTATGACCCTTTCTAATACTGACCTCTGAAATCAGAAGGCTTAAGCTACTAAAGCAGTGGGTGTAAGGTCCCTTGACACATTTCATTCATCCGCCTTCACTTCCACATTCTGCTCCATAACATTCAATCACCCACTAGATCTAGAGGTTATTTGTCAACTGTCCAACTTCTAGAGACTCGATTTATAGCAGATGAGAAATAAGTCTTTGGAGGCAAATAGCCATACGAATCAGAATTGGATTACCCTGTGAAAGGTCATGGAAACACTTTCCTCCTCGTTGTCCTGACCCAAATCCTACCGACTCTTTAAGATCTAGTCTGAGATCCCATGCCCTCCAAGAAGCCCTTGTTTCTCCTGCTTCCCCAGCTGAGACAGGCGATGACCCACAGTCAAGAGATTATCTCCTACGCCTAGGGCTCCTTTCGGTTTTTTAAAGCAATATGTATAACTTGAACATTCAGGTCTCCAAAACAAATAAAGCCAAGCCCATCTGCCATCTGCCCCCATCTGTGAGGCAAAAACACTTTATCATTTGTAAAAACCTATGTGTAAAGGCCACTGCTGCCCTGAGGGCTTACAGTCTAGGTTAAACCAACAATTCAGAAATAAACCATTAGAGAAAAGTGGTAAAACTGCACATAAAGCAAGGTTCTATGGTATTTATATTGCATTTATATGAAGGACCACATGGGGCCTTGGCTGGCTTTTTTTGTTCACTCTGAATTATTCAGCGCTGCATTGATAAATTGCTCATTAGAGTGCTAACCCCTAAGGCACCAGCCCAGCTAAGAACAACCCTCTTGGTTTCAGGGCTATCTCTCAAGGCATCACCTCTTCATCGCCTCCCTCCCCTCCAACTGCCAAAGCACATGAAAGGCCTTCATCCTTATAAGCCAAACTTGTTCAACAGCTAAGGAAGTAAAGTGGAAAATCTGATGACAAGGTGATTTATCGAGGTGCTTTTAGAGGGCTATATTTCCAGAAGACTCAGGAAAGGAAAGACACTTTTGACACCAGGGATTTTAGAATACAGTCTGTCCCTTCCACGAACATCCCTACATCTCCTGTGTCTCTCACCCCATCAGGGATCCCCTCACCAACTCCCCTTCCCCTGCAGTCTCTGCCATAACCTGGGGCTTCCCCAATCCCTACCCACCAGCTACACCAGCATCAGCCTGGACACTAGGTAAAAACTAAGGGAATACAAGTAAAGTACAGACTTCTCATGTTTTTCAGTTCAGTTCAGTTCAGCTCAGCCGTGTCCAACTTTGCGACCCCATGAAACGCAGCATGCCAGGCCTCCCTGTCCATCACCAACTCCCGGAGTTCACTCAGACTCACGTCCATCGAGTCAGTGATGCCATCCAGCCATCTCATCTTCTGTCGTCCCCTTCTTCTGCCCCCAATCCCTCCCAGCATCAGAGTCTTTTCCAATGAGTCAACTCTTCGCATGAGGTGGCCAAAGTACTGGAGTTTCAGCTTTAGCATCATTCCTTCCAAAGAAATCCCAGGGCTGATCTCCTCTGGTTTATTAGTTGTTACACGGAGAAGGCAATGGCAACCCACTCCAGTGTTCTTGCCTAGAGAATCCCAGGGACAGGGGAGCCTGGTAGGCTGACGTCTATGGGGTCACACAGAGTCGGACACAACTGAAGCCACTTAGCAGCAGCAGCAGCATTAGTTGTAACAAATGTGGCATAACAACATGAGATGTTAAGAGAGGAAACCAGGTATAGGGTATAAGGGAACCCTAACATCACAACTTTTCTGTAAATCTAAAATGGTTCTAAAATAAAAGTTTATTTTAAAAATAATCTGAAATATTGATAAGGATATAGAGAAACTGATTCATTGGGAAAATCAGGCAGTTTCTTAAAAAACTAGACATGCACAACCATACAGCCCAGAAAGTGCATTTCTGGGCATTTCTCAGAAATGAAAACTGACCTTCACACAAAGAAACCTACAGCCCAATGTTTATAGCAGCTTTCCTGTAATAGCTGTTAACCAGAAATAACCCAGATATCCTTCCATGGGTGAATAGTTAGACTATGGTACATTCACAGCATGAAATAATAACTCAGCAATAAAAGGAAGGAATTATCAATATACTCAGCATAAATAAATCCCCAAAGAATTATGTTGAGGGAAAAAGCCAACTCCAACAGTTTATAAACTGTAGCATTCCACACATAATATTCTGAGAGAGTTATAAATGGAGAACCAATTAGTGGTTGTCAGAGTTTAAAGGCTGGGGGGCAGGTGGAGATGGGTGTGGTTATAAAAATAAGAGGGATCCTTGTTGGGATGGAAGTGTCCTGTATCTTGACTGTATCAATGACAAAAGCCTGCTTGTGATGTTGTACTATAGTTTGGCAAGATATTTCCATTGGGGGAAATTGATTAAAGGGTACATGGGATCACCCTGGGCTCCCCCAGTGGCTCAGTGGTAAAGAACCCATCTGCCAATGCAGGAGCCACAGGAGATGCAGGTTCAATCCCTGGGTGGGGAAGATCCCCTGGAGGAGGGCATGGCAACCCACTCCAGTATTTTTACCTGGAGAATCACATGGACAGAGGAGCTTGGTTGGCTACAGTTCATGGGGTCGCAAAGAGTCAGACACAACCGAAGCGATTGAGCGTGCATGCACAGGATCGTCCTGTATTATTTGTTACAATTGCATGTGAATCTACATCTCAGTGCCACAAACCCAAATTCTAACCACTGTTTACCACACTGACTGACTGAAAAACTGCCATTTCTTAAGGCGTCCTGTAACTTCACAGGAAAAAACACACAGACGCATAAACATAGCTCATCAGAAAAGTGTGACCACTGACCCCCTGCCTCCCACAACCCGGCAAATCACAAGAAACGTGAGGCAAGGTTTTAAACTCCAGCATCGAGCCAAGAGTTGACTTACTGAGTGAGATAAAGTGGAACTCAATCATAGCCTGACTAATTATCTGGCGGGCACTTGGCTGCATCGTCTTAAATACAGGCTACCGTGCCAGGGCCGCTGGTGTTACTTACAGCCCTGGGCACATTATTCTTTGGCCGGCATTCAGGCAGTTTCAGATTTCTGCCATGGTTCACATTGCGACTTGAGCACAGTTCAGGCCGATACCTGTAGCATCTGCCCCACACAGCAAGCACTCTCTACCTGCTGAGTCTTGTGTAACCCCAGGAGCCCGCTGAGTGGCGCTTCATTTCACACTGCCAGTCAGATTTCAGGGATGTTAACACGGTGGGCAGTCCCTAGAGCCTTTAGTAAAAATGGATTACAGGAGGTTAAGGGATGTGAAGCGAGGGAGGAAGGAGGAAGAGGAAGCAACCAGAGAAAAAGGAGAGGATGTGGAATACTTTTGGCAGAGAAGACAGACAAAAAAAAAAAAACACAACTGATTTATTATTGGACTATTGTAATAGTAGACTTCCCTGGTGGCTCAGACTGTAAAAGCGTCTGCCTACAATGCGGGAGACCCAGGTTGGATCCCTGGGTCGGGAAGATCCCCTGGAGAAGGAAATGGTAACCCACTCCAGTATTCTTGCCTGGAAAATCCCATGGACGGAGGACTCTGGTAGGCTGCAGTCCATGGGGTTACAAAGAGCCAGACTTGACTAAGTGACTTCACTTTCACTTATTGTAATAGTGGTTGTTAAATCCCATATCCCAGCATTGTTTTTAGGGTCTAAGAACAGGTTATACATGGAAACCACCACCAGAATCCAAGACAGGGATTGATGATAGTAAAAAAAAAAAAAAAACGGATTAGAGGATTTCGCTGGTGGTCCAGTGGTTAGGAATCCACCTGCCAATGCAAGAGACACGGGTTGGATCCCTGGTCCAGGAAAATCCGACATGCCGTGGGGCGACTAAGCTCACGCGCCACAACTATTGAGCCCGCGCTCCACAACCAGAGGAGCCACGGCGATGAGAAGTCCGTGCACCGCTACAGAGAGTAGCCCCAGCTCGCCACAGCTAGGGAAGCCCGCTGCAGACACCTGCCAAGTGCCAGAAGGACGAAAGCCAGACACAGTCCTGTTAGTGGTGTCCAGGCGGAATGCTCCTCCCCATGCAATCGGGGAGTCCCACAGTTGTAAGAGGTCTGGAGCACCAGGGCTGAAGATCTGAGGTGACAGGGGGTCCACAAAGCCAGGACTGTAAGCCTCCTTCTGTTCTTTCCCTCCCAACACCTGAGAGAGGAAAAGCACATGCATAGCCCTGGAGCTTCTCCACCAATGCTGGGGCTTCTCTAGGCAAGAGGACCCTACCCAAGGCTGGCCGCCCGCATACAGGGGCTGGAGGCAGTGAGTCAGCGCCCACAGCAGCCCTCCCAGCCCTTCGGCCTCTCACCCCAGACTGCCCTTGGGACTGAGGCTTTCCAAGGATAAGACCTTCTCCTAGCAACGGGATTAGCACCAACTAATACAGTTCACATGGTCTCATTTTAGCCCACGAACAAGCCTCTGTTGATATGATAGCTTCTTACCCCTGTTTTACAGATAAATGAAGTCTAGAGATGAAGTAACTGTCTACGGTCACATAAGGGCCTCCCTGGTGGCTCAGTAGTAAAGAATCCGCCTGACAATGCAGGAGCCATGGGTTCAATCCCTGGGTTGGGAAAGTCCCCTGGAGAAGGAAATGGCAACCTACTCCAGTAATCCCATGGACAGAGGAGCCTGGAGGGAGGGCCTCAGGCTCCTCTGTCGTAAAAAGAGCCAGACTTAGCAACAACACAACAACGAAAGCTCACACAGCCGGTAAACATGGGGAGAGGGTGACACAGGACACCAGTACTCAAAACCCAGACTGAGTCAGGCTGAAGCTTATGCTCTTGACCACGACATTTTCCCTACCCTTTTTTCTCCAGAGCTTTTTTTTTTTTTTAATCGTGGCATAATACACATAATATTTGAAGAAGGAAATGGCAACTGACTTCAGTATTCTTGCCTGGAGAATTCCATGGACAGAGGAGCCTGGTGGGCTACATACAGTCCATGGGGTTACAAAGAGTTGGACACAATGGAGCAAGTAAGCACACATAATATAAAGTTGACCATCCTAGCCATTTTGAAATGTACAGTTCAGTAGCATTGAGCACATCCACATTGTTGGGTAACCATCACTACCACGCATCTCCAGAACTTCTCATCTAGCAGAGCTGACATTCTACATCCACTGAACAACTCTCTCCTCTCCCTTCCCTCCCACAACCACCTTTCTGCTTTGTCTCTATGAAGTTGACTCCTGTAGATCCTTCTTAAGTAGAATTATACAAGATCTGTCATTTTATAACTGGCTTATTTCACGCAGCGTGAGCCTTCGAGGTTCATCCATGTTTACGAGCGTGTGTCAGAATGTCCTTTGTGTTTTGTCTGTTTTTAACTGAAAGTTCCTTCCTAGTCCTACTGTCATGAGTGGCCATGACCCAGGGGAAAAAGGCAAAGGGACCAGGGGCCACGGGGAGCGGGCATCTCTACAACACAGCATTTATATACAGAGCTAGACACACAAGCCCAGAGTCACTGCTGTTAGAAGTTGGCAGCACAGGAAAAGGGAGGAACAGGTGAGAATTAGGGGGGGTTAAAAAATACACCCCCCTGCCCCCACATACTCCTGTTTGAGCTTAAGCTACTTCAACACAAGAAGAAATCAGAAGATCAAAACAGTCTGAGGAGGCGGGCAGAACCTTCAGGGATGGAGGGAGGAGGATGGTCCTGGAGGTACGGGGTGTTGCTTGGCAACTGGAGTGAAGGGATTGCCCTCCCCTTGCTGGGATCCCTGCCCCGCACCCCCCAAGTCTGGCAGGAAGTGGGCAGCCTGCAACCCTGTGGGCAGGTCTGGGGTTGTCAGATGCTCCAGGCAGGGGGCTGGTGGGGGCTCAGGAAGATTTGCCCTCCAAAGAGATAAGGACACCTCCCCCCAGCTTCTCTGCCAGGGTGCAGTGGTCCTTGACCTCCTCGGAGCAGTTTGCTTGTAGTCATACTTGATCCCCATCAGTTTCTCTTCAACAGTGGCCTTGGAGCTGGCACAGATCGCTCTGCTCTTCAGGGGTGCAGACTCAGGGTTCCCAGGCCCCCTTCTTGCTCTCCCTGGTCTCACGGGTAGCATTACATCCTTGCATGGCAGCCCCGTGACAAGAGTGATGTGGCATCGTCCGAGGTCTTCACCCACCAGCAACTCCCACCCTCCTCCAGCATGAGGTGCGTGTCTTCACTCAAGCAGAAGAGCACCTTCTTCTTGTGCTGCTTCACATCCTCTGGTGAAGACGACTTACACACTTTCACGTCGCTGAACACTGTGATGACGCCACAGGCAGCCTCGTTGGTGACCACGTTTCTAGAAGTGAAGGGGAAATAGCGGAGAGCCAGAAAAGACAGGAGCCGCTGCGGCCGCCGCTGGGATCAGACTGAACCAACGCCCTTCCTTTCTAAGGCCGAATAATATTCCGTTGCATAGATGTGTCCCGTTTTGTTTATCCACCCATCGACGACGAACACCACCTTTCGGCAACTGCAAATAAGACTGCTCTGCCTTCCTTTCTCATCCTGCCTGATGCATAGCAGCGGTGAGAAGCTACCTTCTCACCAAGGATGGATGGAGCATCCTTCCATCTACTTTCAAAAGGGCCTTTTAGGAAATTAGGTAGAATGGGCTTTTCACTTCATTTTTTAAATCAATAGGTATTTATTAATGCTATTATACTTCTCGTAATATTGAGGCAATCATGTAAGCAAGTTAGGCAATTACACACCTAAGTTAATTATATTAGAAACCATATATATTTAAATGGGACTACAAATTAGTGTCACTAAAATTTTGGTGAGCCTTTTCAACCAAACAAACCAGAACTGCTACATTCAAGTGAGTATTTTTCTGACAGGGGGAGGCTCTACGCAGATTCATCACCGAAAACATCTGAAGCCTGACTACTCTTGAGGACAATGGCTAGTAAGAGGCCGCACAAAACTGTCATCTGTACCTGCAAGTCACAATTTGTCTACAACAGAAATGTAAGCCAGTGATTTCCTGCCTTACTCAAACAGCTTCATTCTTTCAATAACCCTTGGAAGTTTCCAGCAAACAAAGCATACCTTCCAGGCAAAGGTTCTGCCTTCCATACAAAGGAAAAAGAATGTCATCAGATTTGAAGCCAATTTCGGAACTACTGATGAGCTCCAGTATCCTTGTATCTCTGCCAAAGGGAATATACTGAAGGAAAAACCATTCATTCAGATAGTATCTGATGGGTTAGTCATAAAAACCACATTTTAAGGGTATTCTTTTCATTTTGGTGCACACAGCTTGTTACATAGTTACACATATGTACACGCAGTAAAATGACCATTAAAAAAGCAAGCAGCAAAGAAACACTAGTTAGTAACTAACTAGAAACACTAGTTAGTAACTAACTAGAAACACTAGTTAGTAACTAACTAGCCACATTAGTTTGTGGCTAAGGAGACATTCATTTTCCTTCTTATTGTTGTTCGATGGCTAAGTCATGTTCGATCCTTTGCAACCCCACGGACTGCAGCACACCAGGCTTCCCCAGGTGTCATTTTCCTTATTTCACAAATAAACATCAGCTTTTATTAGCAAGTGCAGGCAAATTAAGAATGTGATTAAATCTGATGAGACAAGATAAAGCAGTTTATCTCCTTTTAATGCAAGAACACCTCCTTACTACTTATTCATACACCAAATGAACTACTGGACAAGAAGAGCTCAAGGCCAAAGACTACTTTGCAGGGCTGGGCTGTGACACACATCACTGCAGGCAGGAGGTGCTCCACGCAGGTGCTGGCCGAGGGATGCACGTAAGATGGTCTGAATCTTCAGCTTAAAACTGAGTATCATCATTGTTCCTGTGGAGAGAAGCTGACTGAAACAAACTTGATCTGATTTTTCTTCCCTGATTCACTGTTGCCTGTTTTGAAAGCCACCTGCTTTTTTTTTTTGATCTTGAATAAAGGATGGAGATTCATTTTCACCCCGACCCAATCATGCAAATATCCATGAGTCTTGATGAGATTGTTAATAACAACTTGAGTTAAGTGAAAAAAAATAAGATTATACTTATTTTTTTAATTGGACAATAATTGCTTTACAATGTTGTGCTGGCTTCTGCCATACAACAATGTGCACCAGTCACAATTATACATATATGCCCTCCCTCTTCAGACCCTCCTCCCTCCAAGATTATACTTTTAAGGTAAGTGATAGCCTTCAGAAGGCAAAAGCAAAAAATGCACGTCATCAAAATTGTGTAAAATTAGGGTATTCAAAACCAAGGTAGTTACAGTGATATGAGCTTTCATAGCCACAAATGTTGCTTTGCTGCTAACCCATGTTCAAACCTTGTGTTAAGCCTTTGCACACAATGATTTTAAAAAAAAGAAAAACATTTAATTATCTCCTAACAGGGCTCCACATTCCATAGATTTCGGCAAGTGCCAGAGGAAACAGATGGGCTTTCCACCGGGTACTCTAAGCCAAAAGTCGTGCCAACATAACAGCAGACAGCATTACAGTGCAGGTGGTTCCCTGGTGAAGAGACCTTTCCTCGAAGAGCTCCGGCCTGGAAACGGTGAGGGAGGACAGGTGGTCTTTAAACCAGCTCAAGGGCATTTACTGAGTGCCTACAGTATGCCAAACCCTATCCTGGGGAATGTGAAAGATGTGAGCAGAAGATTCAACCTACATCTTCAATGAGAGCAATTGTGAAAACACACAAACCCAACCATCCATTGCACACACGTAAGAAAACACAGTGAAATACATTCTAAAATCACCTACAATCTCAAAGCTGTTTTAAATTTGGCTTTATAACTCATCCTATTTTCTGTCAAATCACCTTTTTTTTTTTTATAAGTAACTGATGAAGCACAGTAACAAAACGAATACCCATGAACTAGTCAGGAAATCGAGCGGCCCGCTAACAATGCTGTTCCCACTCCTGCTCCCCCAGCACCCCCACCCTCCCTGGATAACTACTATTCCAGCTGCCCTTTCCCTATTCAAGTTGCCTTTTCCCTCATTCCCACTCATTTTATCACATGTATATTCTTCACCAACACTGTGCATTTTGCTGATTTCAAAAATTCATAAAAATGGTATCGATTCTGCATGAATTCCTCTCTGAAGCCCCTAAGCTGTGCGTGCGTGCTTAGTCATGTCCAATTCTTTGTGACCCCATGGACTGCAGCCCACCTAAGCTGAGTATCACATCAAGTCAGGTAACACGTTCTGAGCAAGCTTCATAACACTGGTGGGACTGCACTGGGGTCGGGATGGACAGCTGGCAAAAGGAAGTTAAACCAGAGTCTAAACTGAATGTCTGGGGCACACAAAAGTAGTTGAATACAGTACCATTTACCGGCTCAAACATCTTTCCTTTCATCCTTCCCCGCAAACCCACAGCGTCCAGGTTACTATACAGTGGGCCTGACATCCTGTTGCCCAGCACCTTTTGTCTTGTGGAGGCTCTTAAGCCAGGGGACCTGAGCTACTCAGGGCTGACGAGATTCAAAGCCAGGTCTTAGAATTCCAGGCAAAAGGCATCTGGGCGTTCTTGTTCCTTTCAGGATCTCATGCCCCTACGTGTTAAGCTTTATAAAGGCAACAGCTCTACAGGAAAATCATTAAGTACCAGCCATGACAGACCTCATTAGTCCTCTCCTAACTTCAGCCAAGGAGAGAAAAGCCTGCAGGGGCCACGTCACTATTAGAATCACTCAAAGGAGGGTAACCGTTTACCGGCCCTGGAATAAATTTTAAGACGAGCGTTATGGGCCATTAACTTGGAGCTCAGATGTATAAGCTTAATCATTCCCACAGCAAATTAGCAAGATCTACCAGCGCTCATCTACACCGGGACCCACACAACTGGAGGAACGCGTTGCATCAAATCTAAAAGCACCATGGAGCTCCCAAAGAGCTTAAGTCCCTGATAAGCACCTGAAGTTATAATAGGAATCCTGGGTCCTGGATGCTGGAGGAAGGGCCTTGTCTCTGATGGCCAAGCTGACATCCTGAGTGAGGGGGAGTTCATTTTCCAAACACCCGTTCAGACAACAGGCAGTGAGCAGGGCACATCCATAAATGAAAACCTTCAACTAAGTCGGGAGGTGGGAGAGAGCCTCTAGGAGTCTCAGATCTGCTTCTCTGGTCTTAGCCCAGAAAGGGAACGAAACGCTGACATCAAGTATGACAGGAAGGAAGATGTTCAGAAGGCAGATGGAGCCAGGAGGGAAAGCGCCTAGAAAGCGGACAAATGTCCTGGAATGAAAGGAGGGTTAGATTTAAAATTGAATACCACGTGTGAAACAGATATCTATTGGGAAGCTGCTGTGTAACGCAGGGAACTCAGCTTGGTGCTCTCTGATGACCTGGAGGGGTGGGATGGGTAGGGGGTGTATACTTACGGCTGATTCATGCTGTTGTGTGATAGAAACCAACACAGCACTGTAAAGCAACTGTCCTCCAATTAAAAATAAATTTTTTAAAAAATCAAAATAAGTTACACTAATTGAGTTTCATTTACACCTTCTGCTTGTTACATTTAGCCCTTTTTGAAGATGTGACCCGCCCCCCCCCCCCCCGCCCCTTTGGGGCCTGTATGGCCTGCTGCTGCTGCTGCTGCTGCTAAGTCGCTTCAGTCGTGTCCGACTCTGTGCAACCCCATAGACAGCAGCCCACCAGGCTCCCCTGTCCCTGGGATCCTCCAGGCAAGAATACTGGAGTGGGTTGCCATTTCCTTCTCCAATGCATGAAAGTGAAAAGTGAAAGGGAAGTCGCTTAGTCATGTCTGACTCCTAGTGATGCCATGGACTGCAGCCCACGAGGCTCCTCCATCCATGGGATTTTCCAGGCAAGAGTACTGGAGTGGGTTGTCATTGCCTTCTCTTCTGTATGGCCTAAGGAGAGCCAAAAAACAGAGTTTTTCCTTCGAGAAGCACAGTTTTAAGAAGCACCAGGATGCCCACGGGGCTGAGAGTGGTGGCGGGAAAAGGACTCAAGCAGCAGGTTTCCTGAGGAGAGAACTATGGTTCAGACCACCTCCCTTGTTCTGTACTCAGAGACCCTCCTTTCTCTCTGCTGCTGGGGGCAGGGCGGTGCCAGTGGAAAGGACCCTTCATGTTAGGGCCTCATTTATGCACAAATGACGTTCCAGACCCACCTCAATGGAACAGAACCTCATGGAAGGCAGCAGAACAGAGTGGTCAGGCAGCTGGCGTCGGGGTGGGGGGTCCTAGCCTCCTACCCAGGAGGAGTGTAGCTTTGGGCAAGTGAGGCAGAGGTCCCTTGTTTGTAGATGAGGATGATGGAGGTGCCTACAGCATAGTGTTATTGTTAAATGAGTTAACACACACCTCTTAGAAATGACCTGGCTCAAAAGCAGTTGATAAACATCAGGTAACATAACTTAGAGCTCAGAGATGTGTAAGCTCCTAAAAAGTAAAGGGAAAACTCATGCCAAAGTACCTTCTTCAAAACATATTTGTAATATTTCATCCTGAACATTCTGGTTTCCATGACTTCCCACATCTAAAAATGTAATTATTTAATAAGCAAAAATACAGTTATAAACAATGTCTTAACAGGAAAATCAGAGAAAACCACAAATGAACACACCAAGCAGGTGGAAAGACGCTCAACCCTCCAATGAAAGTCAACTTTAAACACAATTAAAACGTTTAGTCTCAGTTTAGAAAGAGGAAGTCAGTGCCAGGGAGGCGTGAAGAAACAGACTGTTCTTTCCTAGAGACAACCGGCTTTATCAACGAAGACCTGGAAAAGTGCACGCCAGCAACTCCACCTTCAGGCTCCTATCCCCAAAATACTGAAAGGTTCCAAGAATGCTCTGCAACATTTTTCACAGTATCAAACGACTGGAACCAACTAAACATTCATCAACATGGGAATGGTGAAAACCATAAGAGCACAGCCAAGGAGCCTTGTTATGCAGCCACTAAAATGGCAAACTCACTTTCACATGCTACAGGTGAAAAGGCCATAGTAGATTAAGATTTAAGTAAAAAAACAGGATCATGCCATACATATAAGTCTATATTGACTGCATCCTGACTGCATCATGCGTAAGTCTAAAGCAGTACCAGCCCAACAGAAATGAGGCAAGCCACGTGTGGAAGTTTAAATTTTCCAGTAGCCGCATTATATCCAAAATATTATTTGAACACTTCATCAACATAAAGAAAGCCTAAGTGAGACATTTTACATTCATTTTTTGTGCTCAACCTTGGAGATCTGGTGTGTACCCCATCCCAGCTTAGGCCAGCCTCACCCCAGGTGCTCAACAGTCACGTGTTACTTACTGGATTTACCCTACTGGACACAGTGGGTCTGGCATACATGTGCAGTTAACAGGAGCTGTCTGGGAATGGGATTACAGAGCCCTTGCCTTTCCTGCATTATATGAATGGTTTCAATAATCATTTGTATTAAACAAAAAAATAAAAGAGCATGGTGAAAAATTGCTTTAATTTTCCTTGAGAGCTGTAACAGGAGACCAGACAGCACAGCTTAAATTTAAAGCTTCTTTCAAACTGTTCTTGCTCTTTCCCCAGGAGGCTGTGGGGATGGGAACCTTTATCCCCACGCCTTGGTTCTCTATTCCTCAGGTAGTTCCGTACTTGCAGCAATGCTTCCCTTTCTCTCTCTTCTTACAAACAACATCCCTGCCAGATGGGTTGAGAGAAGAAGCCAACATCTGTGCCATCACTGAAGAGGGAAACAAGCTGATGAACAGTTGCCAAGTGCAGACACTGTGCCAGACACTGTGCCAGGCAGGCACTTCACCTATGTCTGATCACATAAGCCTCCAATAATCTTATAATGCAGGTACCATGACAATTTTTCAGATTAAGAAATCAAAGCTCAGAAGGTTATCTGCCCCAACATGTCAGAGCTAAGAATGTATAACCACACTACCCATATGGTCCACGGCAAGATCGTGGCCACAGAGCCCGAGACTGCCCATCCCAAAGTCATGATCTTATCTCTATTAAAATCATGCTGTAAGACAACTGTATTTCTAAGAGGAAAGCAAATCCCAGGCATCTTTTATTTGCAAGAATGTCAAAACCTCACATTTCTCCTTTAAGCTTGTTCATACATCCTCAATGTAAATATTTCCCCTTAGACAAACCACTGTCATCCCAAACTCAATATCAAAATCAAGCATCATCCTTGCCTTCTTTATTTCTGTCCATCCTCATGGTGGAAACTTCAAGGTCATAAATGACTCTTCTTCCATTGCCTGTATAACCAGATGTTTGAGTTCTAACCTGAGTAACCCCTAAATGACTATAAACAAACAGTGATAAGCACACCAGGCACCCAGATCTTAGTTTCTAAATACCAGTCTTCAATAAAAGGGAACTGACAGACATCACCTTAAACAAGGGATCAAAGTGACACCGCCTGCAATGAGACACTGATATCACAGATCTCCTGAGTTGGTCCATCTCCTGGGAGGAAGGCACGCTATTTCTGCTGTGTTCTTGCCCAAAATTTATAACTTCCATCTAAGCATGGGAAAGCATCAGACAAACTCAAACTGAGGTTCATTCTACAAAATAGCCGACCAATGCTCTCAAAGTGCCAAGGTCAAAAGGAGAAACATAAATTGAGGTCTGACACCAAACACAGGAGACTAGGCAGTTGTGGTGCTAAACCCAACATGGAATCCTAGGTGGGCTCCTGCCAGGGAAGGCTGGTGGTGGGAAACCTACAGGCTTGCAGACAAGCCTGCAGGCAAGTTAACAGTATTGTACAAATGTTCACCTCCTGGTTTCAGTGATCACCATGTACTTATGAAGTGTTAACATCACGGGAATTTGGGAATAAATACACAGAAACTCTGCTATTTTTATAACTTTTCTATAAAGCTAAGATTTTCATAAAGAGTTTTTAAAATACTACATGGACAGAAGGTGGATGACATGGACAAGTCATCCTTGTCCATGCTCACACTCACTCTACTGTCTCCTACTGACGGTGCTGTTCCCAGTCTCCACGTGTATCCAATACCTATTCATGCTTCCAAGCCCACCTGACCAACACCGCTGCAGAACATCTGTAGCTATGAGTACCTGCTCTCCTCTCATGGCACACGGGGCATGCTGGCTTGTTAACTTTGTGAATTTAGGTTTTATTATGCAATGATGATACAAAATGTGTGTAGACAAGAACATCAGGGTACACACACATAACTCCTCTCACTTTAAAATGGACTGCTTTTTAATGTGGTTCCTGGGAGCCTACTGAATTAAAAAACAGAGGTCATTCAAACCTATCCAGGTTTACCCTGATGATTCCATATGAGTAGTGACACTCTATCATTCAGAGAAGGTGGTGTGTAGACTTATATATTATAAACAGTTTAGTTTATCGCTGTCTTATCATAAAAAATGACAGTATCAAACACACACACATGCATGCCAGAACTTAGAATGTCTATTGAGTTCTACTCAGAGGAGCCCTGGCCCTCCAACAGCAAGAGAATGCCATCTTTCTGTTGAACAAAATAAGCACAGTAATAGACTCCAACCAGACCTGGAGCTGTCAGAAAGTCTAATGGGTGGCTATCCTGAAGTTAACGAAATGAAATATTGTAACACATCAACAAAAAGGAAATGGGGAGAAACTAGCAGCTGAAAAGCAAGCTCTATCACGAGGCCCAGATGGAGAGACCTGGTGTCAGCACCCAGTTATAAGGAAGTTCACACCCAGCAGGACGTCAGCATGTCAGAGGTGTCACAAGGGGCGGGGGCAATCTCCCAGATAACTTAGCCCTACTGGGTATGAGGCAGAGCACACTACACCCAGCGGAGACTCCCAAAGTGTTTGGTACAGCCTCTGATGACACCACCCTAATGGCAGAAAGCGAAGAGGAACTCGAGAGCCTCTTGATGAGCATCAAAGAGAGTTAGAAAGCTAGCTTAAAACTCAACATTAAAAAACCAAAGATCATGGCATCTGGTCCCATCACTTCATGGTAAATACATGGCAGGGAAAAGGGAAACAGTAGCAGACTTCATTTTCTTGGGCTCCAAAATCAATGAAGACGGTGACCACAGCCACAAAAAAAAAAAAAGACGCTTGCTCCTTGGAAGAAAAGCTATGACGAACCTAGACAGTACATTAAAAAGCAGAGACATCACTTTGCCAACTAGGGTTCTAGTCAAAGCTATGGTTTTCCAGTGGTATGTATGGATGTGAGTGTTGGACCATAAAGAAGGCTAAGCACCAAAGAACTGATGTCTTTGAACTGTGGTATTGGAGAAGACTCTTGAGAGTCCCTTGGATGGCAAGGAGATTGAACCAGTCAATCCTAAAGGAAATCAACCCTGAATATTCACTGGAAGGACTGATGCTGAAGCTGAAGCTCCAATACTTTGGCCACCTGATGCAAAGAGCCAATTCACTGGAAAAGACCCTGATGCTGGGAGGGCAGGAGAAGAAGGGGATGACAGAGGATGAGATGGTTAGATAGCATTACTGACTCAGTGGACATAAGTTGAGCAAATTCTAGGACATACCAGAGGACAAGGAAGCCTGATGTGCTACAGTCCATGGGGTCGCAAAGAGTCAGACACGACTGAGCAACTGAACAACAACTGCTCTCCAGGATCTCAGCCCAATCAGGGAGACATGGCGTGACCCACAAACTATCAGAGCAAGCCTGCTCAGTGCACACCGGTTACAGGCAGGCAGAGAACATGCCCTGGTTATGAACTGGTTAACAATTTGCATGCAAACTTGGGAATTCCTTTTTTTTTTCCATGCCAAGTTTTAAGATTTTTTTTTTTTTTTTTACTTCTTATTTTGTCCTGAGGTATAGCTGATTAACAATGTTGTGACAGTTTCAGGTGAACAGCAAAGGGACTCAGCCATTCATATACATTTATCCATTCTCTTCCAAACTCCCCTCCCATCCAGGCGGCCATGTAACACCGAGCAGAGTTCCCTGTGCTATACAGCAGGTCCTTGTTGGTTACCCATTTTAAACAGAGCAGTGTGTACATGTCCATCCCAAACTCCCTAACTATCCGTTACCCCCATCCTTCCCCCAGGCAGCCGTATGTTTGTTCTCTAATTCTGTGCGTCTCTTTCTGTTCTGTAAATAAACTTGGGAATTCTGATGGTCATCAGCAGAGCCAAGAAGGGCCCACTGGGTTTGCAGGCCCAGCTGGGCAAGAGGAAAAGAAACGGAGTGACAGCTAGGGATGCAAGGAAAGCAACAGGTGAGGCAGAGAATGAGGCCAGGAAGGAAGACGGGAGTGTGGGACACAGAGCCCTGAGCCAAGAGCCCTGGAGCTTCTCAGCACCCACCCGGCCAAGCCACCGCGGCGCTGGGTTCATCCAGGTTCCCCACGTTGGACCCTGGGATGAGGATCCCTGTCTAAGGGCTCGATCAGGCAAGGCTCTCAGGAAAGGGGAGTGGGGCCGTGAACTGGGGGAGGGAAGGAAGCCCCCCAGGGGTGTGATGGTCAGGAAAGTCCTGAGTGGAAGCACTTCTGCTCAGCCTGTGCAGGAGCTCTGGAAACAGCATGGGCCTCGCGGAGAGCCGCCCTGTTCCCAGAGCTGGAGAACTGGGAGCTACAGCTCTTAGACGCCTGTTGGTTAAAGGACTGTCCCCCGCAGGGGCAGGAGGGACATCACTTCTCAGGCTCCAGGAAGCTTTGACAGAGACCCAGGAGCTGAGTGCTGGAGGAAGCAAGCGCCAGGCAGCGTGCAGGGGGCGGTCCAGGGCAGACGAAGAGCATAACAGCAGCAGTTCATCAGGCCTTCATATCTCTACCAGTGGGCACCAGGAGAATAGGAGCCTCTTGCTGCCTTCCAGACCGATACCTGGAGAAGCCTGTGTCACCCGATGCACAGGTTAAGAGCCAGTTCGAGAACACCAGCGCAGAAGCACAACTTCTATTTTCCAAAGGACTGGCCCCAAAATAGCGCCCTTCATAAAGGCCCCCTGAGCTCAAAGCCATGGCTGACACACACAGGGCATGTCCACTAGTAAAGTCACTTCCTAGCAGCATTCAAAAGTCCCCCGCTCAGACACCACCTATCAACAAGAAGCCAGGCAGGAAAGGGAGTATTTGAAGGTGCTGGTGTCAGCCTGGTGATTTCCCCAGCTGCTCAGTTGGTAAAGAATCCGCCTGCAATGCGGGAGACCTGGGTTTGACTCCTGGGTTGGGAAGGTCCCCTGGAGAAGGGAAAGGCTACCCACTCCAGTATTCTGGCCTAGAGAAGCCCACGGACTGTATAGTCCACGGGATAGAAAACAGTCAGACACAACTGAGCGACTTCACTCTCACTGCTGGCTAGCACCAAAGTAGCACACTGAAGACCACATGATTTGAGAGAGCAGTGTTTAAATTTTTCATCCAGAATAACCCTCGTATAGAGAAGGGTTGCATTAATCAGCCTGAAAAAGAGGTTATGTATTTTATACTTTAAAAACCAGACTATTTTCTGCAACTACCATAATCAAATCATGTTTACTATGGTTAGGCATGTTTGGACATCTTCCTGGGACCTGGGCTAATTTGATTTATAAAAGACTGTCTTTTCCTGTGGGTTGGAAACAAAGTACTAACACTTGCCACATACGTGCCACTTGTGACGAGAGCCCATCATTAGCTCCACCTTTCTGTATGAGCGCTGGGGCTGACTCACTTTGACATAACCCTCGAAGCGTCAGACGTGGACTCTCTCTCTCTTTTCCCATTGAGGAAAACCTCAGTACAAAGAAAGCAATTTCTTAAAGGTGAGGTGTTGGGTCTTCTGAAAACAAGAGTGCCTTTGTCGTGGGAAATGCCCTCCAGCGATAACTAAAATCATCTCTCCCCTCCCCACAAAAAATGCCACATATCATATAAGCCTCCAGTTGCAGAGAACGGATAGACAAGGAGAAGAGCAAGAAAATAGTAATGTGGAAGGAGGAGAAGAAAGTCTTTTCTTGGGTAACTGGGAATAGATCAATCTACCAGGTTCTTACCTGAAACTATTTACAGTACTTACAGGCTAGTTTATACACTTAAATAAGCATCTCACAGTCCAATAACAACATCTTATACCATGTCACTAAAGCAACAGGTATAATCAATAATGGCTCTAAAATTTCCATCCCACGCATAAATGCTGTTGGCATAATAGATCATTATTTCCATCATGCATAATATATTAAAGTGCATGCCTGGACCCAGTGTTCCTCACATTAGAAAAGCCCACTAGCAAGTTAAAAATAAAAAAGGGAACATTGGCTACTTTGATAAATACACTAAAATAAACGAATCATCTTCCCCAAGAAACAAAGTGAATCTAAGTCACAGACACGGTTTCTCTGTATAATTTATGATTTCATATGCACACTGAGACTCCAGCCTAGCGAGTGGGATGGTCATGGTGAGGAAACAGCACAACTGCTCCTCATAGTAAAACATAAGCATGTTCAACTCTGCCAGAAAAAGTAACAGCTGCTCAAGATGCAATCTGGTTGGAAGCTACTGCGTGGGCCACAGAAAAATCTCAATTTGAGATTCATAAACCTAAAACATGATTAAGAACAAGAAACCCATTAACAGTGAGGTACAGTCCCCGGGCCTTAGGGAGAAATGCAAAGACTGCTTTTGGACTAAGAATGCCAAACCCTCATACCAACGAAGATACTTTTCTTCTTAAGCACCTTGAGAGCCCTCGCAAGACCTTTTCTTTAAGAACTGTTTTTGTCCTTTATTATCTATAAGTCAAGAGAGAGTACACTGGAATTTTAGCTCAGACTCTAACTCATCATTTCTAATAATTAACATGCAATATATTCATTTCTAACTAAAAATCAAATTGAGTGTTTCCCCTGAAAAGTATCTTTAAAAGCATCCCAATGTTCTTGTTTTTCAAGATCAGGGCTCCAAAAATTAAGGGTTTACTCAATTGTCCATTAGCTTGTGTAATACGGCAATTAGTTATCATTTGATAAAGTAATATAGGATACGTGGCAGGGATATTCGGTTAAGTCACTCATTTTACTTGGGAGTACAAGCGGTATTTTCGTGCACTTTCGTAAGGTTCAGAGCTTTACACTCTGAAATTTTTCCCTGCCTCGCTGGTTTCCAGCCTCCCATTGAGGTACCAGATAACCCGCTTCAAGAGAAAGACTGAAAGCTGAAGCTTAGAGGGCTCCTCCCAAGACTCCCAGTGGTCAACAGGATGGGGCGCTCTTCCAAAACCAGAAACGCCAGAGAGTGCACCCCCCGGCTTCAGGCTCACACCCTGTCTTCCCAGAAGCGGTCTTTCATCAGCGATCGCTGCCGGCACCCCTGGGGCTGGCGGAGGTGCACCAGGTGAGGGCGACCCCGCCCCCAGCCCTCTTACAGACTCCACTGCCAACCTCGTGTCATCTGGGCTCAGCCCTGTCCGCCACCCCCCCCGAGAGGGCGAGGGATGAGAAAAGTCCTCAAACGGAAAGGGGGCGGCCAGCCCACGGGGCTGAAGGGCTCGCCCAGGTGCGGGGCAACCGCGAGAAGTCTCCAGGTGAGGATGCGGAAGTACCTGTCCCTCCCCCGCCCAGACCGGTTGGCCCAGGCGCGCGTCCTGCGGATCACACAGGGGGGCGCGCCAGGCACCCCTCCGCACACGTGGACAGGTGGGCACCAGGCACCGGCAAACGAGTCCCGGCCCCAATGAAGACAAACCGGCAGACGACGTGTCGGGGACATCCAGAACTCAAAAAAATATTTTAAGGGGGGATGGGGTGCGAACGTACAAAAGGCCCCTCACCCCCTCACCGTCCCCCGCGCCGGCACCAAGCGCAAACCCGAGGGGGCCCCGGCGGCGGCGGGCGCTGGGGGGAGCGGCGTCCCGTCTCTAACTTCAATCGTGGCAACTGCTGCGGAATCCGGGCAGTCTCCGGCTCGCCGCACCTGTTCTCCCGACTCCGAGGACCGAGTCCCGCACATCCATTCTGACCTTGAGGACAGCCTGGAAATCCCACACTCCACCCCAAGGGTCAGCAGTACTCCCACCCCCTCCCCGCAGGGACTGAAGCCCACTCGGGGCCCGCCCGGAGGGACCACCTCAAAATACCCACCCCGCGGCGGAGTAAGAAAGCGCTCCCCGCGCCCTCCCGAGGTCCCCCGAGCATCCTTAGATCCGCGGCTTCCCCATCTCTTGCCGCCGCGCCCCGCCCCGAGGTTGAGCCCCTACCTTTTCTCCCCAACCCGCAAATGGAGGAACACCGCCCCCCCCGGATTCAGATCCTTTGGCATGCGAGAGGGTCACCCCCCGAATTCAGGGTTTCCCCTCTTTGGCACGCGAGAGGATCGCCCTCGGAAGATCGCGCTGCAGAGCACCGAGGTGGGGGTCCCCAAGCAGGGGACCACCGCGGGCGGCGGGGTGGGGAGGGCGGTCCCCGCGGCCCGGACTCCGAGCCGGACGGTGCCGGGGGCTTCGGCCGGACTGCGCCGGGGCGAGGACACCTACCGCAGGGCGTCGGGGAGCCGGGGTAGGGTCCTGGCCGGGGCGCTCCCGGAACAGCCAAACTTTCTCTGCCACCCGAAGTTAGGGGCTCCGAGGCGGCGCAGAGCTGGGAGGCTCCGAGGAGTCGCCGGCGCCCCCACGCCCCGGCGGAGCCGCGGGGTACCGAGCCTCCGCGGGCCGCGCGCCCCGCCGCCCTCCCCCGCGCGCCGGGCTCGGCGCGGCCCGCGCTCACCTGGCTGTAGAGCTCGCTGACCGACATGACCGCGCAGGCCGGGCCGAGCCCGGACGCGGTGCCCTGGGCGGGCGGCAGGTCCCGGCGGCTCTCAGTCCTCGGCCGGCCCGTCCGGCGCCATCTTCTGCCCGAGTTTCTCGGCTCTTTCCCCTCCTCTCCGACCTGCCCCGCCGGCTTCCTGGAGGCGCCGCGGCAGGCTCGCTGTCTGCGGGCGCGACCTTTACTCCCGCGGCGGCGGCGGCGGGAGGGCGGGGGAGGAGGCCGCGGCGCCGCTCCCCGCGCAGGTATGGGAGGCGGCGCGGGCGCGCCGGAGGGAGCGGGCGGGCGCGCGGCCGGTGCGCCGCCGCCGCCGCCGCCGCCTCCTATGAGCCCTACGGGGGCCGGGCCCGCGGCCGCGGGGTCCCCGGGGCCGGGGCGGGGCCGCGCGCGGAGCGATCGCCGACCGCCCCCTGCCGGCCGCCGCGCGCTCGGGACAGGTGCGAGCCCTGCACCTGCCGCGCGCGCTCCGCGCGCGGACTGCGCCGCGGGAGGCTGGGCGGGCACCCAGAGGAGACGAGGAAAGCAAAACACAAAGAGGAGGAAGAACCCGAGAAGGGAAAAGAGGAATAAAAAGGAGAGACGCCTGAGGCCGAAAGGCTTCATACATTTTTCCTATGGGTTTTCCCTGGGCATTAACATTCCCATTATTAACATTCAATTATGGGTAGCCTGTTAAAGACGATTTGGAGGTACTCGAGATTGCACCAAACAGCGCCCCGCGCTGAAATCTGAGCGCAAGCAAAGTGGAAGTCGAAACTTTTCTCCACCTTTGCAGATTTCACCCACAGCTTCCAACTAGGCTCCCGGCCGCCCCACCGGAGAACTGTTTGCCTCTCTGGGAAACCTCACATTTCCCCCCTCCCTCTCATGCACTCCCAGCCCCTCTGCCGTTCTCTGTCTCATTTACTTTGGTCGCGTCTGCCAGTGACACCTAGCAGCTTTGCGCTCTCTTCGGCTTCCAAAGAAAAGTAGAAATCTCAGCCAAAAAGGAAAAGAATTGGCAGGAGTCTGTAAAGGGAGAGCAAGGGCTGTAGGAGGAGACGCGGTCTTCTGGCTTGGCTTTCGTACCTGAATGAGGGATGACTTCTGAAAGCAGTTCTCAGCCAGAGCATCCATGTCTGCGGCTTTTCCGGAGCCCCACTGCCTGGCGGGAGATTCTTAGACCCATCTCGTTTAAGACCTTCTCGCTTGGAAAGCAGGATCCGCATTTAGTCCACCTGCCGCCCTTCTCAACCATGCCTCCTCAATGAGAATTACCCGGGGAGCTTTAACAGTTCCACCGTGAGGAACACCATTTGGCGAAGGGTGGGATCCCAGTATCTGAAGTTCCTCCCTAATTCTAAAGAATCATACTTGCAGGGTTGACCAGTGCCAATGACCTAAGCTTGGACGACTCTTCTTGGATCTGAAAGGGAGCTCCTGTCCTGTCTCTCTCCCTCAAAAACCTGTCTGCAGAGTGTCCTTCCCTGTATTCTGGTAGTTCTTGAAGTGTGGGCCCCAGGGCCATTAGCATCACCTGGAAATTTTTAGAAATACAATATATGGGGCCTCATTGAGGACCAATCAGAAAGGCTGGGAGTGGGGCTCAACACCTGTGTCTTCACATCTCACCGAGGTCCTTCCCTCTCAAATAAGAAAGTCTCCTTGCTAAGACTCAGCCCTAGTCTAGTCCCTTTGTAATTCACTGGTTCTCAACACTTTCTGCACACTGGAGTCACTTTTACAAAGACAAATGCCTGGATCCCACTCCCAGAAATTCTGATTTGACTTGTCTGGGGTGCTGCCTGAGCAGAGAGATTTTTAAGCATTTTCAGGTGGTTCTAATGACAGTCAAGGGTAAGAGTCTCTGCTTTCATTCCTTCCTAAGCAGTTCCCTCTCAACCCCATCCTATTGAAACTGCCGTCTCTGTCTGAAGCTTGGGGTGGGAGCTGACTCTCCCTATGTTGTTGTTCCCCCTTGGCCTCTATCATTTTTCTCCTCTTGTTTTCCCGGCTTTGCTAACCACACCTTCTTCTTTCTCTTCCTGAATAAAACTGTGGCCCATTTCCCAGATCTCAGCTTTCTTCTCAGCCACGCCCCCATCTCTCCTCTTACCGCAATGTTAACTCTCCAATCCAGCTCTAACCTCTAGACCCACTTCTCCACCTGCCAGGTAGGCAATGCTAGCAATCCCTCTAAGCTCTTGGACCAACCTGAGACTCACGTGACCATCCTTTGTCCCCATCCCCAACCCAGGTCCAACTTTCTGGCTTCCATCATACCTGGCATGAATTAAAAGCTGAATTCATGCTGACTGAGCTGAATCACGTCCCCGAGGAGGCTCCTACTCTTGGCCAGAACTTTGTGGACGTCTAATGAAGAATTAATGCTTTTGAACTGCGGTGTTGGAGAAGACTCTTGAGAGTCCCTTGGACTGCAAGGAGATCCAACCAGTCCATTCTAAAGGAGATCAGTCCTGGGTGTTCTTTGGAAGGAATGATGCTAAAGCTGAAACTCCAGTACTTTGGCCACCTCATGCGAAGAGTTGACTCACTGGAAAAGACTCTGATGCTGGGAGGGATTGGGGGCAGGAGGAGAAGGGGACGACAGAGGATGAGATGGCTGGATGGCATCACTGACTCGATGGATGTGAGTCTGAGTGAACTCCGGGAGTTGGTGATGGACAGGGAGGCCTGGCATGCTGCGATTCATGGGGTCACAAAGAGTCGGACACAACTGAGAGACTGAACTGAACTGAACTGAATCCCACAATCAGATATAGGCTTTCCCTCCTTGGAATAATAATAAAAACATTTGAAAACTTACTTTGTGCCAGGAAAAAGCATTTGCCAAGTGCTTTACTTCTGCAATCTTGTCTGAGCCTCAAAGCAACATTTTAGAGGAGGTTCAGATATTAACTCTGTTTCATAAGTGAGCAAAGTAAGGCTGAGGGTGCTCGGGAGATGTTCTAGGTCAGAAAGCCAGTACTGAACTCAAACTCTATCACACTCTAGAGCCTAAGCACCTGCCAGCAGTTCCTGAACCTTAGTGGGAATCAGGATGAAGGGGATGCCGGGGGATACTAATCTGGTTGGTCCATGTGTGTGCATGCTTATTAAGTACCCTAGATGGTATAGGGCTCATACTTTTAAGAAGCACTGCTCTGTGCTCCATGGTTTCTCAAAGTAAAGAGAAGACATTCATTGTAAGTGACTTGCTCTCCTTCCTGACAGATGGGGCTTTCCATCACATACAAATGAGGAAGAACTTTGAACTTCCAAAGCATTCATCTGCACTGCACCCTGTAATATCCCTGTGTACTAATATCCCTGTGTGTGTGTGCTAAGTCACTTCAGTCATGTCCAACCCTATGGACTGCAGCCTGCCAGTCTCCTCTGTCTATGGGATTCTCCAGGCAAAAATACTGGAATGGGTTTCCATGCCCTCCTCCATGGTATCTTCCCAACCCAGCGATGTGACCTGTGCCTCTTACATCTCCTACATTGGCAGGCAGGTTCTTTACCACTAGTGCCACCTGGGAAGCCCACTAATATCACTGACTTCTCAACACTAGGCTCTAAGGCAGGAACAACACAGACCCATTGCCTTGCTCAAAATAGAACTCAAGAAATAGTAGGTGAATCGTGCTGGACCTAGTGATTTGAGTCTAGGAAAGGTGATGGGGTATCACTTCCATGGTTAGGTTATAAGACTGTGACTTTGTCTTGCTGGACTTTTCTCTGACATTTTTCATATGTTTGCTCCCATGAAGCAAGCTAACCTGTTGTGAGCTGCCCTATGGAGAGATTCATGTGACAAGAAACTGAGGGTAACCTCAGACCAACAACACTCGAAAACTGAATTCTCCCAATGCTGAATGAGTGAACTTGGAAGCAAATTCTGCACTAGCCAAGGCTTTAGACTTGACTTGAAGACCACAACCCCAGCTGACACTTTGATGGCAGACACGTGGGACACCCAGATGCTGAGGATCCAGAAAAGCTGTGTCTAAATTAAACTGTGAGATAATAAATGTGTATGGTTTGAAGCCACTAAGTTTTGGGATAATTTGTTACACAGCAAGAGGTGACTGAGACAATCACATACAAAAAGGATCCTCGGTGATTGTCCCACTGGCACGAACTTCATCCTAGCGATTTCTCCCCTCCCCTTCTCGGTAGGTTGGTTTCCCAAATATTCCTACCTTCTAAGGCAGCATCTTCAAACTGTGGTCTGTGGTGCCCTAATTAATCCAGGACTTTTCAAGGAGCCACTAGTCCATAGTTTGTTTTAAGAAAATCAATTTCCAGATCCTATATGTCCAAATTAACTCTAAACATGACTTTGACAAAACAAGCCTGCAGTTCGACAGCTCATTCTGAGATGGTCCTTCTCACTTCTTCTCTCACTTTGCAGAAGAAAGTACATTTCTCAGTCCTCCTGAGTGATGGGGTGGCCCTTTCCTTGGAAAGCAAGAGCCTCCAGGACATCAAACCAACGGACACTTGGAAGCTTTGGTGTTGAGAATGCCTGACTCTGACGAAGGGGCCACACGGTCTGGGCAGGTTGGGTGGTTTCCAATTCTGTTATCAACAAAACTGAAGGAGGAACTAAGCCATTGTCACCTGACAGGTTATTAACAATAATCTTTTGATGGATCACCATGTGATTTTTGGCAACTCAGAAGAAATTTAAAGAATTGAGGGACACTGTTCTAACAAAACTTTCTTTCCCGTCTATTTATTTTCGTAAGCAAATACAAAGCATTTATATCTATAACAAAAATACAGATTTTTGAAATTGTATAATAATACAATTTGTGATCTTTCATTTCAGAATAGTTTTAATACTTGACCACTGCAACATTTTTTAATATATTAATTTATATACATATTTTTGTTATAGATAAGTATCACTGGTGGTTATTAAAGGAGTTTCTAGCATTAAAAATGTAGGATAAAATCTTGTAGGGAAAGTGGAATAAATTCAGATTCAAGGGAAAAAAAAAACAAATGATTTAAAGAACTTGTGTGGTTTTTAAATGGGCAAGGGAACATATCAAATTGCCATGGCAGTTAGAGTCCATTGGGTTCACTTAAAAGAATGATACAACAGTTTTATTTTAAGCTGACAATACCTAAAATATGCCAGAAATTACATCTTTTCCAACTACTTAAACTTCTTAAAATATTAGTTATTAACCTAAAAACATGGGAAGACATATACATGGTTTTTCAAAATTCCTTTAGAGTTTCAGAACAAGAAAGTCTGAAGCCCACAGAAAGAAGGGTGGTTTCTTCCACGACCTCCCAAATTAGGTCTTTATTAGCAGCTCAGGATTGAAAATGGTGTTAAGAACCTAATGCTGTGGAACACTTTCATCTTTGCAGTTTATTCAGTGGTCATCTCCGAGTCCCTCTTGGGGCAGAACAAACATTTTTTGCCTGTTCTGAGTTAGCACCTCGCCTGTGCAGATTTAGGCAGGGACTTTTCTGTCACTATTTGACAGGGAGAGACGGACGGGGACACAGACCCCAGCCTGGATTTCCCAGTGGCCACTCCTCCAAGGGGTGCAGGTGGGTGGGGATGAGGGTGGAAACCGTGCCATGTGAGGATGGTGGAAGACCACTGGGGTGTCTTGATTCGGGCACGAGAAGACTCTGGACGCTGAGGACTGGTGAAAGACGCGGCTGTCATAACCATTTTCAAACACTTGAACATCCGTCATGTTAAAGAGGGTTAGGCTGGGTCTGCTTGACGGTGGGCTGCCGTCTATGGGGTCGCACAGAGTCAGACACAACTGAAGTGACTTAGCAGCAGCAGCAGCTTCATGGAAATCAGACCACGGGGAGAAAGTCTCAGGGTGGCAGATATCACACAGCCATGAAGAACAAATACAACTTCCAATGACAACCATTTAAGAGAGGCATCTTGTAGAAAAGTGAGCTTGCTACCCCTGGGGCAATTCAGGCAGAGGCTTGATTATCACTGAGGCTTGATTATCACTGCCAAGGATGCTGTAGATTCTGCCGCTGGGTGCGGGGCGGGCTGCACCACCCCTGGAAGTCCGTGGTTATGCCCGGCTGACTGCCCCCCATACATCTGGCTCTTGACATCAATATTCAGAGCTGTTGCCATGTATGCTGTATTGATAACCTCAAGCAAAGAAAACCTCTGGCTCAAAGCTTGCTCCCGGGAAGACTGGACAGCAGGGCTTTACAGCTCGGTTAGTCCTGTGTTTCCTTTAGGAGGTTTTCATTTGAAGCTTGACTTTAACCCTAAATGGGGTGTCCTACTGGACATCCTGTCTGCTGCAAAATGGTTGGGTTTTTTTCTAGAGGGGAAGCCAGAGAGAAAAGAGTGGAATTTATACTTTCCCAGAACCTTCAACACCTCTGCTCACAGAAGCTGTTGCAAGACTCAAGAGCTTTTGAGTAAATAACTATAATGACAACCGCCCCCCACCACCCCTAGGGTGGAGTGACCAATCTCTTGGGGCTTGGATGGAGAAAAGAGAGGAGAGAAGTGAGGTGGCGTGGATGGGAGGAAATACAAGGTAACTCCTGCAGGCCCACAGTCTGAATGCCCCTAAAGTAACCCTGAGCCCCCAGTCCACCAACCACTCTTCATGTCAGGTCACTTGCTCTCGGGTAGGCAGCTGCAGGATCCCTTTCCAGGGACACAGTATAGTTTCTCCCTAGCATCTTGGCTCGGAGAAGGCAATGGCACCCCACTCCAGTACTCTTGCCTGGAAAATCCCATAGATGGGGGAGCCTGGTGGGCTGCGGTCCATGGGGTCACTAAGAGTCAGACACAAATGAGCGACTTCACTTTCACTTTTCACTTTCATTCTTTGGAGAAGGAAATGGCAACCCACTCCAGTGTTCTTGCCTGGAGAATCCCAGGGACAGGGGAGCCTGGTGGGCTGCCATCTATGGGGTTGCACAGAGTCGGACACAACTGAAGCGACACAGCAGCAGCAGCAGCAGCAGCATCTTGGCTCCCTCTTCTGGCCACTTTTCCCAGCTAATTTTATCTTTGCCTTTTCTCTCGCTTTCAGTATTCCTTAATTTTCTGATCTTCCAAAGTCATAACGGGAAGAGCCTTAAAGAGATCAATCTCCAACCTTCTGATTTTATAAAAGAAAAAGCAAAGCTTCTAGAGGAGACAGAGCCGCTCAGAGTCACACTGCTGGCTGGTGGCTGGGCTGCTTTTGGCCGAGACATTGCTGGGAAGAACTGGGAAGTGGAAAGGCGTTCACAAGGCCCACTTTCATAGCAGAGAATGTCACTCACAATCACTACACACCTGCCTTGCTCACAAAGCATACCCTTCACCCCCACTCACCCATTGATAAAATTGAACCATTAAACTGAGATCTTGCCATGGGGGGAGATTATCTTGTGTTCTGAGATTGAGAGGGAATCAGAGCCTGAGGTTGAGCTGAGGATAGATCTCAGGGCTTGTATTAATTACATAAACCTGTGAATTCATAAAAACTGCCTGGAATATGCTATCTGTTTCCAAATTCTACCCATCCTCTACCTCCATGATTCTTGGGCTTGGCTATACACTAGAATCACATAGGAATCACTTCAAAAAGGCTGATTCCAGGATCTCCAGCTGAATGGTCTTTTCACGCCCAGGCACTTCTAAAGCAGAGCTACCAAACCTCCACTCTTGGCCTCACCAAATGTCCCACCTTCTCTGTGAAGCCTTCCTCCACTATATGGATACACTGTCTGTATCTGTATTCATTTCGTTACCTGGGATTGACAATATCTTTAATATACTTTTTTCACTTTAATATCCTTTTTATGTATATATCCTATGTATGATGAATTAATATTCCAAGTAAATATAAGCATTATTTAAAATATAAAATGCTCACTGTCTGAATTTTTGACATACATAAAATTTAAAGACAGTTTAATATTTAGAGCTTTCGATTCTTTGCTAAACTCTCTCATTTCTATTAGGTAAAAATCTGCTTGACCAGATCCCATGATTCTTTGTTCTGAAGGCCAAAAGGCTTTGGTTAGAGACTTAGTAGAGACTCTGAATATGTACTTATTTTGCCTTTTAATTCCAGGGGTAGCTAGATAATTTGCTATCAAGAATTTACATCGCAGGGTGGTCAGTTGGCATATCAGAAAAGGCCACATCCCATACACAGCCTGCAAGTCCTTCTGTTATTCACATCTCAGTCAATAACCAAGTCTCGGGTAATTAGCAACTAATGGACATATGAGTTGTTACAGGTTATCTCCCAGGAGCTCACCAAGGACAGTCCTTTTTTGGAATGTATAAGGTTTCAACACCGCAAGCCTGCTGACTTAACCCTTTCCTACGTGCTGTGCCGTGTTGTGCTTCGTCACTCAGTCATGTCCGACTCTTTGCGACCCTATGGACTGTAACCCATTTCTCTGTCCACAGGCATTCTCCAGGCAAGAATACTGGAGTGGGTTGCCATGCCCTCCTACAGGGGATCTTCATGGCAACCCTTTATTATAACAATCCCCAAAAGATAATTTACTGTTTTTCTTAATCTGGCTTTAATGAAGTAAACTCAATCATTAATAATTTCAAATCTACCTCAGGAAAAAATTAACTATTAAAGAAATACATTCAGTTCAGTTCAGTCGCTCAGTTGTGTCCGACTCTTTGCAACCCCATGAATCGCAGTACGCCAGGCCTCCCTGTCCATCACCAGTTCCTGGAGTTCACTCAGACTCATGTCCATCGAGTCAGTGATGCCATCCAGCCATCTCATCCTCTGTCGTCCCCTTCTCCTCCTGTCCCCAATCCCTCCCAGCATCAGAGTCTTTTCCAATGAGTCAACTCTTCGCATGAAGTGGCCAAAGTATTGGAGTTTCAGCTTTAGCACCAAAGAAATCCCAGGGCTGATCTCCTTCAGAATGGACTGGTTGGATCTCCTTGCAGTCCAAGGGACTCTCAAGAGTCTTCTCCAATACCACAGTTCAAAAGCATCAATTCTTTGGTGCTCAGCTTTCTTCACAGTCCAACTCTCACATCTATACATGACCAGTGGAAAAACCATAGCCTTGACTAGATGGACCTTTGTTGGCAAAGTAATGTCTCTGCTTTTCAATATCCAGGTTGGTCATAACTTTTCTTCCAAGGAGTAAGCGTTTTTTAATTTCTGAAATAAAGATCTGACAGGGCTGGGCTGGGCCAGATTAGAGCCTGAGGCCAAAGGAAAAATGCATGTCTGGCCTCAGGCTCTAATCTGGCCCAGCCCAGCACTGTCAGATCTTTATTTCAAAATTTAACATTTCCTTCCTCGAGAATTACATGCATTTTTCCTTTGGCCTCAGGCTCTAATCTGGCCCAGCCCAGCACTGTCAGATCTTTATTTCAAAATTTAACATTTCCTTCCTCATGAATTTTTCGCACAAATCTTGATTTTACAGATAACATCATGATTGCTGAGTTTTTTGGTACCCCTTAAGCTTGAGAAACCTATATGCAGGTCAGGAAGCAACAGTTAGAACTGGACATGGAAAAACAGACTGGTTCCAAATAGGAAAGGAGTACATCAAGGCTATATATTGTTACCCTGCTTATTTAACTTCTACGCAGAGTACATCATGAGAAACGCTGGGCTGGAAGAAGCACAAGCTGGAATCAAGATTGCCGGGAGAAATATCAATAACCTCAGATATGCAGATGACACCACCCTTATGACAGAAAGTGAAGAGGAACTAAAAAGTCTCTTGATGAAAGTTAAAGAGGAGTGAAAAAATTGGCTTAAAGCTTAACATTCAGAAAACGAAGATCATGGCATCTGGTCCCATCACTTCATGGGAAATAGATGAGGAAACAGTGGAAATAGTGTCAGACTTTATTTTGGGGGGCTCCAAAATCACTGCAGATGGTGATTGCAGCCATGAAATTAAAAGACGCTTACTCCTTGGAAGGAAAGTTATGACCAACCTAGATAGCATATTGAAAAGCAGAGACATTGCTTTGTCAACAAAGGTCCATCTAGTCAAGGCTATGGTTTTTCCACTGGTCATGTATAGATGTGAGAGTTGGACTGTGAAGAAAGCTGAGCACCAAAGAATTAATGCTTTTGAACTGTGGTGTTGGAGAAGACTCTTGAGCATCCCTTGGACTGCCAGGAGATCCAACCAGTCCATCCTAAAGGAGATCAGTCCTGGGTGTTCATTGGAAGGACTGATGGTGAGGCTGAAACTCCAGTACTTTGGCCACCTGATATGAAGAGTTGACTCATTAGAAAAGACCCTGATGCTGGGAGGGATTGGGGGCAGGAGGAGAAGGGTACAACAGAGGACGGGATGGCTGGATGGCATCACTCGATGGACATGAGTTTGGGTGAACTCCGGGAGTTGGTGATAGACAGGGAGGCCTGGCGTGCTGCGATTCATGGGGTTGCAAAGAGTCAGACATGACTGAGCAACTGAACTGACTGACTGAAGCTTTACACCCAAAATTAGTCCCTCATTCACCACATCCTGGTGCTGGCCCCATAATCATCAATGGTGTTGCTTCTCATTTTTTTGCATTCATATTCGATTGATTTTAACACTCTTTCATCACATTATAGAACTATATAAGTCATAAGACTAGGATATACTAGGCCAACTGTTACAGTAGCATAGGAAATCTACTATTTTTTTTTTTCATTTTTAAAAATGTTTTTGTTTTCAGGACTTCGCTGGTGGTCCAGTGGTTAGGAACACTGCCTTCCAGTGTGGGGAACACAGGCTCAGTCCCTGATTGGGGAACTAAAATCCCACATGCCACAAAGCAGCTGTGCCTGCAAGCCGCAACTACCGAGCCCCCCAGGCCACAGCTAGAGAAAGCCCATGCAGTGCAACGAAGGCCCAGCACGGTCAAAATTAAAATAAATGCATCAGATTTTTAAATTTTATATTGGCGTATAGTTGATTAACAATGCTGTGTTAGTTTCAGAAGTGCAGCTAAGTGATTCACTTACACATACACATGCATCCTTTTTCAAATTCTTTTCCCATTTTAGGTTATTACAGAATATTGAACAGAGTTCCCTGTGCTATACAGTAGGTCCTTGTTGGCTGTCTATTTTAAATATTATTGCTTCTCCTTTTTAGAACCTCAAATAGCACCAAATCAGAAAGGCCTCCCTCATCACCCGGCCTACAGTCACACCCTCCTCTTTCTTTTTATCAACTCATACTCTGAAGTTGCTATATTCATTTTCTTATTGCTTCCTGTCTATCCCTTCCTCCCAACCAATATAAGCTTCTTAAAAGCAGAAACTGTGTTCATTTTGTCCACTGTTGAACTCTCACACTTCAGCAGAGTATCCCTTACATAGTAGATGCTCAGCAGATAGTTGCTTTGAGCCTCCACCTTGGGGCTGGAGCCTTTTTGTCTGGATGGGCACAGAGAGCAGGCAGCCAGGTGAGGGTCCCTATCCTGTGACTGCCAAGCTGCCCTCTGTGGCTTGGGGGGATCCGGTAGATCAAAGAACCCACAGAGACAAGTCCAGAGGCTTCCACTGGATGCTAAGGAAGCCTCTGCATGAGTGTGCACATTCTCATGCATTTCAGTCAAGTCCGACTCTTCACAACCCTGTGGACTGTAGCCCACCAGGCTCCCTGTCCATGGAATTCTCCAGGCAAGAATACTGGAGTGGGTGGCCATTCCTTTCTCCAGGGGATCTTTCCGACCTGGGGATCGAACCTGCATCTCTCTTATGTCTCCTGCATTGGCAGGCAGGTTCTCTATCATTGCCCCACCTGGGAAGCCCAAGGAAGCCTCTAGCTATCTCCTGTTGTACCAGTTTAACACGAAATGTCTACAAAGCACAGACAAGTTGCACTCATATTCAAACTTCATGTCATTCAAATGAGCTGCGTGTAAACTCTCCAGCCTCGCAGAAAACACCCCTTTCCTACCTCCTCTGACCTTATTAAGAGGTACTTTGGCCCGTGGTGTGTCCTGGGAAAATGATTCATCCTTTTCTAGATTTGTGTTTCCAGGCACCTATTGTTAAAATATGAACACCTCTAAAGGAAGTCATGAGCAAGTCATCAGAGGGGAATGTTTGCATTCTAATGCCTTTGATTCTGAGTCTTGTGTTGCCTTCCGCTCTTGCTCAGTTGATACTGCCATTCTTTGGGGGGCCCTGAGCCCCTTCCTTCTCCTTCTGGCCTCTGCACGTTTCCTAACGCCAAAATCTCTCCTTCTGTTCCCTAGATCTGCCCATGCACAACCTCTGAGGACTTCCCGTCTCACTCAGGGTACCAGCAGGGTCCTTGCAATGGCCACGCCTCTGCTCCCTCCCTCCCCGACTCAAAGTTTGAAGTTTCCTTGTCAGAGCACAACTTGTCTGTGCTCTGTAAACAGATCCTATTAAAAGGGTACAAAGGAGAGAGCTAGAGGTTTCCTTGGGCTGCCCGGGTGGTGCAGTGGTAAAGAACCCGCCTGCCAGTGCAGGAGACATCAGCGACGGCAGTTCGATCCCTGGGTCAGGATCGAACTGTGCCTCCCTGTGCCTTGCTTGCTGTCCCTGGTACACCTCCCAGCCGGCCTCTCTTGGATGCCTTTTCTGCCTCCACGGTTTTCACCCCCTCACCCCCTCAGGGCTTTTCTTGTGAGGTCTTCCTGTCTATTTCATTTAAACTTACATGTCGCCTTGTCACTTCATATCCTGCCATCATTTATCTTTCTCTATGCCATTACTACAGTCTAGCATAATCTATTTTTTCCATATTTATTTGTTTATTATCTCTCTCCCTTTGTGAGAATGCTAGGCTGTTTTATTCTCTTCTTCTTAGGGGCAGCCTCACTTAAGCCTGGTTCTTTCCAGCCTGAAGAGGAAGTTTGGGTGATGTGTTAGTTCCCTAGGGATTGGCTGACCTGACAAAGAACCACAAACTGAATGGCTTAAAGCCATGGAAATGTACTGCCTCACAGTCCTGGAGGCTAGAAACCCCACTCAGGGTGTTGGCAGGGCCGCACCTCGTCTGAAGCCTGCAGGGGAGGACCCTCCGGCCTGCTCCACCCTCCGGTGGTTTGCAGGAAATACCTGGGGTCCTGGGCTTGCAGGCGCATCGGTCCAGTCTCTGCCCTTGTTGTCACATGGCCTTCTCCCTGTGTGTGCCTATGTCCCTCTGCGTCCTCTCCTCTTTTCATAAGGTCACCAGTCACATTGGATCACAGGCCCACCTACCCTGGTGTGACCCATCTTAGCTAATTACACATGCAGTGAACCTACTGTATTTCCAAATAAAGCCACATTTTGCGGTCCTGGGGTGATTAGGACTTCAGTGTATTTTTTTTTTTTTCTAAAGGAACACAACTCTACCCGTGAAAGGCGACATCTCAGCACGTCCTTTTCCAGTAGTTGTTCTATCCTGTGAAGACAAAGATATGGGGCTGGAGACAGTCTTCCTTCCTGTCTTGACCGTTTACTCCACAAGCAGTTACAGAGCCAGGCATTTGCTATCACTGAGACCAAAAGGTGACATGTGAGTCTTTCCTCCAAAGACCACCCAGGCCGGGTGACAGCCCACATAGAGCCGTGAGGACACTGCCGGCCGGTCCTGTGCAGGCCCACATGTGGGCGGGCCCTCCCCTCCAGGGCCATCTGTTGTATCCACCTCTGGCCCCTCCCACAACATTTGCATCCCCAGCCTCCACAGCTTTGGAGTGTGGGGAGGTGTATAATTTAGGGTTTCGTTTTTATGCTCTAGATGAAAGTTTATGTTCTACTTTCTCCTTCAGTGTGTGTTACTCCATAAATTAGGCTGTAAAATTCTCTCACACACAAGGTTATCTTTTGACTCAAGCATTTTGCCATTCCTGCTCAAGCTGGTCTTAAAGCTTATTCCACAAGCGGCTGATGAAGTCTCTGTCCGGCCCTTGCCCCCCACTCCTCACATGTACCACCCGCAGGCAAGCTTGGCCCTGGAGCTGCCACCAGTTTGAAGGCCAAAGTCAGTAAACTGTCCAACTCAGTCATAAATGCTCATCTTCCCTCAAACTGCACCCCAGTTCCAACATGGGGAGTGCCTCTTTACAACCAAGCCTGGCCGTGGTCTGGTTGTAGGAACCAAATCCTTGTTTTGTCCTAGTGCCCTCAGCTTTACCTGATTCCCTATCAAGTCGTATCCTGGTTTTCCAAGGACAAGACTCGGCATCTCCCCCCACAGTCTTGCCTTGATCTGTGACCCCATCCTTAAGCCCAGATCTCAGTACTTTGTCCCAATATTTGCCGTGGTTTCCCATGGATGCCTGGACCTGCCAAGATCTTGCTTCCAGATTCCCAATGCTGGGAGTTACTCGCCAGTCAGGATCCCTGTGACCCTTTTCTGGTAACTTCACAGACTCCCTGCTCCTCGCTGGGGGATCTGCTTGGCTTTGGGGTCAGTGGTTCTCACTCATTGTCCTGTGGCACACCGAGGCAGCACTGTGAACCATCACCACTGGGCCACCAAATCCTGATTACAATATAAAATTGATTCGTGTTTGAAAAGACACTTTCGTGAGCAGGATGCCATCTGCTGTGGATGAAAGGTAAGGAATGAGCAAACATGTCTGCTCGTGCACTGCAGGCTGAGTGTGAGGACTGTGCAGTCAAGCACTCTCCCCCACATGGGAGAGGGTATGCAGTGTGGGCTGGCCTGGGTGCTTTTGCAGACCCCACGACACATTGTGGGGCTGCAATGATGACCATGTTTTAAGCACCTCCCACGTGTCTACTTTTGTCTTTTGATCATTTCAGATGTATCAACAAATATTCTGGTATTTAAAGTAAGGCTTGAAACATACACAAAAACGTTGAAGATCCTGACAAGATTGAGTTCATTGTCCTCTTTCATAATACCCTCCAGTCATCAGTCAGCCCCTCCCCTTCTAAAGTTAATCAGTGCTGTGCGTGGGAATATGCTGGCTGCTTGGCAATAATGATCAGAAAGCATCAAGTATGCACATCCCCCTTAACCCAGAGTTTCCACTTTAGGGATTTACTTTGCTAATATTCTCATAAGTTCACTCATGGTGGCATGATTTGAAATAACACAAGACTGGAAGCCACCTGAATGTCCTCTATGAGAGACTCCTGGTGGCGCGAAGCCCTAAGGTTTGTCCATGGAGACACTGGTTTAGCCATTTCAGAGATTAGTTTTCCAGAACATTTTCTGGTGAGGAGAGGACATTGTGTATACAGGTCGAAGATCACATGAGTTCAGGGTCAGAAAAGAGAGCCAAAACTAGCTGTGAAGGAAGGGAAGGTGGGTAACTATGTGTCCTCATGGGGAAAAAGTCAAAAGAGATATGTCCAAGGGGTGGAGATTATGGAGAAGGGACCCATCTGTTAGAGATGGGCTGGGAGGAAAGGTGATGTCATTAGAGGAAAGGTCTAAAAGAAACAGCAACTGTCAGGGAGAAAACCTGATTTTTGTATTTTTCACTATTGTAACTTGAGTGGCACCTCTTACAAGAAATGCAATTTCTCTGCTAATAAATGGAAAAGCCTCCCCTCTTCCTGACAGTGCTGCTGCTGCTTCGAAGTCGCTTCAGTCGTGTCCGACTCTGTGTGACCCCACAGACGGCAGCCCACCAGGCTCCCACGTCCCTGGGATTCTCCAGGCAAGAACACTGGAGTGGATTGCCATTTCCTTCTCCAATGCATGAAAGTGAAAAATGAAAGTGAAGTTGCTCAGTCGTGTCCGACTCTTCACGACCCCATGGACTGTAGCCTACCAGGGTCCTCTGTCCATGGGATTTTCCAGGCAAGAGTACTGGAGTGGGGTGCCATTGCCTTCTCTGCCTGACACTGCAGACCCCTGAATTTAGTACCCATTTTATATAAAGCACATTCACTTCATAGCCTATTACTGCCCAGAAATTTCTCTGGTTCTTGGCCCCAGACTTGGGATGTGATTTGCAGGATTTACAAAGAAGTGGTTTGTTATTTTGTATAATTGCTCTAAATCCTTACCCAGTTCTCCTCCCCACCTCCTAGTTTTCCACGAATCCCTCTGAGCTTCATCCAGTTTCTCTGCCCAAGTCAGATGCCCAACCCTGGCTGCTTCCCTGGGCTGGAGCAAGACTACAGTCAGCCCTAACTGTCAGCCCTAACTGCAGGGCTAGAGTGGCCCCAGCTGGGTCCTGGGAGAAAGGTCCTGGAAGCAGGGGTGGAGCAATGTGCCTGGGTTTGCAATGTGGGGAGAAGTGTGTGGCCACGTGCACACACGGAGCAGAGCTTTGGAATTTCACCATGATTAGCAGCATGCTAAGTTCACATACACACACTGGACCGGCCATTCATGAATAGCGTACTCTGTCAGGAAATAGTGGTACTTCCCCTGTCTCACTCACACCTAGCTATAAACACAGAGTTTAAAGACTGAATCCATCACTCCAGGACTTCTTCCATGTGAATCAGGACCATGAAGCATTTATTCAAAGCCCCCCATGTTCATTCTGAGTACCTCTTCCACTTTCACATGAGAATTCCCAACAAAATGGGGGTTTTAGTGTTTGCTTTTATCTTTTGATTGAACCAAGCCAAAATTTTGCCACCTAAAAAGAAAAGTTCCAGAACGCACTGCTCCAAAGTGGTCCATTAGGAAGAGCCCTGCATATATCCAGAGAAAAACATGACCTGAAAGGATCCACGCTCCCCAATGTTTACTGCAGCACTGTTCACAATAGCTAAGACACGGACGCAATCGAAATGTCCATCGACAGAGGAATGCATGAAACAGATGTGCTGCATATCCACAAGGGAGTATTTCTCAGCTATTACAAGGAATGAAATTATGTCATCTGCAGCAACACGGATGGACCTAGAGACTGTCATACTAAGTGAAGCAAGTCAGACAGAGAAGGGGAAATACTGTATGCTATCCCTGGTATGTGGACTATACAAAGAAATGATGCAAATGAACTTACTTACAAAACAGAAAAAGACTCACAGACTTAGAAAACGAACTTGTGGTTTCTGGGGGGAAGGGATAGTTAGGGAGTTTGGGATGGTCATGTACACACTGCTCTATTTAAAATGGATAATAACAAGGAACTCTGCTCAGTGTTATGTGGCAGCCTGAATCGGAGAGGGTTTTGGTGGAGAATGGACACATGTATATGTATGGCTGAGTCCTTTTGCTGTTCACCTGAAATTATCACAACATTGTAATCAGCTATCCTCCAATACAAAATAAAAAGTTCAAAAAAATAAATAAGAAAAAGAAAGACCTCTGGATTTGGGACCAGAAAATTCCAGTTCTAATTCTCACCTTCCCAGCTGCCCTACCTAAGGAGCCTAAGGGACTAATTCACTCCGGCCCTGACTTTTTTCATTTGTAAATGTTTAATAATTCTCACCCACAAGAGAATGGATAAATGAATTATGGTACATTCAGACAATGAAACAGTGCCCAACAAGAACGAAGAATGAACTGTGGGTATGTGTGCAGAACATGGAAGAATCACATACACATTATGCAGAGTGAAAGAAATACAGGAGATATAGGGGACTACATTCTATACGATTCCATTTCTGTGAAGTTCAAGAGCAGGCAAAACTAATGGATGGGGATAGAAGTCAGAATCGTGGTTTTCTGAGGACGTCTTGAATGAAGGGCACAAGAACCTTCAGGACTCTGGAAATATTACATATCCTGATCTGCTGGTTATACAGGAGCCAACGTGTAAATGTTCCCCCCACCATGCACTTCATACATTTTATTGCATGAATGTTATACCTCAATTACAAAAAAGAAAAAAAAAAATCCCTGCCAAGCGCTGTGGCTACAATGAAGACAAGTAAAATGACTTGCTTGTAAAGCAGAAAACATGTACTGATGGTTGTTAAGTAATAATGAAGTATTAGAAAGACGCTGGGCTTCCCAGGTGGCTCACTAGGTAAAGAATCCTACCAGTGCAGGTGATGAAGAGACGCAAGTTCGATCCTTGAGTCGGGATGATCCCCTGGAGGACGGCATGGCAACCCACTCCAGTATTCTTGCCTGGAGAATCCCATGGATAGAGGAACAGGCTACAGTTCATGGGGTCGCAAAGAGTCCGACTTGACTGAGCGACTGAGCAGCAAGACAGAGAAAGATGCTAGATTCTCAAGAAAGCCAGGCTGTCCTTGCAGAACAGAACTACCTTGACTAGGAATAGGAACAGAGTGCTCCTGGGAAGCGCTTACATCACTTCACTGGAAGGATAGGATATGTGTTGGGTCTGTAAGACTCCCAATACTGAGTTACGGCACTTAAAATCTGATGAGCACTAACCCTTTCCTTCAGCATCTCATTTAATTCTATGAGTCCAGGCTGGGCTGCCCCTGCCACCCTCAGCCCTGACGTCACAACTGGCCTTGGAAGTCAGCCAAGCCCCCAGGTCCCAGCTCTCAAAGTTGCTAAGACCCCACAGGCACCGGCTGCCTATCATGCAATAACGCACCTCCTTCTTTCTGGAGTCAACAGTCCCAATGATTCCGTCACGCAGTGTTAACCATATCATCGACACTGCACCCCTAGTGGAGAAGGAGGTGAGGTGTCACGAAGTGTGCCCAAGACGGGTCTGCAGCTACTACAATTCTGCTGCTGCTGCTAAGTCGCTTCAGTCGTGTCCAACTCTGTGCGACCCCATAGACGGCAGCCCACCAGGCTCCCCCGTCCCTGGGATTCTCCAGGCAAGAACACTGGAGTGGGTTGCCATTTCCTTCTCCAATGCATGAAAGTGAAAAGTGAAAGTGAAGTCGATCAGTCATGTCCGACTCCTAGCGACCCCATGGACTGCAGCCCACCAGGCCCCTCCGTCCATGGGATTTTCCAGGCAAGAGTACTGGAGTGGGGTGCCACTACAATTCTACAGGCGACTAATTTCTCTTGGAACCTGGTGAGGTTTAGCAGATTCTCCTTTTTCTCATTTGGAAAATGAGACTTTTTGTTCTGCTTCAGAAAGTTTTGAATTCCTGCCCCAAGATAGATTCTCTGATTGAGTTGAGTCCACGTCTCACTATGACCCCCAACAAACTCCCCTCCAAAGACCCTCTCCCTCCTTGAGGCCGTCTATAGTCCACACAACCTAAGGCCGTCTAAGTCCAGATCAAGGGCCACCTTTTCCCGGAAGACTTCTTGATTGCCCCAGCCATGGTTCACCTTTCCCTTTGCTAAAAATCCAGAGCAGCAGTGGTGTGGCTCCGAAGCATGACCTGACCGGTACCGCCCTCCTCCGACTCACGGAAAGGTCCTCCAGCCTCCTCCATTCAAACATAAAACGTAAGCAGAGGCAGCGCAGTGCTGTTCTAACGCAGCTTCAATACACTCTCTCCAAGGCTCTCCCAACCAGGGGCCTCGCTTCAGCCCAAGCTACATTGGAATTCTGGAGCGTTTAAGAAGGCTTAGCAGTAAATCTGTTCCACATACTTGATTATACTTAACACAGCACTGGATTATATGCTGCTTTAGTGTTCACAATTATTTCTTGTCTCTAGGTCTTGACCTTCAACCAGACTATAAATTCCTCAAGGGAAGAAACTGGGTCAGTCTTATAATGTAAGCTCTATAGTGTCCAGATACTAAAGATATTGAGGTTTTCTGCTAAAAACATGCTTGACTTTGTAAATTCAGCAAATCAATTTTATTCATATTATTTGTAGTAGCAACACTGATAGTCGCAATAAATAATTGTGAGTGTTCTTATAATTGCATTTTTATTGATTCCTCCAGTTGTTAAGCACAATTTATAAAAAGCCAATTGGAATTTAAACTGCACAGCTGCTATTTTCCTAGGTAATATTGTGCTTTTTCAATTCATCTTTAAAAACTGTGCTCAGCACATTTTATAGGCCAATGGAATAAACTGCTCAAAAACAACATGGACATCTGTAATATACATATCAACCAATGTTTTAATTCCAGTCACATGTTCCTCCAGTTTAGGTTTAAGCTGTTTCTCATTCTGTTCAAACAGCCATTGCAATTTACTTGCACAGCAGATAAGCAGTGCTTCCCATGGTTTTCCTCAAGTTGACAGCAGTGGGCTTGGTATTAACCCCTTTGGAGAGCACAGGTCCACAGTCCTTAATATGAAACTCTTAGGTCCAGATATGTTTTGAACTTTGAAGTTTTTGCACTTTAGAAATGTAGTAGATATCTAAGCCATAGATTTTATAATGCATTTAGCCAGAGTTAGGATAGTGCTCAGTAATCAAAGTCATCCACAGTTGTATAGAAAAACCCATTGAGATATCCTTAAATATTTTCACCCTTGTTCAAGGTCAGATTTTGCTACTAAATGAGGCTTAGCATCAGACTTTCTAGTTTCTGATCTTTGTGGGCTTTTCAGTTGTAGGTGAGGTTGGCAGGCTGGTCTGTCTCCGACAGTGTGCAAGAAGTAGGGTTGGCTGCTGGCCTTTGTCAGAGATTCCAGACCCAGGGCACCGCCAGCACCACGCATGCCTCGTTCATTTGGGAATTACAGTTCAGCTCAACAAACGTTTGTGAAGGGGTTTCCATGTACTCCTTCACAGATCACTGCCTTGTCATGGCAAAGGGGCTTGCATAACTCAATGAAGCTGTGAGCCATGCCAAGCCACCCAAGATGGACAGGTCTTAGTGAGAGTTCTGACAAAACATGATCCACGGAGGAGAGAACAGCAAACCCCATCAGTATACTTGCTGTGAGAACCTCATGAAACATGGGGTCGTAAAGAGCTGGACACGACCGGGCGACTAAACAACAGCACAACTTCCATGTGCCAGACATTGTTCCAGGTGCTATAAGAGATTTTTCAGGGGAATAAGATAAGTTTTCTCAGGTTACCATAACAGAATGCCACAGGCTGGGTGGCTTAAACGACAGACATTCCTCTCCTCACAGATCTGGAAGCTGGAAGTCTAAGATCAAGGTGCCGACAGGTTGGTTTCTGATGAGGACTCCTCTCCAGGCTTGAAGATGGTCACTGTCTTACTGTACCCTCTGATGGCTGCATCTTTGTGTACAAGAGAAGGCAAACCCTGTGTCTCTTTCTCTACTTATAAGGACACCAACCCTATATGGTTAGGGCCCCACCCTTCTGACCTCATTAAACCTAATTCCCTCCCTAAAGAACCTGTCTCTATATAACTCACATCGGGAGTTAAGTCTTCAACATATGAATTTCAGGGAGACACAACTCAGTCCAGAGCTGGCTCTTTCCTTCCAACAGCTTCATAGTCTAATAGTGGACACGTGCCTATCGCAGCTAAACCGTGCTCTGTGATGGAAAAGAGAACCAGAGAGCTGGGGGTGAGCAGGGAAGCAGGGCGCCATCTTGAATTGAGCTCGCAGTGAAGGAAAGGCTGGAATTCCATGGGGTGTGTGGCAGGGAGGGCGTGACATCCTGAATCAACTCTCTGAGTCCAGGCACAGCAGTGGGGAGAAGTGCCTGTGTTTATGGAGTGAGGAGAGTGTCTATTTGGGGGAACAGTAGCTCTCAGTTCTGCATGGCTGGATTCCTGGTGCTCAGAGAACGTTACTTAAAACATTAAAGAGGCTGCTGCATATTGGCCTGTAGGTTAATTTATTTCTTCACTGCAGGCGGAGACCTGTTAGTTCAAAAGCCTACCAATGCCAAACAAAGTTTTATGTACTCAGTTATTTTTAAAAAATAGCCCAGGGTCTTCCCACGGGTTAAGACTCCTTGCTTCCAGTGGAGGGGGCGTAGATTTGATCCCTGGTCAGTGAACTAAGATCCCACAGGCTGTGGGGCACAGCCCCCAAAATATTAGAAATAGCCCAGACACACAAATGTTTAGCCACATAGAGGTATCCTGCTTTACAAACCCCATGAAATATTACCAACAGCTATTACCTGTAGCGAGGATATGGCCTCACAGTAACAGGGCCCCGAATGCTAGGGCCTCCTGGGAGTTCCTTTACCCAGAGACTCCCCACCATGCTACTGAGCAGCGTCACCTAGATCTGTAAGCCCCTGCTCGGTCCATTCTCCTGGCTGGGAGTTCCCTTGTACTCCTGCCCTTCCAGACGCTGACTCTTCATGTCTGCAAGCTTCTGTGAGTCCTACTTATGCTGTGAGTAGTAACCTGCCTGGCAACCCTGTCCAAGCATTGCCCAGCTGAAGCTGTGTGTGCCTCATGGTCCATTATCAGCTGCAAATCCACTGAAGCCCTCCAGGGACGCAGAGAGAGACCTACCCGCAGAGGAGGGCCCTTTATTCAGTGTCCAGGAGACATGGAGGGGCAAAATGCTTTTCCCTCAACACTTCCCATGGGCTTCCCTGGTGGCGCAGTGGTGAAGAATCTGCGTGCCAATGAAGGAGACACAGGAGACCTGAGTTCAATCCCTGGGTCGGGAAGATCCTCTGGAGAAGGGAATGGCACCCCACTCCAGTATTCTTGCCTGGAAAGTTCCATGGACAGAGGAGTTTGGTGGGCTACAGTCCATGGGGTCACAAAAGAGTCAGACATGACTGAGCGACTAACCAACAACACCCCCTCCCTCTCCACATCACCCTGGCTTACCTGCTCCTCGCTCTGGAGAGTTGCTCCCCTGAAAATATCTAGTACACAGCAAAAGCAGACAGGAGCCAAGGTCACCAGCCTTGGGTGTGTGGTCAAGATGGCATCTGTGCATTTAAGCTGCCCCAGAGGGAGGGAGAGAGAGAGCAAACACACCTTTCTTTGCCTGCTTCATATCAACGCCTGGGTCTTGCTGCCTCCGATGGCTCATGTCTTGGTCCAGCGCCGCCCGCTTCAGGTCTGGTGTGGCCTCTTCACGGCCACAGTTCTCTGCCTCCTGCTTGTCAGCACCACTAACTGCTGGTCATATCGGGGCTGTCCCTCTGGCCTTATTCCACTTCAGCCTTGCTTAGCCCTCCTATGGTCACCCTTTCACTCTGGCCACTTAGCCTTCCTCTTTGTCCCCAGAACAAACAAGGAAACATTTTCTGAGGACTTGCTCTTGGCAAACCTTTTGCTGAGAGCTTGGGATCATCAGAGCTATCTAACACTTGGTACCTGCTTTAAGCAACCATGCGTAACTGGAGAGAAAGCATACACACACCTGGGAAATGTGCAAAAAAAAAAAAAAAAGAAAGTGTCGTTTTAGCTGTGTGAGTGAAAGTCACTCGGTTGTGTCTAACTCTTTGTGACCCTGATGGAATTCCAGGCCAGAATACTGGCGTGGGTAGCCTTTCCCTTCCCCAGGGGATCTTCTCAACCCAGGGATGGAACCCAGGTCTCCTGCATTGCAGGCAGATTCTTTACCAGCTGAGCCACCAGGGAAGCCCAGTTTTAGCTGTGTGCTGCAGGTCAAGTCGTTAAGTTCTCATTTCCCTGGCTTTGTTTCCCTCTGTCCCCCAGATTCCAGCCATGGTTCTGTCCAGGGCCCCAGGGACCATCTCAGGGGTAGGCCCTGCATCGCTCTGCTTTATCATCCCAGGGTTTTCTCATGGCCTCTTTAGCATCCCATCTATAATTGGGGAAGTCAGTGCCCCTAGGGGCACTCCTCAACCAAAAGGAGTAGGAGTGGTAAATGCCCTGGCCTCTACCTGAGCAGTATACACCTGTGAGGTCTCCACATGTCTTCAGAAGGTCCCCAAATGAGCTAAGACCCAGCTGCCTACCATGATAGCCACCCTGTAACACATCCTTCTACTGGTTCCTCCCCCACTGCTCGGCCCACCCCACAATTCTGCTTCCCAGGTCACCCACCGAAGAACCTAACTGTAGCTGAGCCCTCCTAACAGGTTTGTGAGGCCACCAAACCCCAGACACTTTCTCCTATCTATGAAGTGAAGGATTTGGACTAGATACCCTCTCAGGTCCCTTCTAGCTCAAGAAGCACCTCAGCTTTTAGGCAAAAGAATTGTTTCCCAGAAAGTCCTGCCAAGGTCACCCAGCTGATTAATGGCACCTGGAGCAAAGGCCTAGCACGAAATTGTCTTGCTATATCAGTTTCCCCAGAACCATACCTTCAGTTATTTCAAATAAAAAGTCCCACATTGCAATGCTTAGAAGCAATAAACTAATAACCCTCAGCCTCTATCCAAAAGACACATCTTAGAACTTTATGGAAAAGCATGGATATCTAAATGCAGTTTTGGCTCTCAGAGCCCTCATCCAGCCAACAGCTTCACAAGAGACCAAAACAGAAGTGTTTTTTTTGCTGTGACCTGCACTAGGTGTGATACAATACCCTTTCAGTTACCATGGGGGCTTCTCCATACAGGAAATTCTTCTGTTTATTAGATGCAGCTCTCATCTACGTTCTGAGAAGCTATTTCCCAGTTTATGTAAGGTAATCAAAATATCAGAAGGCTGCATTATAGAAGGAAAAATATTCATGCTCTTGTGTAATTCATGGAATGTGTATGTATAAATGTACTTGACGAATTTGCACCAGAATGCTATGGTAGTGAACATAAAGGTTTGGATAGAGACCACTAAGTGATGGAAATGGACTGGAAACAACCTCATGTTATACATACTGCCTGAACAGCAAGCCTGAGCGGGCGGATTGGTGATTAAGACTGCTTTGATAGCGAACTGGATTTTGGTAAGAAATTATGATGTTATATGATGGGAAAAGTGCTGAACCAAGAGCGATTTCTCTGACTTCGGATTCTTCATTTGCAGAGTAAAGAAAACTGAAATATTTGTGGTAGGTTTTTAAGCTCTGCTGCTGCTAAGTCACTTCAGTCATGTCTGACTCTGTGCAACCCCGTAGACGGCAGCCCACCAGGCTCCCCCGTCCCTGGGATTCTCCAGGCAAGAACACTGGAGTGGGTTGCCATTTCCTTCTCCAATGCAGGAAAGTGAAAAGTGAAAGTGAAGTCACTCAGTCATGCCCGACTCATAGTGACCCCAAGGGCCGCAGCCCACCAGGCTCTAAAAGTCCATAATTCATTGATTTTTGCCTGTCCTGCCTACTGTGAGGAGAGAACAAAGCGGTGAGCCTAAAGGCATGTGCTCTGTAATCAGACTGGGTTCAAACGCCAGCACCACCACTGACTGGGTTTTTTCCAACACTGAAAACCGACTGTGATTCTCCAGAAACCAACATTCAAGCATTCAATTCAGTTCTGACACTACCAGAGTTAGCAGATTAGAGGCTCAGCACCACAAGACTGCACCCCACTTCAGAGGCCAGCCTCAAGTCCTGTGTCACCTGTACTTCTGACCTACTGGCTATAAATTAAGAGTCCTATGACCCCTTCCTCAGGTTCAATAATTGCTAGAACTACTCACAGAACCCGGGCTTCCCAGGTGGCTCAGTGGTAAAGAATCCATCTGCAAAGCAGGAGCTGCAGGAGATGCAGGTTCAATCTCTGGCTCGGGGAAGGTTCCCTAGAGGAGGAAACGGCAACCCATTCCAGTATTCTTGCCGGGAACATCCCATGGACGGAGGAGCCTGGTGGGCTACAGTCCATGGCGTCACAAAGAGGCAGACAGGACTAAGCAACTGGATACACGTGCCTCACAGAACTCAGGAACCCTCCTTACTTACATTACTGGTTTATCATAAGGATACAACTCAGGAAGACCCAAACAGAGGAGACTCACTGGGCAAGGTCTAGGGGAGGTGGAATGTCCATACTCTGAGTGTGCCCCCTCCCAACTCCTCTGTGTGTTCCCCAGTCAGAGCTCTCTGAACATCAAGCATCTGTTATTCAGCTCAGTTTCTAGCTTCTTTTTCTGAAGCCTCTCCCCTCTAAAGGTGGGTCTAAAAGTTCCAGTCCTCTCTAATCGCTTGTCTTTCAGGTGACCAGCCCCAACCTGAGGCTTCTGGGATCGGCATCCTAACATAAATTCAAGTGTGATCAAGAGGCTCTTTGTGAAGAACCAAAGGAATCACTTAGGAAATCCCAAGGATTTTGTACTGGGAACTAGGGACAAAGACCAGATGTTTATTACACCATGCTAACCATATGGCTTTGGCAAGTTCTTAACCTGCCATGACAGAGTTTCAAAATGGGCATGCAGATAATAGTACTTCCCTTAAAGAGATGTCATGAGGATTAAGCAAGTAAACACACATAAAGAGCAGTAGGATAGTAGCTAGTACTCAGTGAGGCTCGTATAAAATTTAGTTGTGGTTATTTAATCTTTTCAATTAGAACTGAAAGGTAGAGGTCAGCCTGGAAAAGGGAATAGTCAAAGACGCAGGAAATGAAGTGCTGTTTATAAACCGTAGGTTGTTGCTATTGGTCAGTCACTAAATCATGTCCAACTTTATGACCCCATGAACTGCAGCACGCCAGGCCTTCTTATCCATCACTATCTCCTGGAGTTTCCTCAAACTCATGTCGGTTGAGCTGGTGATCCCATCCAACCATCTCATCCTCTACCACTGCCTTCTCCTTTTGCCTTCAATCTTTCCCAGCATCAGGGTCTTTTCCAATGAGTCAGCTCTTGGCATCAGGTGGCCAAAGTATTGGAGCTTCAGCTTCAGTATCAGTCCTTCCAGGGAATATTCAGGATTGATTTCCTTTAGAATTGACTAGTTTGATTTCCTTGCAGTCCAAGGGACTCTCAAGAGTCTTCTCCAACACCACAGTTCAAAAGCATCAATTCTTCAGTGCTCAGCCTTCTTTATGGTCCAACTCTCACATCCATACATGACTACAGAAAAAAACCATACCTTTAACTGTACAGATCTTTGTCAGCAAAGTGATGTCTCTGCTTTGGAATATGCTGTCTGGGTTTATCTTAGCTTTTCTGCCAAGGAGCGTCTTTTAATTTCGTGGCTGCAGTCAAATGTATAAGGTAAATCAAATGAACTGTTAACAAAGTGTTGCCAGATAGTGGTTTTGTCAGGCTTTCATCAATAACTAGTTAGTCATCAGTGGTTATCACACTGGTTTGCAAATAGAAGGCAGTAAAGTTAGTGAAATACTTTGTCCTTTAAGTATCAAACATGGCTTCTCACTGTCTTGTTTACAACAGGCCAGCAGGGCCTGCCAAGGACAAGAAAATTGTGTCTACATTTTTTCAGTTGTGACTAGAGAGTGAGCATTCAACTGGGGGCTGCATTAAATGAAGTATAATGCATAGGTTGAAGGAGGTGATCGTCCTGTTGTATTCTGCTCTGCAGACCTCTTCTGGATGGCCTTTGTCTAATTCTGAACATACCATTTCAATGCAAAACTAGAGAAAGGAGTTGTGACCACTAGAGAACAAGCTGATGATGAAAGGTCTGGAGTGGAGAAAAATGGTGGCAAATGGATACACCTGGCAATGCAGGATACATAAGAGATGAGCATCTCTTCATCTGTTCATTGGCCATTTTCCTATCCTCCTTTGCAAAGTGTCTGCATAAGTTTTTGTCCATTTTTTTTTAACTGGTTTATCTTGTTCTTATCAGTTGTAGCAGTTGTTTATATATTCTGGATATGTGTCCATTTTGAAAGTGTGTTTTGCAAATATTTTCTTGAGGAGATAGATTTCAGTCTGATATAAAGAATTTCCCTATCACTGGAAGAGCTCAACCGCGAACACTAAGTTGCAAAGTCACGTCCGACTCTTTTGTGACCCCATGGACTGTAGCCTGTCAGGCTGCTCTGCCCATGGGATTTTCCAGGCAAGAATACTGAGTAGGTTGCCATTTCCTCCTCCAGGGGATCTTCCCAACCCAAGGACTGAACCCAGGTCTCCTGCACTGGCAGACAGATACTCTACCACTGAGCCACCTAGGAAACCCAAAGAGAGATTAGGCCACAGATTAGGGATACTGCACTAGATGGATGGACTGGATAATGATGCCCCTATATGTATAACATTTTATAGTAAATCAAGTCATTTACACAAACTTGACTTCGTTTGACCCCTTATACCATCTGGCAAAATAACACTGGTATCTCTAATCATTTTTTAAACTCTTTATTTTTAAGCATGGTTTCTCCAGTTTCCCTGGGTCACCATAGGTTTATGGTCAGTGAGTGAGTAAGCTAGTAAGGCTTTCACCTTTTATTGATGGATTGATGTGAGAGGTGGGGAACACAATTCAAACTTTGTCATTAGCAAACCTGCCACAGCTTTGGCTTTTTGTATGTTTGAGACCTCACATTTGGCCAAGGATCAGTAGACTCCTGGGGCCTGCTAGGTCTCTCATAAGCATGGGTGTAAATTTTATGTCTGTGCAGCTCCCATATCACCAAGAATATGTGGGAGTTTATCAAAGCTTATAATGGCTGTCATGTTCCCCAGATTTTCCTGAAATTTCTGGCTGGCCTGTCTGTTGCTTGCCCCAAACAGTACCACAATCTCAGGCTAGCCATGATGTCAGCCTTTCCTGATTTACTGCCACCAAGATTGCTATTGTTTTGACAATGCCCCAAGCATGGATTTTTCCAAATTTTGCTTCCACTCAAGTCAGTCCCCTCTGGCAGCAAGGCTGCAGGTCGGTCCTTACAACCTGCCCTGCCCTGATAGAACCACTGCTCCATGCAGCTGAGGGGGATCTCAAAGCAGCTCCAGGACAAAACGCCGCGTACTCCCACCATTCGTACCAACGTTTAGTAGATTTTCTGGAGTAAACGTTTCTCAGTTTATTGCATGTCTTTGGTCAGCTCCCAGCCTCTTGAAATTGTGGTTTTTGATGATGTTTCCCATTTTCTCACTGTCTTTTGGGAAGTGACTTCGCAGTTCTCCTTACTCAGATATTCCAAAATTTCCCTCCCCTTCCTTCTTCTTGAAGACCCATGTAACACTTTTACTTACATTTCTTTGGCCAGAATTAGGCACCTGGACAAATACTGTCTGCAATGGAGTGTAAAAAATAGTATTTATCTGCATAGCAGCATGCCCAGCCAAACTTACACATTCACAAAAGCTGAGGTCCTGTTAATTTGAGAGAGAAAAGGAAATGGAGAATTGGTGGCAATGAACAGTCTGAATAGTGCTATGCTATGATCTATGGATAGGAAAAATAAATATTGTAAAGTTGACAATACCTCTGAACTAATTTATAAACCCAATGAAATCTGAATGAAAATACTACCGGCTTAATCAAGTGATACTCATACTGATCGGGAAAAAACTATACAGTAACTCTGAAAAAATTTGTTTAAAGGAGACCAAAGAGGTGAAATCAGCCCTAGGAGATAATAAAGTGTCAGGAATTCGGATCCTTTACATCTTTCTTTACTGCCATCCCTAGGGCAGAAAAACTAGGAGAAAAAAAAAGTTTGTATCCATATGATGAAAGGTTAGTTTCTTTTTCATAAAAATAAGAAAAAGGTAAACAGCATAATTTAGCAATAAGTGGCTTTTACTTTTTGTTTTTAAAAATTGCTTTAATCCTCCAAGTAACATGCTCTTTGGTAGAGAGTCAGTCTGGGTTGGGGGCAGGAGAAGATATTGGATGGAGAGGCCATGCTTTCCAGTTATTTTCTGATCACAGAATGGCAAAATACCCCCAAATTCCAAGAAAATGAAAGGTGGTACATTACTATAGACCCCTTAGAAGTTAAAATAATTATAAGGCAATTTTATGAAGTACTATGTGGGTTTACATGTGTTTAACTATTATATGTATTTAAGGGCTTCCCTGGTGGCTCAGATGGTAAAGAATCTGCCTGCAATGTGGGAGACCTGGGTTTGATCCCTGGGTTGGGAGATCCCTTGGAGAAGGAAAAGGCTACTCGCTCCAGTATTCTGGCCTGGAGAATCCCATGGACTGTACCATCCATGGGGTTGCAAGAGTCGGACGTGATGGAGTGACTTTCACTTTCACTTTTTATATGTGTTTAAATTAGACAACTTAGATGCAGTGGACAGATTTGTAGAAAAGTACAAATTACCATAACTGACTCAAGAAGAAAAGAACATCTGATTAGACCTAAGTGAGTAAAACCAGTAATTAGCAATAAAAAATCCTGCAGAGAAAGCCTACGAGGCATCCTTGGTGAATTCCATCCAACATTTGAGGAAGAAATAGTGGCAATTCTTCACAAACTCATTCAGAAAATAAGAGGAAATACTCTCCAACTCATTTCACATGGCCAATAATATCTTGATACCAGACCCAGACAAAACATCACAGTAGACCTAGCTCAAAGACACACAACAAACCATAGTGGCAAGAAAAAAAAAAAAAAAATGAAATGCAGCAACTCATTAAAAAAAAAAAAAAAGACAAGTGGCATTTATCCCAGATATGCAAGGTTAGTTAATATCTGAAAATAAATTAATGTAATATACCATATTAATAGAACAAAGAACAAAAATCACATGTTCAACTTAACAGGCACAGAAAAAGGGATTTGCTAAAATCCAATACCTCTTTATATATAAACTCTCAATAAAATAGGAAGAGAAGGGAATAACTTCATCCTGGTAAAGAGAATCTAAGAAAAACCTACAGATAACATAATACTCACTGGTGAAGAAATGAGTTGAGTGTTTTCCATTTAAACTGGGAACAAGTCAAGAATGTCCATTCTCTCCACTTCTATTCAATATCATACTTGATATTGCACTAACTGGTGCAGTAAGGCAAGAAAAAGAAACAACAGGTATCCAGACTGGAAAAAAATAAAGGCTTTATTTTCAAATGCCATGATCCTGAATGTAGAAAATCCGATAGAATCTAAAACAAACAAAACGCAAAAAACAAACTACTAGAATGAATGAGTAAATTTAGAAAGGTCACAGGATGCTAGCTCAATGTACAAAAATCAATTCTATTCTACACGTTAATAATGGATAATCCAAAACTGAAATTAAGAAAACAATTCTGTTCACAACAGCATTACAGAGCGAGACTTAGGAACAAGCTTAACAAGAGAAGCACGAGGCCTGCACACTGAAAACCATAAAACGCTGCTTAAAAAATTAAACAGGACCTAAGCGAACGACGAGGTTGACCTTCTTCATGGGTTGGAAAGCTCATTATTGCTCAGATGGGAGTTCTCCCCAAACTGATCTATAGAGTAAATGCCATCTCTATCGAAATCTCAGTAGGCATCTTTGTAGAAACTGACAAAATGATCCTAACAATTATATGGATATTTAAAGAATCTACAATAGACAAAAACTGGGGGAAAAAAAGAAAAATTTGGACGCTACACTAGCAATTTCAACCTTATTTAAGGCTACAGTACTTATCACAGTGTTGTGTTGGTATGAGGACAGACAAATAAATTAATGGAACAGAGTCTGGAAATACACCCTTATAATAACAGTCAGCTTATTTTCAACAAAACTTAAAGATAGTCCTCTTTTTTCCTTTTTTTTTTTTCCTGGCCAAGACTCCTACTTTTGGATTAGAGATTAACTACTTTTGGATTAGAGATTAACTTTCAAGGGGGCTTGAAAGGATCCAGAGGAGGTAGACTTCCAGAGCTGAGGTAAGAGTGATGAATGGGTAGAAAGGTTAAAGAAAAAAACCTCTCAGAAATTCCAGCAAACAATTTGCTTAAAGACATTTTTAAACTATCAGGGAATATATCAATTGGCCCTGAAAACACTTCCCTAAAAGTCTACAACTCTAAAAACTGCTTTTGCAAATATGGTACTTGGAAGTAAAAGTATATAAATGTCAATCCCCTTTGACCCAGAAACCCCACACCTGGGAATTGATGGATTCTAAGGAAGTAATTCAAATGAATGTTGTTATAGAATAATTTGCTATAGGGACAAATTTGAAACAAACTCAAAGTCCATTGTTTAATAAATCATAATACACTAACCCAGTAGACTATCACGCATCCGTTTGTAAATATGGTAGGTGAAGCAACATGGCAGTGTGTTTACAAAACAAAAATGAGTATCCATATAACAAAGCCTGGGAGGGAACTCAGAGAAGTGAAAATAATGATAATGCTGAGCGTTAGGAATATGACCATTGTTGACTTCTTTCTACCTTGGTTTTTTTTAACCAGTAAATGAACATATTTTTTATATAGTGCCCAAGATTCAGGGTGGAAGGGGACTACACAAGGGCATAAACACAGAGGGAGAGAACTATGTCTACAGGAGAGAAGAGAATGGAAGCAAGAGGAAATGGGCATATGGGCAGACAGATGAAAGAAAGTGAAGCTACTAATAAATGAACAAGAAAGGGAGGCATGGAGGTAAGTCAGGACTATTAACTGTGTGGGTCATTCATCATCACAGGAAGTGGATCATTCTTGACAGTCTAGGAAAGGAGCAGTTTAATTTGAAAGAAGAAAATTTCCTGGCATATAATTATGGAAACTCAGAGAATAAAAGAACAATTTATCCATGAGTTAAAAGAGACATACTGTATTTTAAAATAGCAAAAGACTGAGAAAAAATAGGTTGGTGCTTATGCAACTATGGCGGAAGCTTAGTAGAACATGCCCTTCGCATGGGATGGATGTTTCGGGGCACCACTTGGTGGGTGGACAGGATCCCCTGGATCTTGTCCTGGAAGCTCTTTTCTGCTGCTATCCCCGCTTCAAACTCTCGGCGCTCCTCTTCCTCTTCTGCTTCCCGGGCCTGCTGCTGGGAGCATATCTGCATCTGAAGTTGCTTCCTGTACTCCTGGGCTAAACTGCAGCGTCTAACATGTTAGAAATATCAAAGTATATAAAATTATCAAAGTAAGCATTTGGATTTATATAGGGCATTACGATTAAAATGTGATTTTCGAAGTCAAATAAAGTTACCATTAAAATCAGGGTGAGTGGGGAAGAAAGATGAAAAATTCAATACTGTGTTTATTGTACAATAATAATTATGACAAGTCTTAGAACAAATGATTGATTTTAGTGAGGGAATGTCTCTTCCCCATTCAAAAGATTTACTGCTACATGGAGAGAGCCCTTGGCCTCTCTGCATCACCCCCCAACTCCCCTCCAAGAAGTGACACCTATTGGTAAAATGAACAGGCTGCTCTGCCTGTTTCTTTTCTCCTTTCTATCAAAAGGGGGCATATTCTCCTTGCAGCGGGGCTTCCACTGGTCTGGTACTGCTGGCAACTGGATTGGTAAGTCCGCCTCATTCTGTTTAGTATTAACTAGACGATTTCCTCTATATGTAAACTACATTTAAAATTTTATAGTGATTTTTTTCCCTTGTGGTAAAAGACACATAATTTACCATCTTAACCACTTCTAAGTGAACAGCTCAGTAGTGTTAAGTATATTCACATTATTGTGAAACAGATCTCCAGGACTTTTCCATCTTGCAGATCTGAAACTTCATACCTATTAAACAACTCTTTCCTTGAGCCTTCCCCCCGGCCTTCGGTAACCACCATTCTACTTCTTATCTTTATGAATTTGACTATTCTAGGTACCTCAAGTAAGTAAAATCATACAGCATTTGTCTTTTTGTGACCAGCTGATTTCACTTAGCATGCCCTCAAGGCTCATCCATGCTGTGGCATCTGAGAGGATTTCCTCCCTTTTTTAAGTCTGAATCATATTCCACTGCATGTACCTACCAAACTTTGTTTATCCATTCATCTATTAATGGACATCCGGGTTATTTCCACCTCTTGGCTATTATGAATAGTGGTGCTATGAACATGAATATGCAAACAACTCTTTAAGGTCCTGCTTTCGTTTATTTTGGATAGATACCCAGAAGTAAGATTGCTAGATCATATTTTTTGGGGCTCCAAAATCACTGCAAATGGTGACTGCAGCCATGAAATTAAAAGACACTTACTCCTTGGAAGAAAAGTTATGACCAACCTAGATAGCATATTCAAAAGCATAGACATTACTTTGCCAACAAAGGTCCGTCTAGTCAAGGCTATGGTTTTTCCAGTGGTCATATATGGATGCAAGAGTTGGACTATAAAGAAAGCTGAGCACTGGAGAACTGATGCTTTTGAACTGTGGTGTTGGAGAAGACTCTTGAGAGTCCCTTGCACTGCAAGGAGATCCAACCAGTCCATTCTGAAGGAGATCAGCCCTGGGATTTCTTTGGAAGGACTGATGCTAAAGCTGAAACTCCAGTACTTTGGCCACCTCATGCGAAGAGTTGACTCATTGGAAAAGACTCTGATGCTGGGAGAGATTGAGGGCAGGAGGAGAAGGGGATGACAGAGGATGAGATGGCTGGATGGCATCACTGACTCGATGGATGTGAGTCTGAGTGAACTCCGGGAGTTGGTGATGGACAGGGAGGCCTGGCGTGCTGCGATTCATGGGGTCGCGAAGAGTCGGACATGACTGAGCAACTGAACTGAACTGAACTGAACTGATGGTAGTTCTAGTTTTAATTTTTTGAGGAAATTTCATATTGCTTTCCACAGCAGTTTTATCATTTTATAATCTATAAACCATATTATTAATACCAAATTTTGTCAGAAGTAAAGATTACAGTACTCCTGTGCCTCTGTGGCAGATTCTATTTTCCAGAGATGGCCACAGTGCTATCCTGCCTACTGTACATTCTTCTGCAATGTGAACCTCTACCCCCCCCCACCAAGAAGTGGAGCGTTTCTCCACTCCATTGAAGGCAGATGGGCCCTGTGCGACAGAAGTGGTGTTAAACCAGCCCTAAGCGTAGTCCTTAACTGGCCTGGCAGCTTCCTTGTTCTGTCTCTTGGAATGCTTGCTATTGGTACTCTTCCTCTCAGAACGAGACACCAGTCTGTGAGAAGCCCAAGATGCATGGAGAGGGCATGTGTAGGTATTCTGGCTAATACCAAATGAGATCTCCAAGCACAGTCAGCACACACTACCAGCTGTAAGGATAGGTATCCTAAGTGTCCCTTCTAGCTGATCCTTCAGATGAATGTAGCCCCAAGCAGAACTGGCTTGAACCACATGAGAGATGCCAAGCAAGAACCACCCAGCTGAGTCTTATCAATAGCAGAAACAAGAGACATCATCAAAACTCACTTTAAACCACAAATTTGGGGGTGTTTTGTTACACACCAATAGGTAATTGTAGTAATTATAATACTTTCTGCTCAGTCTTTATTTTTCTTAGTTGATTCAGAAGTTGGGTAGGGAAGAGAGCTGCTATTTAAGTTCCTCTCACATCTCCAACAAAAGGCTTTTCAAAAGTGAGCAGGAATGACCTCCAGAGCAGAACAAGGAGCAGGAAGCCAGATGCTGCTGTTAGTGCCCCCACACTGACAATAGGCTCCTGTATATGAACCACACTCTTTATAGAAAGAAGAGAGCTTATTTCTATGCACCAGATGTGGGTAAGCCAGGGAACAGGGAAGCTGACCAGCAATTAGAGGAGCCAGGTCCGCTTTCTCCACTATACTGGTTACCTGAATTGAGTGTCATGGCCATCAGTGGGAAGAGACTGATATGATTTGAGAAAGGCTGCAAGGAGGCATTGACCAATTTCCCTCACCTGAGCCTGATCATGGTGATCAGAGGAATACCTGAGGGAAGTGCTGTAACTCAGAGTACCCAGAGCATTTTAGTTTCCCAGCCCAGTGAGGCTACAAAAATCTTCCTGGGATATTTACATGGAATCATACCCCCATAAGCCATTTCTGTTTATCTAATTAGGTCACATTATATTTCAGGATTTATTTCATGAGGAAAAAAATCTTATTTCATTACAATTTAGGGTTGTTGCCTATTTTACAAAAATTGTGTCTAATATATTTTAAGATGTTTGTCCAGTTTAACACTTAATGTCTGTAATCAGAATGTATATACTGGCAATAGAGTTGAATTTTACTAAATGGTTGGTGCTAATTTTTTTTCTTTTGAACTGGGTGTTTATTTTTTATATGAAGTTTTATAAACCGAATTGAGCTTTTGGGACAAATGGTCTAAAGGTTGGGGTGGCCAAAAGATTCATTTGTTTTTTTCCTTAAGATGGCTCTAGTAGCACTCAGTTATCTCTAACTTCATTCAAAACAATTTTGTTAGATTGCATTGTGATGGTTGTCACATCAGTGTGCATTAAAAAAAACTGTCAAAATCGGTGCATTTTTGTGTGGCCATTTTAATATTGAAGATGGAAGAAAAAAGCAATATTTTTGGCATATTATGTTTCATTACTTTAAGAAAGGTAAAAACACAACTGAAATGTAAAAGAGATTTGTGCAGTGTGTGGAGAAGGTGCTGGGATTGATGGAACGCATCGAGGGGTTTGTTAAGTTTTGTGCTGGAGATTTCTCTCTAGATGATGCTCTGCAGTCAGGCAGACCAGTTGAAGTTGACAGCGATCAAACCGAGACATTGAGAACAATCAATGTTATACCAATGTTATACCAATCAACATTACACCACGAGACAGCCGACATACTCCAAATATCCAAATCAAGTGCTGAAAATGATTTGCACCAGCTTGGCTATATTAACCACTTTGATGTTTTGCTTAACATAAGCAAAAAAAAAAAAAACACCTCTTTGACTGTATTTCTGTATGTAATTCTTTAATGTACAAAAGCATTTTGTTTTTAAAACAAATTGTGACAGGTGATGAAAAGTGTTCCATACAATATTATGGAATGGAACAGATCATGGGGCAGGCAAAATGAACCACCACCAACACCAAAGGCTGGTCTTCATCCAAAGAAAGATGATGTTGTGTATGTGGTGGGATTGGAAGGGAGTCCTCTGAGTTCCTCCTGGAAAACCCAATGATTAATTCCCACAAGCACTGCTCCCAGTTAGACTAACTGAAAGCAGCACTCGACCAAAAGTACCTGGAATTATGTGTTTTCTGTTGAAAGCACATAATCTTCCGTCAGGATAATACAAGACTGCATGTTTCTTTGATAACCAGGCAACAGTGGCTACACCTTGGCTGGGAAGTTCTGACTCATCCACCATATTCACCAGACACTGTACCTTCAGTTTTCCCTTATTTCAGTCTCTACAAAATTCTCTCAGTGTAAAAGATTTCAATTCCTGGAAGACTGTAAAAGTCACCTGGAACAGTTCTTTGCTCAAAAAGAAAAAAAGTTTTGGGAAGATGGAATTATGAAGTTGCCTAAAAAATGGCAGTGGCTATGTAGTTCAATAAAGTTCTTAGTGAAAATTAAAAATGTGTCTTTTATTTTTACTTTAAAACTAAAGGAACTTTTTGGCCGACCCAAAAATACTGATGTAAAATAATATTAATAATACACAAATTATGGCACATCGTCCTTTATGCTAAAAATCTCCCTTTTTTAGGTAGTTAATAATTATGAAGAAGACAAAGCCATACCTTATAAAATTCTCCCTCTCTTCACAGTTAAGCTCTTTAAGACCTTCATTTATACGTTCCTGTTCCATAGTACGTTCTTCCTGTTCTTTGGCTTTCCGTTGCACTAAGAAAGACAAAAGTAATTTTTGCTAAATGACTTTTTTCATAAAAGACTTGCCAGCATCATCCGGGCATCAATGCCATATTGTCTTTAGAAAGGCAGAGCTTGGAATCACTGGATCGGATCTTAGTTAGATAAGGTAGAAGCAGTCATCCCCATTGGGGTTTCCCAGGTGGCATAGTGGTAAAGAACCTGTCTGCCAATGAAGGAGACACAAGAGACATGGGTTCAATCTCTGGGAAGATCCTCAGGAGTAGGAAATGGCAACCCACTCCAGTATTCTTGCCTGGAAAATTCCATGGACAGAGGAGCCTAGCAGGACACAGTCCATGGGGTCTCAAAGAGTCAGACATGACTGAATGACTGAGCACAGAAGGTCGTCTCCATTAAGGAAAGAACAGGCCTTAGGTTCCTATGTGCTATAATCTACAGAGATTTTCTCTTAATTATTTGCTATTTAAGTCTATGAACAGCCTTTTGCATAGCGGATTACCATTGTAAGAATACTTCTTACCTTTCTCTTCTTGAGGACAAACAGTTCTGTTGCCATTCATGTTAATAGGAGAGTTTCTATGTTACAAAAAAACTATTGGAAAAGCAGTATATAAGGCTTTTATAAACTAAATAAGGAAAACCTAACCAATCCAGTAGAAAAAGATGGACAAAGAAAACAGAGTTCACAGAGGAATAAATACAACCAGGCAATATACATCTGAAATGCATTTACCTTTGGCCTCCAAATCCATTTACAGGAATTTATCTTAATTATTTATGAGCCAAAAAAACTATGTACAGAGATAGTCACCCACAATGCTACAACAGCAAGAAAAATTTCTAAACAAGTTGAAGGTGCATTGGTTGTGTTTAGGTAAAATAAATTATGGTCCATTTTTATCATGGCTTTCTAGCCAGCACTACAGATTTTAAAATTGAAGAAAAATGACCTGGAAAAATGTTTATGATAAGTGGGAAATGTAGGCTGTAAAACAATATATACAACAAGATACTAATTTGTGAGAGGAAATTACATACATAGTAAAAATACTGGAAGGAAATGCAGGAAGTTGTGAACAATAGCCATTCCTGGGTGGTGGAATTATGGTTGATTTTTACTTCCTTGTTTATAAGTGGTTCCAAATACTTAAATTTTCCATGTTTTCTCAATGTATGCCAAAACATTTATCATGGTGGAATACAGAAATCTTTTCAGTGTAGAAGCTTTCTTCTCATTTCTTAAAACTCAATCTAACACTGGCTTAACAATTTTCAACTGATATTATAATTCCTGGAGTGGAGAATTAATCAATGGAACCAAGATGAGCTTTCTCTTACAAATACAACTAGTGTGAAGTCCAGTGGTATCCTACTAGTAAATGTGTCCATCTGGACACAGAACGGTGGAAATCTTATCAGTGATTATTTCCTTTTGTGACCAGGCACTGTTTGAGGGAATTCAGTGGTGTCCTAAGACAGAGATGTGAGCAAGAAATGATGAGAATCCCAGAAAGAAAATTCTTTTATGAATAGGGGAAAGAAGGTTTATCATGAATAGGGGAACAGAGGGGGCCTCTCATGGAATGTGACATTTGAGCTGGGCTTGAAGTATGTCCAGGATTTCTCAAGATCAAAAGCATCATAGGGAGAGAAAACGACCCAAGCAAAAGGCATGCAGGTGCAGGCATATGGAGACACCAGCAGAAAGATATTTAAGTGTTCAATTAGGCAAGGTCCACAAAGCAGGGATCCTGCCTTAATCCCTCTTACATGCCTCATGGTATTTCATACATGTGATGTGACGATGTGAAGTCGCTCAGTCGTGTCTGACTCTTTGCGACCCCATGGACTGTAGCCTACCAGGCTCCTCCACCCATGGGATGTTCCAGGCAAGAATACCGGAGTGGGTTGCCATTTCCTTCTCCAGGAGATCTTCACGATCCAGGGATTGAACCCATGTCTCCCGCATTGTAGGCAGACGCTTCACCGTCTGAGCCACCAGGGAAGTCACTATTTCATACATAGTATCTATTTAATAGATACTGAGGTTGCTACTTAAATTGAATTAGGCCCAAGTATAATATAATTGTAATTCATTTCCTTACACTTTTCTTGAACTTGAAGTTTTCTTGTACACATGACCTCATTCAGAAGTTGTTTTCTTGCCTCCTTTTCAAGTCTCAGCTCCTTGTCCTTCTCAGCAAACTTCTTTTCCTTCTCTTTCTCTAACATTCTATCCAATTCTTTCTCCTGAGCTTTTTCTTCCTCATGCCGCTGTGCCAAGTATTGATAATATATCTTCTGTTCTCTCCTCATATCCTCCTATATAAAATAAAAATTACCTCATGTTGTTAAAACTTTTAGGTGTGACAATACTAGGGAGCATAAGTTTTAAAATCTTTTAGAACCATAATTTCTTAGAATTACATACCAAAACATCGACAGATGATGTATTATTTTCAGGGTTTACTTTTAAGTATTCAAATACTTTAAAGTATTTACTTAAAAGTAAACCCTAAAAATAATACATCATCTCGGGAAGATCTCCTGGAGAAGGAAATGGCAATCCACTCCAGTATTCTTGCCTGGAAAATCCCATGGAAGGAGGAGCCGAGTCGGACACGACTGAGCAACTTCACTTTCACTTTTTAAAAATCTTCAAGATGACTGTGAGGAATGGGTGGGAGGGATGGATGAAACAGGAATGGCCATTGGCTGCTGGTTGTTGAAGCGAGGTAATGGAATCATGGGGATTCATTGTACTATTTTTGCATCTGTTCGAAATATTTTATAACACGTTTTGAATAGTTCAAATAGTAATAATGCAAACACTTTCTCAAAGTGTTCCTCAAAGAAGTTCCCAAATAATTTTCAACTATACAACTTTATTTTCATTTATTTAAATTTAGGTAGATAAAGTGTTAGCCTGACAAACAAAATACGTCACTAGTATTATAGCACTATCTCTGACTAGAAAATGATACTTTGTATCAGCAAATCTCAATCTTAGCTATACTTTGGAATCACTTAGAGAGCTTTAAAAAGTACTAAGGGCTAAGTCTCACAACTAGGGATTCCTTTCCAATGGATAGCTTTTAAGTTCCCTAGGTGATTTGAATGTGCAGCTCAGGCCCCAGACTGGCTTTATAATACAGTCATTTTCAGGTGGCTTCTGTCTTTCATTGTAGTATATTTGTGTCATTATCCAACCTCTGATATGATCTCTTTTGAGAATATCATAGATCTGAGGTAGAACTCTCAGAACCTAGCAAGGTCTGAGAGTGTAGCTGCACCCTCAGAATGGCTTGTATACATAAGTTTCATACTTTTGGGAATAATTTAACAAAAAGTACAAACCTTATTAAGAAGCATTGCTGGTTAAAGAAGACCTAAATAAATGGAAAGACAGCCTATGTTCATGGGTCAAAAGACAATATTGTTAAAATGGCAACTGTTCCCAAACTGGTCTATAAATTCAAAATATTTCCTATAGAAATCCCAATTTATTTCTTTGCAGAAATCAACAAACTGATCCTAAATTCATATGGAAATACAAGGGAGCCAGAACAGCCAAAACAACTTGAAAAAGAAGAACAAAATTGGAAAATTCACATTTCCTGATTTCAAACTTACTACAAAGCTATAGTCATTGAGACATACAGATTAATGAAATAGAAGTGAGAGTCCAAAATAAATTCTCACGTTTACTGTCAATTGATTTTTGACAAGAGTTCCAAGACAATTCAAAAGAGGAAAAAATCTCTCTTCAACAAATGGTGCTGGGAAAATTGGGTATCTACATGCCAAAGAATGAAGTTGGGCCTCTACCTCATACCACATACAAAAGTTAACTCAAAATGGATCAAAGGCCTAAATGTAAGAGCTAAAACTAAGATTTTAAGAACAAAACATAGGACATCTTCAAGACCTTGAGTGTAAGAAAAGTGTTTGATTAGATATGACACTAAAAGCACAAGCAACAACAGGAAATATAGATAAATTTTACTTCATCAAAATTTAAAACTTTTTTACTTTAAGGGACACCCACAGAATGAGAAAAATATTTACAGATGACTTATGCATAAGTCACTCCAGTATCCTTGCCTGGAAAATCCCATGGACAGAGGAGTCTGGTGGGCTGCAGTCCACGGGGTTGCAAAGAGCTGGGCATGACTGAGTGACTAACACTAACCCTATGTGATAAGGAATTTGTATCTAGGACATATAAAGAACTCCTACAACTCAATAATAAAAAGACAACCCAATTAAAAACTGGGCAAATAACCTGAATAGACTTCTTAAGACGTCAGCAACCTTTAGATAGATTAGTCCATAGAAGATATACAAATGGCCAACATGCACAGAAAAAGAGGCTCAAAATCATTAGTCATTAGAGAAATGCAAATAAAAACCATAGTGACATATCACTTCAGACAAACTAGGATGGTTAAAGTAAAAAAGACAGACAACAACCAATGTTTACAAGCATGTGGAAAAATCAGAACTCTTGTAAAGTGTATGAGAATATAACACAGTGAAGCCACTTTGGAAAACAATTTGGAGATTATTCACAGGTTTAAACATAAAGTCAGTAATTCTACTCCTTGGTATATGCCCAAGAGAAACAAAAATATATGTCCAAACAAAAATTCACATATGAATGCTCATATTAACATTATTCAAAATAGCAACAATGTCCATCAAGGACAAACATAAACAAAATATGATATATCCATACAATGAGATATTATTCAGTCATATAAAGTCATGAAGTACTCATACAGTCTACAACATGGATAAACCTTAAAAACATTATGGATGTGAGAGTTGGACTATAAAGAAAGTTGAACACTGAAGAATTGATGCTTTTGAACTGTGGTGTTGGAGAAGACTCTTGAGAGTCCCTTGGACAGCAAGGAGATCAAACCAGTCCATCCTAAAGGAAATAAGTCTTGAATATTCACTGGAAGGACTGACGCTGAAGCTGAAACTCCAATAGTTTGGCCACCTGATGCAACGAACTGACTCATTAGAAAAGGCCCTGATGCTGAGAAAGATTGAAGGCAGGAAACGTGGCGTGCTGTAGTCCACAGGGCTGCAAAGAGTCAGACATGACTGAGCAACTGAACCGAAGTGAAAGAACCCAGTCAAAAGATCCCATGATATACAATTTCATTCATATGAAAGTCCAGAATAGGAACTCAACAGAGATAGGAAGGCTATTAATAGTTGCTCTGGTCTAGGGGTGAAGAGGAAGAGAGAAAGTGGGATAACAAAAAAGGTTCTAAAAGCACCTGTGGTGACAGTGGCACTAAAACCCATTGAAATGTGCATTTTAGATGGATGAATTGTATGTCTTATGAATGATACCTTAGTGAAGCTGTTAAATAAAATAAGACGATTCAATTGAGAACAAAAAGCTGAACAACAAAAATAGTAAGAAAGAAAGGAACAGAGGAAGGGAGGAAGGAAAAGAAAGAGAGAAATAATTCAATTAAAAAACTGGGCAAAAGATATCAGAAGATATTTCACTGAAGAGGATACAAGCAAGCATATTAAAAGTTGGTCAACATCATTAGCTATTGTTGAAATGCAAATTGAAAACAAAATGAGGTTGGTTGGAGGCTCAAGTGTGGACAACTCTGAGTTAAAAACTCTAAGGGGACCCAGTGGCCCAGGGGGACCCCACAACTTTTGTGAATTTTACCTCCTGGAGTTCTACGAGTTTCTCACAGTAAATATCTGAGAAAAATTCCTTCATGTGTATGGCAAGGGGAGGGGAAAATATACTATTCTGAAATACACTAGAGCATTCTATTCTTCTTAATGAGGTTTGCCCTCAGGGTAAAGTATTTAACCAAAGCTTAACCTGCTGGGGTTTTATCAGAGGTTCACTGATCTGAGGGATCAAGCCTGGGCAACCTCTAGTCTTCCATGTAGGAAAAGTGAAATACCATAATCAAGGTTTCCAGTGACTAGTAGTAGTAGTAGTGAAAGTCACTCAGTCGTGTCCGACTCTTGCGACCCCATGGACTGTAGCCCGCCAGGCTCCTCTGTCCATGGGATTCTCCAGGCAAGAATACTGGACTGGGTTGCCATTTCCATCTTCAGTCCAGTGACTAGGAAGACTCCAAATCCAAAGGTACCACCCTAAAGTTACAGAAAGAGAATCCCTTCCCCTGCTTAATGGGATTTTTAAGGCTTAGTGCTGAGCTTACCCTCTACCTTTATTACCACAAAGACTCAAAGCTGGTGGAAAATACTAGATAAGGCCCAACTCCCCTCTGTAAGATGGGTTTTGTCCAATGAATCTATCACTTCTTTGAATAGAGCAACCCACATGACCTAGATTTCATCTCCAATCCTGAAGAGGCTCCAATTGACCCCCATTCCAGATAATTCTTCCTATAGAGAATCCCCTCAAAGTACAAGGCCTCAAGAGTACATGCTCTTCCACGTTTTGGGGGATTCAACCCAGCAGAGGTTCAATAAAGCCACCGAGGCCTTACTGTTAAAATAGAAATGGCACCTTCAGGAAAGGACTAAATCTGATGTCAAGGGTATTTCCAAACTACAGGAAAATGTAATTTTCCCCCATGCCCAGCCCTTTGCTCACTGACAGCAAGGTGCAGCTAGTGGCACACTCATGCCAGTCCCTGTAGCAGCTTGGGGAACCCCTCACAATCAATTTCCTGCCACAGAAAGGGAGTTGGTGTTCTTCACCATTGGAAGCACCACCATTGTAAACATAGGCCGTGGCGCATCCCTAGTGCGCTCTCGTGGACAGCTCTTGTGGCTCAGCTCAGTTGGCAGAGTGAGGGGCAGTGTGCCTGGATCTATAACAGGCCATAAAAATGAGACTCATAAGGGCACACATTTTTACTCACATCCGGGAGGTAGCCAAAGGATTCACAGTCTAGTCTAGGCAATGGCAAAAGGATAACTTCATGATTTGGGGAAAGTACATATGGGGCGCCTCCATTTGGAAAGAAATAGCCAACTCACGCATGTCAGTTATGATCACTCAGGTCACTACACACACATACGCACAACAGCAAACACCAGAAGCTTATAGTAACATGACAGACTCATCCAAATTACATCCCTGGGCACAAAGTATCAAGAACAACCCTGGACATGACTATTCCTCAGTGCCATACCCACTAACAGAGTGGACCCATATTATATAAGGCCACGGGGGAATGATAGCACTTACTGACTGGCATCCAGGTGTAGCATGCCCTTTATCCCAGCTCTAACCAAACTGGTGGTAGATAATTGATTCCTTTGTCCCCCAAAAATGTCTGGAAATATCCTTGGTGGAGACATATGCCCCAGATGACAGACTATTCCAGATGGCATCTTGATTTTATCAGGCTGCTGTTGCCCTTCACAAGATCTAATAGGTATGCACCACCATCATCCATACCTTCACTTGAAGGCCTGCTGGCTACTTTGCATTATGTAATCTCCTTCTTAATCAAGCATGTGCTCAGCCCCTTTGACACACCAATGGAGATTCAGATCCAAGTACCCACCTCACCTCCCCGGTTGTTCTGTCATGGGCTCTAGCATATGGAATCTTGTGGAATTCTACTTAGGCTCAGCCTCCAGAGGTTAGACTCACAAAAAGGCACACTGGCCTCAGTTCAGTTTGGTCGCTCAGTTGTGTCCGACCCCATGGACTGCAGCACACCAGGCCTCCCTGCCCATCACCGATTCCTGGAGTTTACCCAAACTCATGTCCATTGAATCGGTGATGCCATCTAACCATCTCATCCTCTGTCGTCCCCTTCTCTTCCTGCCTTCAATCTTTCCCAACATGAGGGTCTTTTCAAATGAGTCAGCTCTTCGCATCAGTGGCCACAAGGGCCTAATCAAAGACATATTCCTCAAGTTTTTTTATACAGTTATATATTGTGCCCCAAACGGACAGAAATTTGGCCCCAGGCTGTGCTGCTGCTGCTGCTGCTAAGTCACTTCAGTCGTGTCTGACTCTGTACAAACCCAGAGACGGCAGCGTACCAGGCTCCCCCGTCCCTGGGATTCTCCAGGCAAGAACACTGGAGTGGGTTACCATTTCCTTCTCCAATGCATGAAAGTGAAAAGTGAAAGTGAAGTCACTCAGTCATGTCCAACTCTTCACGACCCCATGGACTGTAGCCTACCAGGCTCCTCCGTCCATGGGATTTACCAAGCAAGAGTACTAGAGTAGGGTGCCATTGCCTTCTCCAATATGTACTTACCAGTCATCTCCAAAGACTTCCCTGTTAGTACTGAAAGCAAACCCCCACTCCTTTGACATTAGAGAGGATGGCATCCACATCCACTCACCAGATGAGTACTCCCTTAACCATTTTGATTATTCAATGTCTCTCTGTCTTCCACTTGCTGGTGGTCCAGTCAAGGGTGGGTTGTGCATGCAATATGATTGAAAGCCTGAGAGGACAAACTCCCGCCAAATTGCTTAGAATCATTTTACAGATTTTATTGACCCAGAAGATGACTAGGGCCACTGGCTATGCCTCACTATTCAGGTTATAAAAGACTAATTAAAAATTCATCACAAGTTTTACAAGAGATTGAAAGTATAGCTCCAGGACCCCCTAGCTGAACTGTGTGGATCTCAGAGTGTGGAAAAGTGGCCCTCAACCTAGTGGTTGCCAACCACAATAGGATATGAAATCCAAAAAGGGCCCTGGGATCTAGCTGGCTCTATCAGCAGGGCTGGGCCCCTACCTGACATTAGATGAAGAGATAAACAACCTCTTGCTCCAAAGCAACTATCTCCTACCTTTGGCCAGTATCCAAATTGCTGGCCCAAAGAAGACCCCTTTGCATGGACATAAAAATATTTTAGTCTGTTTGTGTCTCTAGGTCTGAAAAGGGTCTCTTGTTGGCAGCAATGAGTCTTGTTTTTATATACATTCAGCCAGTCTGTGTCTTTTGGTTGGAGCATTTAATCTATTTACATTTAAGGCCATTATCAATATATGTGTTTCTATTGCCATTTTCTTAATTGTTCTGGCTTTGTTTTTGTAGGTCTTTATTCCCTTCATCTTTTGTTCTCTTACGTTTCCTGCATAAAGAATCCCTTCAGAATTTGAGGTAAAGCTGGTTTGGTGGTGCTGAATTCTATTAGCTTGTGTAGTCTGTAAAGTTTTTGGTTTCTCTGTCAAAGCTGAATAAGAGCCTTGCTGGGTAGAGTATTCCTCGTTGTAGATTTATCCCTTTCATTACTTTAAATATATCATGCCACTCCCTCCTGCAGAGTTTCTGCTGAAAAAACAGCTGACAACCTTATGGGAATTCCCTTGCATGTTATTTGTTGCTTTCCTCTTGTTGTTTTTAAAATTTTTTTCTTTGTGTTTGATTTTTGTTAGTTTGATTAACACGTGTCTAGGTGTGGTCCTCCTTGGGTTTATTCTGTATGGGACTCTCTGAACTTCCTGGACTTGGGTTACTATTTCATTTCCCATGTTATGGAAGTTTTCGACTATGCTGCTGCTGCTAAGTCACTTCAGTCGTGTCCAACTCTGTGAGACCCCATAGACGGCAGCCCACCAGGCTCTCCCACCCCTGGGATTCTCCAGGCAAGAACACTGGAGTGGGTTGCCATTTTCTTCTCCAATGCATGAAAGTGAAAAGTGAAAGTGAAGTCGCTCAGTTGTGTCCGACTCTTAGCGACCCCATGGACTGCAGCCTACCAGGCTCCACCATCCATGGGATTTGCCAGGCAAGAGTACTGGAGTGGGGTGCCACTGCCTTCTATAATCTCTTCAAATATTTTCTCAGGCCCTTTCTCTTCCATCTCTTTCACTTCTTCTAAGATCCCTATAATGTGAATGTTGGTGCATCTAATGTTGTCCCAGGGGTCTCTGAGACTGTCCTCATTTCTTTTCATTCTTTTTCCTTTATTCTGTTCCATGGCAGTGCTTTCCACCATTCTGTCTTCCAGCTCACTTACCTGTTCTTCTGTCTCGGTTATTCTGCTATTGATTCCTTCCAGAGTGTTTTTCATTTCAGTTATTCTATTGTTCATCTCTGTTTGTTCTTTAGTTCTTCTGGGTCTTTGTTAAACATCTCTTGCATCTTCTTAATCTGTGCCTCCATTCTTTTTCTGAAATCTTGGATCATCTTTACTATCACTATTCTGAATTCTTTTTCAAGTAGATTGCCTATCTCCTCTTCATTTAATTGTTCTTACAGATTTTTATCTTATTCCTTCATCTGCAGCAGATTTCTCTGTCATCTAATTTTGTCTAACTTACTGTGCTTGTGGTCTCCTTTCTGCAGGCTGCAGGACTGTAGTTCCTCTTGCTTCTGAAGTCTGCCACATGGTGGGTGAGATGGTTACTGAGCAGGGCCTCCCCTTGGCTCTGCGGTCATCACCGCCCTGTCAGGGGCATGATGTGCTCATAGTTGTTGACACAGAGGCCCTGAGATCTGTTTCTTAGCTGTGTTTCTTATCTGCAGTGCAACGTCGGTGGGCTTGGAGCACTCCACTGGGAGAGGGGCCTCTGAGGATTCCTCCTCTTGGGCTGTACACCTGGGAATGTGCTCTGTTGTGTCCCCTTTCACACACTTGCAGGCTCAGAAAGTACACTGTTGTTGGCACTGCTCTGTCTTCCACCTTAACCATGGCTATGCTGACAAATGGCCCTGATGACTCTCAGGTCATTTTCACTAGGCCACTGGTGCAGATCTGCTGAGGTCATGTCCCAGGACTGCAGTAGTCACGTACCTGGACCCACTCAAGGGTCCCTAGGACCTATGGGGCTGGAGGAGGCTGTGGCAGGGGTGGCACTTAGGCCCACTGGGGCCAGGGCAGCCAGAGGAGGCTTTGATGGGGGCAGCGTTTGGCCCTACAGGGGCCTGCTTGGCCTGAGGAGACTTTGGCTTTGGATCAGGCAAGCACCGCTCTTAATGCCCACAGAGGCCAAGGAGAGGACAAAAATTAAGATCAGAAATGAAAGCATGGACAGCACTATATTGACAAACCCCGTGGCCATTAAAAAGGATAAGAAATACTATGAACAACTCTATGCCTACAATTTGATATCCTAAAGAAAATGAACCAATTCTTTGAAAGATACAATCTGCCAAAATTCACACAAGAAGAAAAGGACACTCTGAATAGGCCTATATCTATTATTAAAAAACTGAATTAATAATTAATAACTTTCTGAAACAGAAAGCATTGGTCCCTGATGAGTTCACTGGTGAATTCTACCAAACATTTAAGGAAGGGATTATACCAAATCTCTACAACCTCTTTCACAATGGAAGCAGAAGGAATATTTCCTAACTCATCCTATGAAGCCAGAATTACCCTAATACCAAAAGTGAAAAAAGATATTATGAAAAAACAAAATTATATACTTATCTTTCTCATGAACATAGATGCAAAAATCCTCAACAAAATATTAGTAAATTGAATCCAACAATGTATAAAAAGAATTATACAACATGACCAAGTAAGATTTATCCTAGGTAGTAAGGTTGGTTCAATATTCAAAAATCAATTAATGTAATTCATCACATCAACAAGCTAAAGAAGAAAAACCACATGATCATATCAATAAATACAGGAAAAACATTTGACAGAATCCAACACCCATTCATCTTAAAAAATTATATATTTGATCTTTATCCTTGTTTCTGGCAGAGCTCCTAAAATCCTTAGAATTTCCTAAGTAATGAAAGCAATAAAGTTGTCTTTTGTTATGTTAATGAGGTGACTTCTGGATCACACCTAAGTTTGCCAGGAGAACCAACTGCGTGGTTATTGCATTGAAACTTTCAGTCCCAGTTCCCTGATCTCTGGGCCAAGGAGAAGTTTGGAGAGTGAATCAATCACCCAATGGCAATGACTTAACCAATCATGTCTATGTAATGAAGCCTATATGAAAATCCCAAAAGAGAGGGTTCAGAAAGCTTCAGGTTGGGGAACCAGAATGATTTCACCAGGCCATGACCCAAACTCCATGAGGACAGAAGCTCCTTTGTTCAGGACCTCCTCATCTTATATATCTCTTCATCTGGCTGTTTATTTGTATCCTTTAATATCTTTTGTAATAAACTGGTTAATCCAGTGAGAAAACTGATTTCCTGAGTTCTGTCAGGTGTTCTAGCCAATTAATCGAACACAAAGGAGGGTCTGCGGGAACTTCTGATTTACAGCGTCTGTCAGGGAAGAACCTGGATTTGTAGTTGGCATCCTGAGTTGGAGAGTGATCACCTGAACTTTCAGTTTGTAGCCAGGTGGTAAGAAGCACAGGTAACTATCTAGGCTCAAAACCGGCATCTGAGGTGGGGGGCAGTTTTATAGAACTGCTCCTTGTACTGTGGAATCTGATGCTACCTTTGGGTCGACAACACCAGAACTGAGCTGAGTTATAGGACACCCTATGGATATGAGAGTTGTACCATAAAGAAGGCTGAGCGCTGAAGAATTGATGCTTTTGAACTGTGGAGAAGACTCTTGAGAGTCCCTTGGAGAGCAAAGAGATCAAACCAGTCAATCCTAAAGGAAATCCACCCTGAATATTCATTGGAAGGACAGATGCTGAAGCTGAAACTCCAACACTTTGGCCACCTGATGTGAAGAACTGACTCATTAGAAAAGACCCTGATGCTGGGAAAGATTGAAGGTGGGAGGAGAAGGGGATGACAGAGGATGAGATGGTTGGATGGCAATACCTACTCAATGGACATGAGTTTGAGTAAACTCTGGGAGCTGGTGAAGGACAGGGAAGCCTGGTGTGCTGCAGTCCATGGGGTCGCAAAGGGTTGGACCCAACTGAGCGACTGAACTGATAGGATACCCAGCTCTTGTCTGAGTATTGCCTGAAGTCTACCTCACACACTGGAACTGGGTTTGGAACCCTTAATGCTCCATATCACATGACATCAGGGAAATTAAAATTAAACAGTAATGAGACACCAATACACACCTATTGGAACAGCCCAAATCTAGAAAACTGACAACACCAAATACTGACCAGGATGCTGAGCAACAGGCGCTCTCATTCATTACTGGTGGGAATGCAAAAGAGTATAGACACTTAGGAAGACAGTTTGGCAATTATAAAACTACACATCTCTTACATGCTTCAGCAAACATGCTCATGTTGTTTACCCAAATGAGTTTGAAAACTTATGTGCACACAAAATCTGCATAAGAATGTGAATAGCAACTTTTTCATGTGCTGTGCTGTGCTAAGTCACTCAGTCGTGTCCAACTCTTTGCAACTCCATGAACTACAGCCTGCCAGGCTCCTCGTCCATGAGATTCTCCAGGAAAGAATACTGGAGTGGGTTGCGATGCCCTCCTCCAGAGGATCTTCTTGACCCAGGGATCAAACCTGCATCTCTTAAGTCTCTTACATTGGTAGGTGGATTCTTTATCACTAGTGCCACCTGGGAAGCCCAACTTTATTCATAATCACCAAAACAATCAAGGATGTCCTTCAGAAGGTAAATGGATAAATATACTGTAGTACATCCCCACAATGGAATATATTCAGTGATAGAAGAGCTATGAAGCTATGAAAAGATATGGAGGGAACTTAGAAGCATATTAGTTAGTGAAAGAAAACATGAAAAACCTATAAACTATGTAATTCCAAAGATATGACCATCTGGAAAAGGCAAAACTATGGAGACAGCAAAAATATCAGATTTCCAAGGATTTGGGGTAGAAAGGGGGAAGAACATGGGGAGCACAGAGGATTTCTAGGCTACTGAAATTACTCTGTATGATACTCTCAAGGTAGATACACGTCATCACACATTTGCCCAAACCTATAGATACACAACACCAAAGAGTGGACCCTACTATTATAAACTATGAAATTTAGGCGATAATGATGTGTAGGCTCATCGATTGTAACAAATGTACCACTCTGGTGGAGAATGTTGTGAATGGGGAAGGCAATGCATGTGTTGGGGCAGGAGCATATGGGAAATTTCTGTACCTGTTGCTCACTTTTGCTGTGAACCTAAAACTTCCCTGAAAAGTAAAGTCAACTGAAACAAAACAAAACAAATCGTAATACCTTTAGGAAAAATACAACACCCTAAAGAGTTCAATATAAATTTCAAAGGAACAACTAAATAAATATTGGAGTGATTTTCTCTACTCTCTTTGCTGTCAAAACTAGACTTCCTTCAAAGTCCAGCTTGAACGCCCCTTCTTCAGTGAAGTCTCCCCAGTTTCTGGACATACTTAGTCACTCTACTTCCTGTGACGCCATCCTGCTATCACAGTACTAACACCAAGCTATAGAGTGCTGCTGCTGCTGCTAAGTCGCTTCAGTTGTGTCCGACTCTGTGCGACCCCATAGACGGCAGCCCACCAGGCTCCCCAGTCCCTGGGATTCTCCAGGCAAGAACACTGGAGTGGGTTGCCATTTCCTTCTCCAATGCATGAAAGTGAAATGTGAAAGTGAAGTTGCTCAATCATGCCCAACTCTTAGCGACCCCATGGACTGTGGCCCACCAGGGTCCTCCATCCATGGGATTTTCCAGGCAAGAGTACTGGAGTGGGGTGCCATTGCCTTCTCCAAAGCTATACAGTAGGAGTTCTCAAAACAGACCGAGCATCAGAATCACCTGGGAGACCTTGTTAAAAGACAGGCTTCTTGTCCCTGCCATAGACCTGAATTTGGGGATTCTGATTCTGGAGCCGATGAATTTCTAACATCCTTCTAGATGACACTCATGCTGTGGTTCATGGACCACACTTACAGAAGCAGTGTTATGGTTTATTCTACACATGGCTGACTCCCATAAGACTGACAGCTCAACAAGGAACCTCTCCAGCACATAATAGGCATTGAGTAAGCGTCTTACTTTTTTTTGCTTCTTTTTATCAGTCTCCTCCTGTAAACTTTGAAGGGCATTTTGCATGAGCTTCATGTTCAAATCCTGCTCTTCTCTGTATTCCTGCTGCATACGCTCCATCTTCTCTTGGAGGGCTTTTTGCAAAGCAGCCCTTATTTCCTGTTTTGTCTTCTGTTTCTTTAGCTTATCCTGTTCATTCTCAAGTTTCACCTGTGCATTTTCATTTTCCTAAGGTGGAATAATAATGAAGATAATGCATCAATACAGTTGGACAAAAAAAAAAAGTTAATGCATTTCATTTAAGAGGTGAGAATAAAGGGTTTCTTGGAAAGCACACACTCCTGGGTGTAAAGGGATTATGAGACATAAAACTTGACTTTTCATTGCTGAATCAACAATAAGGCTTTGTGAAATTGCTGTGTGTGATCATAAAGCAATAAATAGTATGGAGTTCAAAATGCAGAAAAGTATAACGATAAATCACTTATTCTTGGTAATCATTCACCTACTACCATTCTCAACATTTTGGCGTGTTGACCTTCCAGACTTTAGTCCTCCATGCGTATCTGTATATCTAGATTTGGATACACTATTAACCAGCAATTAGAGTCTAAGAATGGAAATGTGCACATCAGTCAAATATACAAAAGTAAATTAAGCATTTTGTTCTTTAAAAGTACTCCCCATTCCTCTCATTTTCTTATCTATCTGACCCTTCTGGCTGGCTTACCAATCAAGCAGTTTTAACTGGGGCACCAATGCTGCTGGGTGTTGGGAGTTTGGTAGAAAATCTGGGTATGGTATAAATTGAGGCATTAATCCTCCCACCAAAGGCATTTGAACTCTCCTGGAAGGATAAGTCCTTTCCCAGCTGGGACAGGAGATGACACAGTTATAGTGAGGAGAGATACAAGTCCCAGCTGACTTGATCTGAGACTCACAACAGCCATAAATACCATGATTTCTGGCTGGTGAGAAGAGAGTTATATGCTAGGCTTTTCCATTAATGCCATGAGCAGTAAATCCACACTGAATTGTGAAAGTCAAATGAGCTAATATAAGTGAAAATGCTCTGCAGTATTTAAGGCAAAACAGTGGACATCAAACATAAAAGCCAGTGGTATAGCAGGTCACATTTTTTAAAAAGTAAGATTGACTACAGGAAGCAGCAATCATCCAACTCAAACTATGAAACAGATAGAGATGGAAATAGGAGAGAATTGTTCAAGACTAAGAAACCTACAAGTAGTCTACTGTCTCAGTTTCCCCAGGTTAGTTCTGATTTTACACTGTTATGCTGAGGCACTGAACTAACTACACCCCTTCTAATCTCAAATATGCCCAGATTTGAATGATAAACAGGCACTCTTTCAAAAAGACTTATGACAGGACAGCAATGTTTGGATCCCAATTTAAATGTCAAATAACAGACAATAGTGGAAATTTGATACTGATTTTAGATGATAACAATGAATTATTATTAATTTTTTTAGGTTTGAAATGTATAAGAAAACTCCTTAGTTATATTGTTGTTGAGATACATACTCAACAACAAGAATGTATTTAAAGGGGAAATGACACATGTGGGACAAATTGTAAGTCAATAATGGAAGGGGTAGAATACAGGAAATCAATATATCAAAATATAACAGCTGTTGAAACTGTGAGATTGGTACACAAGGGCTCATGGGACTCTCCACTTCTGTGCATTTGAAAATGCTCATATTATTATTATTTAATATAACAGTATTGTTATAACACGTTATTATTATAACATTAAAAGGGTGGAATTTATATAACATATAAATTACAAAAAAATAGTGTTAAAGAACCTATTAGTGGCTGCTAGGGGTTAGGGTTGAGGATAGTGATAAAAGAAAATTTATATTTTTAGGATAAACAAGAAAATTTAAACATAAAATTCTCTCTGCCAGTTTGGGCCTCCTCCCTCCCTCTTTACAGTGAAATATGCATCTTCATTACACACTAACCAGACTTCCTCGAAGATGGGAATGCCTTCTTCACCGTAAAGATCAATTTTTATTTCCTTTCTTCTGACACTAGTAATGGAACTTCTTAGGTTAGTATTCTTTCCGAATTCTGTAAGAGGTCATGGTGACTTACTGGTTGCTTTCTATGTGCTTATCTGGACTATTTATATTCGATGAACTTTATGTAAAATACCAGTGTGTCATTTTGATGTATGACCCTTTGACTTGAAAAGGTATATATATGAATGTGCCTTCAACCACTAACAGGCAGAGCAACTCGCAGAGCTTCTGAGAGTCTGTCTCCCGTATTATAATCCTTGGTTTGGCTTGAATAAAATTCTCCTTTTCTTAAGCAGGCCTGCAAACAGGTATTTACCCACTGAGTTCACCATTCCACCACAGGCGTCTGAAAAAGACCCACCACAAGTAGTGCCTCTTCCTCCTTCAGCCGCTGTGCCGCCTGCCTTTGCGCCTGGATGCTGGTGACCTGGGCATTTAGCCCCAGGCGCGTGTTCTCCACGAGCTCCTTCTGCCTCCTCTCCTCCTTAGCCTCTCGCCTCTCTTTGGCCAGGCGGTCTTCCTCCCAGAGCTTTGAGAACATCTGTTCTTCCACCACCTTCTGCCTTTTCAGCTCCTCGTTAAACGCTATTTGAGCTTTACGCTCCTCACACACAGCCTTCTGATGGATACAAAACAGCTCAGCGCGGAGCTCCTGGCAGCGTTCCCTGAAAGGGCAATTTAAAAAAGAAATCGAGCCTTTCATAAGACATTGCTCTCTTTAGGCACAAATCTGCACTGTCAGATACTGAAGTGAGAAAGTTAAAGAACTGGATGTAGGCCATCTGAGTGCGGATACACATGGGGGAGCAGCAAGGAGGAAGACACCAGGATGCCACAGACAAAATCCAGGCCCTGTAGTCAAGCGGAGCAGCCTCTGAATCCTAGTTCTGACGTTTCCTGTGTGACCTTGGGTCACAAACTTGATCCATCTGAGCTTATTTTTATATCTGTAAAAGAACTGTCTTTTAAGGTTCTGCTAAGGTTCAGAGATAAATGGATGTAAATACCTGGTAGATAATAGGAGCTGAGTGAATGGTAATTACTGTGATTACTACAGAGGAAACAGAAGAGGAACACGTCCCTGCAACATTACAGTTAGGTTAAGGCTTTGGTAGAAAGAGACCCTGCGTGTACACCCAAGAAGAGATCCAAGGATAGAGTCTGCATGATCACGGTGACGCTTCCCTATTGCCTCTGGATTCCAGGCAGGGCAGGACACATGTCCACTAAAGGGCTTACCGTTAGAGTTGAGAAAACAGTCCTGTTCTCGCCTTTCGGCAACTAGGTTTATGTCACCATTCAAGAGGAAATGTTATTTCAGTAAGTCTTTACACCTTATTCTTTCTTCAGCTTTCTTCAGATGTTCTTCATTGAGCCCATTTTTAATATAAGAGCTGTAAAATTCAACACTGACTGTACTGTAGAATTATTCAGCTATATTTTCTAAACTCCACTCTTCCTTTCCTCCAGATCAGACTTGTTAAACCAGAATATCAGGGGATAAGTCCCATCTGCATTTTTTTAAGAGTGCCTCATGTGGTTCTGACATTTAGACAAGTTTGAGAGAACATTTGATGGGAAGGCTTTTTAAAAAAAAAAAAAAACATCAATTCTTCCTGTCTTCTAAATCAAATTCTACACAAAGAAGCTATAGTCTGGAGAATGAGTTCAACAAAGAATTTTAAAGAAATTTGAATTGCTAAGACTGAAAGAAAGGATGAGGTCTAAACTCTTATTACCCAAGGGTGGCCAATATCACACAAAATGACATTTATCAGATGCAGCTGAGTATTGTTTACCATTTGATGAGGATTAGTCTCACTCCTCAAAATGAATCTCTGTGAGAGCTGGGACTCAGGATATATTTCAGGAACATATGACCCATACTACTTACCCAATGGCCAATAAATAATTGTTGGTTTAACTGATACATAATTATACTGATTAGCAACATACCAGCTATCCACATTCTGTGGAAGGTGCAATAGATAACAGAAGCTGAAGTTACTAGGTTACAAAAAAAAAAAAAACCACACACTTTAACACTGAAAAAAAAAAATTCATCTGTCTAGAATTCACCTGTGAAATTCTCAGATTTGGCCATGATAACTTACTAAAGTCCTTCTCAATCCCATGATTCATATTCTAACAAAGCTATTCAATTAATGGAAATCTAAAACCTAAGAATAAGAAGAAATATGGCTTATATTTAAAATTTTTATTTAAAATAAAATAAACTCTTTCTTCCTAAGTATAAAACCAATACATGCTCATTGCAGAAAAACTAGAAAATAAAATTATGAAAGATACTATAAATAATGCTGCTGCTGCTGCTGCTGCTGCTAAGTCGCTTCAGTCGTGTCCGACTCTGTGTGACCCCATAGACGGCAGCCCACCAGGCTCCCCCATCCCTGGGATTCTCCAGGCAAGAACACTGGAGTGGGTTGCCATTTCCTTCTCCAATGCATGAAAGTGAAGTCGCTCAGTCGTGTCCGACTCTTAGCGACCCCATGGACTGTGGCCCACCAGGGTCCTCCATCCATGGGATTTTCCAGGCAAGAGTACTGGAGTGGGGTGCCATTGCCTTCTCCATAAATAATGCTAGTCCAACTATTAAGAGATAGACACTATTAGTATGTTAATATATATTTCTTTCCTATGTATGCATCTTTTTACTAGAATTGGGGTCTTTCTGCATATCTATATCTCCTGTATTTTAATTTTTCCACCTATCATTTTATTGGGAGTGTTTTCTCATGAAATATTCTTTAAAATATTTTCTAACTTCAAAACTTTATTATAGTTTAATAAGCTGCATAGTAGAGACTAGAGTCTATAAATACATCACAGTTTACTTAAACATTCCCCTGTTTGATGAACATAAAGGTTACTTCTGACTTTTATTACAATGTTGCAATGAACATGGTTTCTGTCACTCTTTCTGTTTATTGCTAATGATTTTTTTAAGGTAATTCCTTCCTTAATATAAAACCAGAGTACAAAAACATTCTTAAGGCAGTTAGTTGATGATACATGCTACCAAGAAGGCCAGAAGTGACACCATATGAAAGAGCTCATATCATATTCATTTTTTCAGATCAGTAGGTCTTCAAACTTTTTTGATTATGCATGTCTCTCAGTAAAAAAAATTCTAAGCACCCACAATATTATTTATAAATTATATGAGGTTATTATATGTAACTATATCATATAAATTAGCTAGCCACAAAAATTAAAATGAGCTGAGCTAAAAAGTAACAAATAGAATACCTATTTTAATGATAATAATTACTGATAAGAGGAAAACTTTTTGTCGGTGCTTTACATGGTACTTTTACATATAAAATCTTATTTCATCCTCATAAGGACCTTATAAGCAAGTATTATCCCCATTTCAGAGTTAAAGAAATCAAATCTCAGGGAGCCAAAATTTCTTTCCAAGTCACAAAGCCAGGAGTAATAATATTATTAACAATAGTTATTAAGTGCCTATTATTTGCCAGGCACTGTTCTAAGCAGTTTACATGTCTGAACTCTTACAATCTTCATAACAACCAATATTGCAGCAAACACTATTGTAAGCTCATTATTACTATTATTTTATCCTCAATTTGCAGATGAGGAAATGAAGGCACAGAGCAATATTGGGTAGCACAGGTATCCACTGACAAAATGAAGGGACAAGCTACTGAATAGAGAAAACATTTGCAAATGACATGACTGATAAGGGGTTAATATCCAACATATAAAAACAACCTATACAACTCAATTAAAAAAAATTTTTTAAATGGACAGAGGAACTGAAGACATTTTTCCAAAGAGGACATGCAAATAGCCAACAGGCACATGAAAAGATGATTAGCGTATCATCAGGGAAATGCAAATCAAAACCACAGTGAGAGAACTCCCTGGAGTCCAGTGGTTAGGACATCATGTTTTCACTGCCAAGAGCCTGGTTTCAATCCCTGGTCAGGGACACAGTGTGACCAAGAGGAAAAGGAAAAAAACCACAATGAGATTCCAGTTGCACTTGCTTGTCCAAATGGCTATCATGAAAAAGAACACAAATAACAAAGTTGGCAAGGATGTTATGCAGCCATGGTGGAAGACAGTATGAACGCTTCTCAAAAAACTAAAATAAAACTATCATATGACCCAACAATTACACACCTGTGTACATATCAGAAAAAAACAAACAACAACAAAAAAAATCTAAAAGCTAAAAACACTAATTCAAAAAGACACATGAACCACAATGATAGCAGCATTATTTATAATTGTCAAGATATGAAAGCAACGCAAGTGTCCATTAACAGATGAATGGATAAAGAAGATGTGGTACATACAGACAACAGACTACTCAGCCATAAAAAAGAATAAAATTTTGCCATCTGCAGCAAAATGGATGGACTTGGAGGGTATTATGCTAAGTAAAATAAGTCAGAGAAAGAGAAATACTGTATGTTATCACTTATATGTGGAATCTAGAAAATACAACAAGCTAGTGAATATAACAAAAAAGAAGCAGACTCATGGATACAGAAATCAAACTAGTAGTTACCACTGGAGAGAGGCAAGTGGGAAGGGGCAATACAAGAGGAGGGGATACAAAAATTTTTTTCACAATGAACTTGAAAGCATGATCTGTAAAAGAAAAATCGAAATATTGGATTTCATCAAAATTAAAAATTTTTTCTCTGTGAAAGACCCCATTAAGAGGATTAAAAAAAAAAAAAAAATAAGCTACAGGCCAGGACAAAATATTTCAAAACTATATATCCTACAAAGGGCTCATATCTGGAATATATAAAGAATTCTTACTACTCAACAGCTAATCCAATTAGAAAATGGGCAAAAGACATGAAGATACATTTCACCAAATTGAATATACACATGGCAAATAAGCATATGAAAAGTTGTTCAACATCACAACCCATTAAGGAAATGCCAATTAAGGCCACAGTGAAATATCACTGCACACCTCTGTCCTAATAATGACAGTATCAAAAGCTGGCAAAGATATGAAAAAAACTTGATCTTTTATACATTACTAGTAGAATTATAAAATCATACAGCCATGTTGGAAAATAATTTATTAGTTTCTTACAAAATTAAGCATACATATAAGACCAGCATATGGCAATTATCTGAGAGAAAGGAAAACTTATGTTCACACAAATATATGAACACAAATGTTGATATTAGATTCATTCATAATAGATAAAAACTAGAAACAATCAAAATGTACATAAGTTAATGGTTTACAGAAATTTAAATACATCCACACAATGGAATACCTCTCAGCAATAAAAATGACAAACTATTAATACTGCAGCAATTTAGATGAACTTCAAAGACAATTCATTGACTGAAAAGGCCAATTTTGACAGATCACATACTGTACAAGTTCAAATATACAATATCAGGAAATTATGAAGATGATGGTGAGAGTGGTAGCTGTGACTATAAAGGGAAGCACAGGAAGACCCATGTGGTGATGGAATAGTTCTGTATCTTGATTGTGTGGGGTATTAGATGGATTTACATACATGATAAAATGGCACAGAATTATACACACACATTATGCCAATGTCAATTTCCTTGTATGATATTGTGTTATAACCACTGAAGGAAAAATGGGGTAATAATATATTTCTGTACTATCTTTGCAATTTCTATGAATACATAATTATTTACAAGTAAAAAGTTTTAAAAGTCACTGGTTATCTTGTTGTTATTATTCATTTCCTTTCATTATTGTTACTGAAAGTAATTTTGCTGTTTAGAAGACCTGGAACAATAAAAATGACCCATTCTAGTTATCAAATATTCTAGGTATGCCACTAAATATACTAAAAGAAATTAATGTACTTATCTGCCAGAAGACATGTACAAGAATTTCCACAGCAGCTTTATTCATAAGGATCCAAAACTGGAGATACATGAAATGCCTGTAACCTGGAGAACGAATAAACTGTGGCATATTTATACAATGGGATACTAAAAGGACGAGGAAGGGGAAGCAGAGGAAGAGGAATAATTTCATCTTGCTTTATACATACATTAAAGCTTCAATTATATTTGCAGTAATGGGGCATAATTTAGTATCCCTTGATCAAAATTTAATCCTGGCCTTTCACTCTTATGATGAATTTAAACTGTATTTATATTGCAGTTCTGTTAGAAGTACTGCATTAAAAAACACTGAAAATGGTTTGCTTTCAAGTAAATTATGGTAGTCTCCCTTATCCACCATTTCACTTTCTACAATTTCTGTTACCCATGGTCAGCTGTTGGAGAAGGCAATGGCACCCCACTCCAGTACTCTTGCCTGGAAAATCCCATGGACGGAGGAGCCTGGTAGGCTGCAGTCCATGGGGTCGTGAAGAGTCAGACATGACTGAGCAACTTCCCTTTCACTTTTCACTTTCCTGCATTGGAGAAGGAAATGGCAACCCACTCCAGTGTTCTTGCCTGGAGAATCCCAGGGATGGGGGAGCCTGATGGGCTGGCGTCTATGGGGTCATACAGAGTCGGACATGACTGAAGCGACTTAGCAGCAGCAGCAGCATGGCCAGCTGTATTCTGAAAACATTAAATGGAAAACTCCAGAAATAAAAGTTCAAAAATTTTCAATTGCACATTGTTCTAAAGTGTGATGAAACTTTGCACCACCCAGCTTTATTCCGCTTAGGATCTCCAACAACTGACATCCTCTGCTCCTGACATTCAGTCATCAGCATCGTCACAGATCAACGATCCAGAATCACCCAAAGTAGGTGACCTGTGGTCAGGTCAATAGCCTAACGCTACATCCCAATACAGGGCCTCCCGGGTGGCACTAGTGTGAAGAACCTGCTTAAGAGGGTTAAGGGACCGGAGTTTGACCCCTGGGTCAGGAAGATCCCCTGGAGAAGGGTATGGCAAACACTCCAGTATTCTTGCCTTGAGAATCCCTATGGATAGAGGAGCCTGGCATGCTATGGGCCACAGGGTCACAGAGTTGGACAACTGGAGCAACTTAGCGCACACACACGCATGCACGTCACAATCCATCATTCATCTTACTTACCATATAGACATTTCATTGGGCTTCCCTGGTGGCTCAGATGGTAAAGCGTCTGCCTACAATGCAGGAGACCTGGGTTCAATCCCTGGGTAGGGAAGATCTCCTGGAGAAGGAAATGACAACCCACTCCAGTACTCTTGCCTGGAAAATCCCATGGACGAAGGAGCCTGGTAGGCTACAGTCCATGGGGTCGCAAAGAGTCAGACACGACTGAGCAACTTCACTTTCACTTTTAGACATTTTATTAATCTCACATCATCACAAGAAGAAGGGTGAGTATAGTACAATAAGATATTTTGAGACACAGAGAGAGAGAGGGAGACCACATTCACAAGTTACATTACACTATATTGTTATAACCACTCCATTTTATTATCTGCAATTGTTACTAATCTCTGAAATGTAACTAATCTATAAATTAAACTTTGTCAGGGATGTATAGGAAATGTATAGGAAAAAAACACAATGTATACAGAATTCAGTTTCAGACATTTACTGGGGATCTTGGAATGTATGCCCCATGGATAACATGGGTGACTGTTCCAGGATATAACTATTTCTTCTAAAATTCGAATTAATTCATCTAACTAGCAAGGTATACAACATGAAGTTGTATACTCAGTTGTATAAGATTTCTTTATAAAATCTTTATAATTGTTACCAAATTAATAAACATTTTAAGAATCCAAACCACTTATGAAACTTCATTTTTTCTTACTGTGTAAAAAAGAAAAAAAAAAAAAAACATTTACTATAAAGTGGGAAATATACTAATGGTCCATTGAAATCCACTTCCTAGTTTCCCCTTTGCCCCTTACAGCATTTTCTCCTCCAGTAGCCAGTAGGGAGTATCTAGATCCTAACAAAGACAGGAGGTGAGGCTGTGCTTTACATGGGTTACAGACAACAAGTGTAGATAAGGTGCATCCACAGAAAGGATATGAGAAAGACTTAGAATCCCTAGCTAGGCTGATTGGTGAAGGTATTTCTTTCCTCAAGTCAGTTAGTAAAAGCTGGAAGGGGTAAATACTACTTCACAGGCAAACATAGCCATACAAGACTTCAAAGAATACAAAAATGAAGGAAAATATACACCAACAAAGGAATACAATGCTTTTCTAGTGATCAATCCCAAAGAAATAGAGATGTACAAGTTACCTGCTAAAGAATTCAAAACATCTGTTTTTAGGAAGATCAGTGAGTTAGAATACTGACAGATGACTCAACAAAATCAGGAAAACAACATAGGAACAAAATGAGAAGTTCAATAGAGATAGAAATCATCAAAAAGAACCAAACAAATTCTGGAGCTGAAAAATACAATGCATGAAATAAAAATCCAAAAGATAGCATCAACATCAGACACAAACAAACAAGAGGAGGAAAAAATCTGAGAATTCAAAGACAGAGGGGCCAAATGGATAAAAAACAAGATCCAACAACATGCTGCTTATAACAGACCTGCTTCAGGTTTAAGGCTGCTGCTGCTGCTGCTAAGTCGCTTCAGTCGTGTCCAACTCTGTGCGACCCCATAGACAGCAGCCCATCAGGCTCCCCCGTCCCTGGGATTTTCCAGGCAAGAACACTGGAGTGGGTTGCCATTGCCTTCTCCAATGCAGGAAAGTGAAAAGTGAAAGGGAAGTCGCTCAGTCATGTCCGACTCTTAGCAACCCCATGGACTGCAGCCTACCAGGCTCCTCCGTCCATGGGGTTTGCCAGGCAAGAGTACTGGAGTAGGGTGCCATTGCCTTCTCCAGGTTTAAGGCTACATATCTTTAAAGTCAAGGGATGGAAAAAGATACTCCATGAAAGTAGAAACCAAAAGAGAGCAGAAGTACCTACACTTTGACAAAATAGACCTTAACTCAAAAGATGTTACAAGATGTAACAAAAGACAAAAGATGTAACAAGAGACACAGTCAATTCATCAAGAGGATATAACAATTATAAAGTCATTCCTTCATACCTGTAGCAGATTCACTTGAGGATCTGCCACAGATAACAAAATCCACAGATGCTCAAGTTCTATAGTCAACCTTCCATATCCATGGTTCCACATTTGCAGATTCAACTAATCCCAGATCATATAGTACTACATTTATTGGGAAGAAAACACATTTAAGTGGACCTTCAGAGTCTGTGTTGTTCGAGGAGTTAGCAGTATATGCACTCAATATCAGAGCACTTAAATACGTTAAACAAAGATGAACAGATATCAAGGGAAAAACAGACAGCAGTGCAGTAATAGTAGGAGACTTCAATATTCCATTTTGGCAGTGCACAGGTCATCCAGACAGAAAATCAATAAGGAAACAATAGATTGAAGTATACTTTAGATCAAATGAATCTAACACACATACACAGAACATTCCATCTAATAGCAGAATACATAATCTTCTCACGTACACATGGAGCATTCTCCAGGACAGATCACATGCCACATCACACAAAAGTCTTAAATTTAAAAAGACTGAATAATGTATCTTTTTTTTTTACCACAATGGCATAAAAGTAGCAATCAATAACAGAAAGAAAGCTGGAAAAATTAACAGATGTGTGGAAATTTAAAAAACACACTCCTGAACAACCAATGGGTCAAAGAAGAAATCAAAGGGGAAATAGAGCAATGGTACGGGGAGGGAGGAGGGTTCAGGATGGGGAACACATGTATACCTGTGGCGGATTCATTTTGATATTTGGCAAAACCAATACAATATTGTAAAGTTTAAAAATAAAATAAAATTTTAAAAAAACCCTTAAATGAAAATGGAAATACAAATATCCAAAATTAAGAGATGCAGCAAAAGCCCCCTTAAGAAGAAAGTTTATAACAATAAACACCTATATTAAGAGAAAAGAAAGATCTCAAAAATCCGACTTTACCTCAAGGTACTATCAAGAATAAACTAAGCCCAAAGTAATCAGAAGAAAGGAAATAACAAAGATTAGGACGGAAGTAAATGAAACAGAGACTAGAAAAATGATAAAACATATCAATGAAACTAATAGCTGTTTTTTTGAAGAGGTAAAATTGACAATCTTTAGCTGGACTAGCTAAGAAAGAATGATTCAAATAAATAAAATTAGAAATAAAAGAGGAAACTTAACAACTGATACTGTAAAAATACAAGGGATCATGAGAGACTATTAGGAACAATTATATGCAAACAAATTAGATAATCTAAAAAAATGGATTAATTCCTAGATACATATAACCTACCAAGACTGAATCATGACAAAAGAGAAAATCTGAAAAGACCAATAATGAGTAAGGAGACTGAATCAGTAGTCAAAACTCCCAAAAAAGAAGCCCAGGACCAGATGGTTTCACTGGTGAGTTCTACCAAACATTTAAAGAAGAATTAATACCAACCCTTCTCAAATCCTCCCCAAAAAATGAAGAAGAGAGAACACTTCAATATCCCTAATGAACACAAATGTGAAAATCCTCAATATAATATTAGCATATTAGAAGAATCACATACCATAATCAAGCACAATTTATCCTTGGAATGCAAGAATAGTTAAGTATATGCAAATCAGTAAATGTGCCACATCACATTAACGGAATGAAGGATAAACATTATATGATCATCTAATTAGCTACAAAAGAAATTTGACAAATTTATGATACAAAAAACTCTCAACAAATTAAGTGTAGAAGGAATGTAGCTCAACAGGCTATACATAACTAGCACACAGCTAACATCATGTTCAGAAGTGAAAAATTGAAGGCTTTTTCTTAAAATCAGGCATAAGACAATGGTGCCCACTCTTGCCACTTTTATTCAACATAGTACTGGAAATCCTAGCCAGAGCAGTTAGGCAAGAAAAAGAAATAAATATATCTAAAATGAAAAAGTGGAAGTAAAACTGTCTGTTTGCAGATGACATGATCTTACTTTATATATATAGAAAACCCTAAAGATTCCATCAAAAAGTGTTAGAACTAATCAGTGAATTCATTAAAGCTATAGGAATTGAAATTAATGAACAGAAATCAGTTGCATTTTTATACACTAAAAATGAACCACCTTAAAGAGAAATTAAGAAAATAATCCTATTTCCAATAGGTTAAAAAACAATAAAAATAGGAATAAATTTAAGCAAGGAAGTTAAAGATCTGTATACTGAAAATTATAAGATACTGATGAAAGAAACTGAAGATTCAAATAGATGGAAAGATATCCTTTGTCCTTGGATTGGAATATTAATATTGTTATTAATAAAATGTCCTTAATACCCAAAGTGACACATTCAGTGCAATGCCTATCGAAACTCCAATGGCATTTTCACAGAAAGAGAAAAAATCCTAAAATTTCAATTGAATTACAAAAGATCTCAAATAGCCAAAGCAATCTTGATAAAGAAGAACAAAGCTGGAAGCATCACACATTTGATGTCAAACTATATTACAAAGCTATAAAAATCAAAACAGTAATGATAGTGGCATAAAAACAGATGAATAGAGCAATGCTCAGTTGGTAAAGAATCCGCCTGCAAAGAAGGAGACCCCAGCTAGATTCCTGAGTATGGAAGATCTGCTGGAGAATGTATATGCTACCCACTCCAGTATTCTTGGGCTTCCCTTGTGGCTCAGCTGGTAAAGAATCCACCTGCAATGTGGAAGACCTGGGTTCAATCCCTGGGTTGGGAAGATTCCCTGGAGAAGGGAAAGGCTACCCACTCCAGTATTCTGGCCCTAGAGAATTCCATGGACTGTATAGTCCATGGGGTCGCAAAGAGTGGGACACGAATAAATGACTTTCACTTTCAGAGCAGTGGAACAGAACAGGGGGCCCAGAAAGAATTCCATGTATCATATATATGGTCAACCAATCCTTTATAAAGAGGCCAAGAACACACAATGGGGAAAGGACAGTCTCTTCAATAAACAACCTTGGTAAAACTGGATGACCATAGGCAAAAGAATGAAACTGGATCACCATTTACAAAAATTAACTCAAAATGGATTAAAAACTTAAACATTAAGACCTGAAACTGTAAAATATGTAGAAGAAAACATAAGGGGAAAGCTCCTTGATATTGGTCTTGACAATGATTTTTTGGATAAGATGCTAAAAACAAAGGCAACAAAATAAAAAATAAACAAGTGGGACTATATCCAATTATTAATAAAAAGTTTCTTCACAGCAATGGAAACAACAAAGTAAAAAGGCAACCTACAGAATGGGAAAGAATATTTTCAAATCATGTATCTGTTAAAAGGTTAATATCTAATATACTTAAGAAACTCATATAACTCAATAGCAAAAAACTAATAATCTGACTACACAAATGAACAAAAGCCCTGAGTAGGCATTTTTCCAAGAAGACATACAAATGGCCAAAAAGTATGTGAAAAGATACTCAACATCACAAATCACCATAAAAATGCCAATCAAAGCCACAATGAGATTATCACCTCACACCCGTTAGGACGGCTATTACAAAAAAAGAAAAGAGATGACAAATGTTGGCAAGGATGTAGAAAAAAGGACACCTTTGTACACTGTGGTGGGAATACAAATTGGTAGAACCATTATGAAAAACAATATGGAGATCCTTCGAAAATTGAAACTAGAACTACCATATGGAAACAAACTGTTTACTGAGGTATGAACAGATAAAGAAATTGTGGAATGGGATATTGTGCACTCAGTCATGTCTGACTCTTTGTGGCCCCATGGACTGTAGCCCACCAGGCTCCTCTGCCCACGGAATTTTCCAGGCAAGAATACTGGAGTGGGTTGCCATTTCCTACTCCAGGAATGGAATATTGCTCAGCATAAAAAAGAAAATTCTGCTCTTTGAGACAACATGGATGAACCTGTAGGATATAATACTAAGTGAAATAGGCTGGACAAAGAAAGACAAATACTATATGATCTCACTAAACATGGAATCTAAGGGGAAAAAAGGTTTGACATATAGAAACAGAGAGTAGAATGTCAGTTCTCAGGGGCTAGGGGATAGAAGAAAAGGGAAGATTTGCTCAAAGGATATAAATTTTTAGTAATAAGATGAATGAATAAGTTTTAGGGATCTAGTGTAGAGTATGCTTATTTAACTTATATGCAGAGTACATCATGAGAAACACTGGGCTGGATGAAGCACAGGCTGGAATCAAGACTGCTGGGAGAAATATCAATAACCTCAGATATGCAGATGACACCACCCTTATGGCAGAAAGTGAAGAGGAATTAAAGAGCCTCTTGATGAAAGTGAAAGAGGAGAGTGAAAAACTTGGCTTAAAGCTCAACATTCAGAAAACGAAGATCATGGCATCTGGCATTTGCCATCACTTCATGGCAAATAGATGGGGAAACAGTAGAAACAGTGACAGACTTTATTTTGGGGGGCTCCAAAATCACTGCAGATAGTGATTGTAGCCATGAAATTAAAAGACACTTACTCCTTGGAAGGAAAGTTATGACCAGTCTAGACAGCATATCAAAAAGCAAAGACATTACTTTGCCAACAAAGGTCCATCTAGTCAGGGCTATGGTTTTTCCAGTAGTCATGTATGGATGTGAGAGTTGGACTATAAAGAAAGCTGAGCACCGAAGAATTGATGCTTTTGAACTGTGGTGTTGGAGAAGACTCTTGAGAGTCCCTTGGACTACAAGGAGATCCAACCAGTCCATCCTAAAGGAAATCAGTCCTGAATATTCATTGGAAGGACTGATGCTGAAGCTGAAACTCCAATACTTCGGCCACCTGATGCGAAGAACTGACTCCTTGGAAAAAGATCCTAATGCTGGAAAAGATTGAGGGCAGGAGGAGAAGGGGATGACAGAGGATGAGATGGTTGGATGGTATCGCCAACTCAATGGACATGAGTTTGAGCAAGCTCTCAGTGTTGGTGATGGTCAGGGAGGCCTGGCATGCTGCAGTTCATGGGGTCGCAAAGAGTCAGACACCACTGAGCGACTGAATTGAACTGAACTGAATGTAGAGTATGGGGACTACAGGTAATAATTCTGTATTGTATACTTGAAATACACGGAGAATAAATCTTATGCATTATCACCTCAAAGCAAACAGACAGAACTTCTTAGTGCAAAGATGTATGTATAATTAACAAGACTTAAATGTACAACTGCTATGCCCTGTTAGGGCTACACTTTACTGTAAATCAGTCTTCCTAAATAATCTTTAATATACAAACTTCAGATTTGATGTGTATGTTTTCTGACATCATTACCTGAATTGCTGGTCTAGCTTTTCAGCCACAAAATCCTGTCTCTCTTTTTCTTTCTTCTCTCTTAATAATCTTATTTTATCTCTCATTCTATCTTTTTTCTCCTCAATAGTTTCTTCTTTCAATTGCATTTCAGTAAAATACTCATTTTCCTCGGATGCTAAAAGTTCACGTAACCTAGGTTCACAAAACAAAATGACAACAACAAGCAAAGGAATTAAAACCGTCATGCTACATGTACCATATCACTAATTGCTTTTTATTTTGTTAAATTCAATTTCAGAAGTATATATTCAGTTGTAAATTTTGTAAGAAGGAAAGATCATTACAGTATTCCATAAAATGAGTTGTCACCTAAAGCAATAGAGACTAATCTACGCCACGTTTTATTTGATCACGTACAGATGAGATATGTGATCTATATTTCAACAAAAAAAGCAAAATGAGCAAGATTTTAATTATAATAACAAAATATGATACAATATGTTCTTTTGATTTCTATCAATAGGTTATCACAAGTGAAAATAAGCTATTGGTTTGGTAGGAATAAGACTAGCTCAGCCATGATCCTTACTATAAAAATTCACTTGATTTTTGATTGGTCAATCTCAGGCTCTGGTTTCAGAATGTCTCAGAGTCTGGATTAGCCAGTTTTTAAGCCTTACTTATTTCGTCTTTCTTCAGTGTTGATGATAAACCCTTGCATGGCATCCTTGACTCTTGCTTTCACAAGACTGTCCACAAACTTGCGGTCATTGTGCTGGTCCCACTCAGTTTTCAAGCGATCCCGCTCGATTGACTTAATGGAAGCCAAAATAGCATGATGTTTCTGATGGCTGTGTTGGATTCTTTGCAGATGATGCTCAGCTCCTTGGCCTTTGGGAGGCTTGGCTCTCTGGAACAAAAAAAAAAATCAAGTATCACTTATGATAGACCCAAAATCAACTGCATATTTTCAGTTAATCCACAATACCTGTATTAAACAAAATTTGGTATATAAAACTAATATATCCTGCTATAACTGTAAACAACTTAAGTGTCTAAGATGTAACTTGTTTGAATTATTTGAAACCTGTACCTAAGATGTCATCAAATCAGTCTCAAATATTTCTCAAATGCCATTTGAATAAAAGTTCATGGAATTATAAAGTTAAAATTTTGAATGGGACTCCAGAGATTATCTAATCAAATCAGACTTAATTTATTTGCCCAAAGTGCTCTGAGTAGTGAGGGCAGAACTGAGTAGAACAAAAATTAAAGGTCTTCTAATTCCTGACCTTAATCTTGCCACCTACTATCCCACCTTGCTTTTCAGGGCTCTGACAACATAGTTACCACCATCAAAATCTTTCAATTAAAGTAAACTACTCACTAAGTATATAGGATATACATAACAAGTTGTGACAGTGAAATATCCTTTACTAAGAAGGAAGTAAGGAAGACAGAAAGGGAGGAAGGGAAAGAAGGAAAAGAAGGAAAAGAAAAAAAAACAAAAACTAATGGTAGAATTTGACTCCTATTTCTACTGTCCCAGAAGTTTAATGCAAGAGCTGTACTCCTGACATTCTGGGATTAACTTGAATTTCTGTGAATATGTTCATTTTATACAAACTTTCATCAAAAAAGTTGGAAATGCATACACCATTGTGAATAAATATTGACACATTTACTAAAATCATATGGACTATATCTTTTCTATTTCTGCATTGCTAGCATGAAGCATGGCTACCAGTATCAAGTTCTCAATACGAATGAAGAGGAAAGATGAATGAATGAATGAATGAAACTGTTCATGGGTGGGCTCGATGTGACTCTTGCCCCTCCTGGGGCCACCATGAAATCCATGGTTTTGAGCTTTGTGTTTTCAGCCAGGTTTAGCAAATCACCCTTAGGTGAGCAGTCAGACTCTGGTGTGCTGATGCACTGTAACAAAGATTTTAACTCGCGGCACAGAGTCAATCTCATCATTTACACTGAGAGCATCATTGTCTGGATTACCAGAATACTGGCACTGAAACTTGGTAAAGCAGTCTCCTAAGGAAATGAAATCAACATTTGAAGACAGCCTCATGAAAAGATTCAAGGTCTGGGGTATACACATGGGTGCCTAGAATAGTTGAACAAGATAATACAAAGCTGAGGTAGGTTGGAGACAGAAGGTGATGTTGAAGGTTACATCATGGGAAGTAGCTAATTCATACTGAAATTATTTAGAGCCTAGATTTAGTTAACAAACTACTGTTCTCTAATATGTATGGCATCCTATGAACGCAGACTCAGTGATAACAAAGCAGAGTTGGGTCAAGGCTGCACCCTGAGCAGGACACACTCAGGCTCCTAGTAGACAGATGGGCTGAGAACAGGAACCAAGCACCAAGGTCATCAGGAGTCAACTGTCTTAAGTTATCAGGGCAAGAATCAGGCTCTGAGGTACATTTTGACTAAAGAGGAAATAGCAGTGGAGGGCAGCGAGAAACAGACTGAGCAGTAGCAGGGAATTAGGAAGCCCTTTAAGGCTGTGGCATCCTGGGTAGGAAGACCTTTGTGGTCAGGGAGGACCCTGTCTTTGGATGAATAAAGTAAGATCTGGAGTTCCCGAACAAGATGGTGCCAATCCATGCAGTCTCAGCATTATGTACTCAAAACCTATACTATTTAAAAGAAAAATAATATAAACCAGATCTGCAATTTAACATTTTGATGTAGCTGTATTAAAGAAAAAAAGAGAGAAACAGGGGGAATTAATTTTAATATATTTTTATTTAACCAATATATAGAAAATATTATCTCAATATGTGACTCTAGACATATTACAAGTGCTCAAATTTGTGGCTAGTGGCCACCATACTGAACATTGCAACTCTTAAACCATGCTAAAATCAGAATGAAGGGTTTAATAACTACCCTGTACTTTCAAGGTCATTGAAAGCTTTTGTTACTGTAACATCTCAAATTAGTTTCTACTATTACAGTTTAATGTCTTAAAGAATAACATCTTACAAGCTAAGGTTTGATTCTGGCCTCTACTGATAACTGTGTGATCTTGAGTAAGTTACTTAACCTCTTTGAGTCTCAGTTTTCTCACCTGTCAAAAAGAGCAAAACAAATGGCTTCCTAAAAAAAATTTATTTCAAGAAGTAAATAACTGGGTCCCTAGGAGGCACTCACCAAACAGCTGCTCCTTTTGCTGCTTCATTACTTCAGACATTACATCTTTCACCACCTTCTCTTGAAGAAATTGTTTAGCATTCAAGTCTCATCTCTGGTGGTTTTAACTCTTCTCCCATTGCAACTCTACAACCTCTAACATCCACACTTCTTATCACACTCTGGTATCTGAGATACACCAGCTCTGACTTTTCCCTTTCCTCTTTATTCTTCTATAAACGTTAAATATTCAATAGGCCTGCTTCTCTGGTTTGGTGGTGATTTGGTGGAATGAAAATCCTTATTGGTTTCCAACACAAGGAATGTCACCTGACCAGTACCCCAGCTGAGCTCAGGGTTCAGATACAGAACCCAAAGTACATCCACTTCTGTCCGTCATAAACCTCAAACCCTACAGACTGTAGAAGACTCCAGTCTCCTGATTTCCAAACCCAGATCCTACAGTCCCTGGACCTAAAGAAGAGGGAGCAGGTCTATAAACTGACTGACAACTGCTATGTGCACTACAGAGCATAATAAAACTATATCGTTCATCATCTCTGACCTTTCTTCCACAGTGTCCCGACACGGACAATACAGTACACCGCGATCAACTGTGCTGGCACACTGTGTTAATCTTTAACGATTTTGTGCATGAGCAAGTTGTTTCTGCAATTAGATGATAAGCAGTTTGAAGGCAAGGACCAAACTTTTAGAGAAAGCGAAATCTCCCAGGGTCAATGTATTCACCCCTGTATCTTCCACAGAGCTGCGCACACAGCAGGGACTCATGTGATGCCTCTATCGTTGCTTAACTACACATGGAGGTTTTCTGGCCTGTGGAAACTAGTGTGTAGAAGCAAAGGAATGCAGGTGCGTGGACCACCTGTCCGAGGTTCTGAGCAGCGCTCATCAAATTCTGCAGCACAGCGTTCCCCTGGTCGCCTACCACCACTGCTGCCGTAAAGGCAACCAACCTCCTATTCCCAAGCCTGCAGGTATGCTTCTGTTATGGTTGAGTCAGCAAAGGAAGGGCCCTAAAACCACTCAAAACCCCCAAAGGCCAGCACTCTTCAACAGACGGTTTTCCTAAACGTACAGAACTAATCCCGACCATACAGCTGAATCACTGCCAGCCCAGATCCCAGATTTCCCTGCCACCTGACCCAGCGCCCTTTCCTTGACACACACTCTGCATTTTAAGGGGACGACCTCTTTTAAAAGTCTTGCAAGATCTTCAACCTTCAAGATCGCCAGTGGTGATTCTCCAAATACAGAAACTAAATACAGCTGAAGGGGGAAGAAGGGTAGGGAGGGGCGGAGTAAGAGAGCTAGGCAAGAGACCTTTTTCTTCCTTCGTTCAAAATTCAAACTACTGCGTCAGGCACCTGCTTCCCTTGAGAGAACCCCTGCTGGGGGCCAAGGCTGGGTTGGGTCCTGAGATGGGGAAGATACAGAAAACGGTAGGATCCCACACACATATCCCGTGCTTACCACGATCACGACTTTGGGAGTGGGCCCCTTAACCTCTCTCTGTACGATGCCAAACCGCTGGCTGTACATTTTGGAGCTTCCTCGGGTTGGGGGCGGTGTCCGCTGCGGTTCCCCAACCACAGCTACCGGCGGGACGAGCTTGTGAGATGCACTGGTCTGGTTGCCAGTGGTGCGCCTCGCGGGGCTAGGGACAGGTGAATGGGGCGGAAGTTGGTCCCGTTACCATGGTGACCACAGACGCGGGCACTCGCTACTTCCTCTTGGAGTGGAAGAGCTGAGTCTGCGCAGTCCTCACCCTGCCCTTGGCCATGCCTCCCTCCGACCTCGGTCCCTTTCTAGGATTCATCAAATAGCAGAAAAAAGCCTCCTTAACCCGCAATGAAGTCGAAGATCTAATTACATTCCAACTGACTTTGCTATTTATATCCTGTAATGTTTAAAAGCATGAGAAAAGTTAGCGGACACTTTGTAGGATGGTCAAATTGTGAGGCCATCTTTAAGTTAACCTTTAGGGCAAATCATCACAGGACCACCTTATTCGCGTAGTTCTTTACGGGAACTTATAAGGTATTTTCACACATAAACCCTTTCAGTTTCACAAATACCTGACTGATGGAACAGCGGGTATTATCCTCAACAAGCTGAGAGCGCCTAACTGGCATTCTAGATCCCAGGCAGAAGAAACACACACACACACACACACACACACACACGTGAGGAGACCTTTTAAGGGGCCCTCAGCACTGGCATTCTAGATCCCAGGCAGAAGAAACACACACACACACACACACACACACACACGTGAGGAGACCTTTTAAGGGGCCCTCAGCACAGGTGGAGACTACAGCTGAACTTCCGCTCAAGAGCAAAGTAGTGAGTGAGTGAAAGTCGAAATCCTGTCCGACTCTTTGCGACCCCATGAACTATAGAGTTCATGGAATTCTCCAGGCCAGAATACTAAAGTGGGTAGCCTTTCCCTTCTCCAGGGGATTTTCCTAACCCACGGATCGAACCCAGGTTTTCCGCATTGCACGTGGAATCTTTACCAGCTGAGCTACAAAAAGTAGTAGGTAATACCTAAAAGTCAAATGACACTTTGGTACTCTTCCTGAAATGGGAACGAACATGGAACTTTAACAGGAAAAAATCAGCACCTAGTAGGTCACTGACGTGTAATAAAAGCACAACTAGTACTGCGTATCCCAATTTAAGACCGCAATTTACTATAAATCAGCATTCCCTAATCATTTGTAATCCGCCCACTTCGGATTTTGCATGCGGCATGTTTCTAGGTTTGGACTCCATTTCCTGAATTGTTCGTTCAGCCTTTCAGCCACAAAATAACGTCTCTTCTCTTTTGAAATTTCTTTTAATAATTCTCTCTCATTTTGTCTTTTATCTCCTATAATGCTTCTTCTTTCAATTGCAGTTCGGTAAAATACTCATTTTCATTTACTGCTAAGAGTTTACGTAGCCTGAAACAAAAGAAAGAAAAGAAATTAGACGATCGTTTCCGCTCCCTGGACGGGGTCCTGAAGGCTGGTTGCTGGATCTTCGATTCCCACGGGTGCCTGGCCCGCTGGCTGGTCTGCTCTGGTGACACCACACCCTCAGAAGGGCGGTGACGCCCTCGGCCTAGGGGCGGGGTTTGGTAAAAGCCAGATTCTCGGGCCCCCGTTGGGAACCTCCGAGGTCCACAGCCTGGAGGGTCCCGTCAACGTGAATTTTCAGCGACATGGGAAGCGGACTCTCGGCGACACCCGGCGGCCGTAGAATGTCCCGGCGTCGGTCCTGAGCTCTTCGCGCTGCGCCCTCACCCCGGGCGTGTCCCGTAATTTAATCCCGATTCGGTTTCGCCCGCGGAGCCACTGTGAAGAGGGGAGTCGGCTTCCCTCTGCGCTGATTCTGGACCGCCTCGGCCCAAGGGAGGCCACGCCCCAGGGACAGGGAGTTGAGGGGCAGCGTCTGTCCAGCCCTGGCCGGAGGACCAGGGTCCGGGGGCCAGCGCCCCCTGGTGAGCGTATTCGGAGGGTGGCGGGACCGGCCCTGGCATGACAGCCAAGTCTCAACCTCCAGGGGGGTCTAGGAGAATTGATTCACCCAAGATCCTTGAACAGAACTTGACTTTGATCTTGCCACCCGCTTTCTATACCAGTTTCTCAGAGGCAGTCTATCAACACTTAAGCACCATTAAGATACTCCCCCCCAAAACACTAAATATATATAAATCAGTAAACGGGACAATAAAAATCATTTAAAAATAATTTTAAAATAGAACAGCATAAACTATATTATTTCCAATGCCTATTGTACCCCAACAAGGTCACGCAAGGGCTGTCCTCCCAACAGTTTCCTGAATTCTGTATTTTCACCATTAAATTCCACGATAAAGTTGGAAATTCATTCACCATTTGTAAATACATATTGATGTATTTAATAACTGCATGAACTATATCTTTTTCATTCCTGAATCTCAGTATTAAGTACAGTGCCTACCATGGGTCAGGTTCTCGATACCTGAATGAATGACACAAAAATAGCCGAGACCAGCAAGTTTTTTTCTGGATGGGCTTGACAGAATTTCTGTACTTGCTGGGGTCACCATGAAATGGTCTTCAGCTTTGCATTTTCAGCAACGCAGCTTTACCAAGTTATCCTCAGGTGAGTTGTGAGACCCTTAGGAACTGATTCATGGCGGGGTGGCTTTGTAACGTGTCACCGTGACTAGGCTACGTTTCCCAGTATCCCCTTCCTGGCATGCTTCCAGTTAGGACAGGCCACGAGAGATTCTGCGTGGTAACTGGAGGGCAGATTCGCGGCAGCAGCACGCTCAGAAGGCTGGTGCAGGAGCACCAGGCACTGTTGCAGTTCACACGTCACTCATCTGCTGGCTCACCTCGTTGGTATGGGCAACAGTCAGGTCTGCGGCCAGGCCTGCAGCTGCTCCACCTTCCCCAGGATCTTCCTTCAGCTTTTCTAATTCTTGGACCAGATGCATATTTAACTCTGTGATGAAGGGCACCAGCTTCTGCAGGACAGCCACGTCACCGAAGTTGGAGGTGGTGAGAGGCTGACATGGCTTCCAGGCCATCCTTGTGGTTTCCAGCTCGTGCTCATGGGCGCCAGTGTGTCCTCCATCTCCCACTTTTTACATCCATCTTCCCTTCCCGATTGCCTGCCCTGCAGACTTCAAGCTCCAGCATTAGATGCAAAGACAACAGCCTTATACAGACTGTTCAACCAGCTCCCACAATTGCATAAGATCAAATCACCTACAATAAATCCCTTAAGATAATATACATATTTATATATACATTACACACATATATAAAATCTTTATATTAGTAGTGCTGCTTTTCTGATTGTATCTTGACACACACAGTAACCAGACTTATCTCATGAGTCAGAATGCTATTCTCAAATTTCATTTAGGGCACCACTGTCAAAATACCACCAGAATATGAGAATTGGGTGGTTGGATCCTGGGAGGGAGCAAAACAGTATGAGAAAATTATCCAGTCTTGACTCTGGCTGAAATAAGTAGGGTAAGGCAAAGGAAGGAGCAGAGAAGGATGGCAGAGGGCTATACAATGAGTTAAAGTAGAGAAATGCTTAATCTACCTCTGAATATCTAAAGCTGCAAGGCTGGGACTACAGTAAGCAAGAGAGGCACATAGGCTACAAAATTTAGGAGGCCGGCACTCAGTCCCAGCCCAGTAAAGCTAAGTAATGAATCACACATGTCATTTTTTGGCACTTTATGAAAAACTGGAAAGTGAGGCAGGGCTGAGCCAAGACTGGCCCTTAGGTGGGACTTGAAGCAGGAGCTCAGACTTCTAGAAGACAGGGGCTGAGAGTAGAAACCAAGTACAAAGGTCATCAAGGGACAGGGGAGGCAAGTTTTGAGGAAACATGAGCCAGGCCAGGAGCTTTCATTCTGAAGACTGCTTTGGCTGAGGGTAGGGAGTGATGGTAAGTATCAGCCGTGGGGAAAGACGCCCTTTTCGGTTTGAGGAATCCTATGTGGCACCCAAGGCCTGGGAATAACCCAGTCTCAGGAGGCATGCGTGCTTTGACAAGGTGGCACAATCCACCCTGTCTTGGTGTTTCCTATGCCACCCTAGGGGCAGCAGCTTTGTACGGGGTTTATTATGCTTAGAAGAATCCAGCTTTGTAAGGTCACTGGAAACTTGTTAATATGACACTATTACACACTACTGGATATAGGTTACAGTTAACAGTTTAGTGGCTTAACTTAAAAACAAGGCTTTTACAACCTGGGCTTGATCTTGATCCTAGGCTCTACTGATACTAGCTGTTCGACACTGGACAGGTTATTTAGTTTCTCTGAATCTCATTTTCCCTTCTGCAAAAATGGGCACAATCAAGCCGTTCTAAAAAGATGTTTTTGAGGATTAAACCAGGTCCATGGGAGGAACTCAACGAATAGCAGTTCCTTTCCTCATTTATTCACATTACATTCCCAATACATTCCGAACTGCTGTCTCCCTGAGGAAATGTTTAGAGACACTACCAGGTCTCATCCAAATCCATTTAGAATTATTTATGATGATGGCTTGTTTAGGCCGAAGGTGGCTTTAATCACGTCGGCTCTCCCATCCCAGCTCCCCCATCTTTAATATCCACACTTCTTATGACACTCAGGCTCCTGGGGTTTGCAATGGTTGGAGGAGATGCACAAACTTTCTACTCTTTGTCTTCCTTTTCTGCTTATTTCCTCTATAAGCTCAGAGTACTGAACAGGCCTGCTCCTCTGGTTTGGTGGTAGGTTTTCCCAGTTCCTGACTCCCACACAAGCCCTGGCAATCCATCTATGGTCCAGCCTCTGAGCAGATCAGTGTTGTCTCTGATAAAGTCGGTCTGTAAATATCACCTTGAGTCCTACAGTCTGTAGAAGCCTCCAGTCTACTGCTTTCTACCTCCAGGTTTTTTAAGGTCCTTGGACCTAGAGAAGAGGGAGCAGGTCTGTATGTTGAATCAGGTTCCCTATGTGCAAAATGAAGCATCACAAAACCATTTCCTACTCTTTCATTTCCCCTTAATTATCCCTTCCCTCTCTTCTACAATCTTCCATTGCAGACAACATAGCACATCATTACTTTTCTGTTAATATGTAATGATTTCATGCATAGGGGAAACAGCTTCACCACTTGGATTATAAGCTCCCTGAAGGCAGGAATCCTATGTCTCCCGAAAGATAAGCCTCCCAAGGTCACTGATTCACCAGTGTGCCCAGCAGGGCCTCAATCAGTACCTCAGTACTCGCCCAAGTACAGGTGGAGCAGTTTCTGGCCTGCAGACACTAGTCTGCAGGACAAAGGAATCCAGGGGTTCAGGTCAACAGTTTACGCTGCCTGTCTGGCTCTGGTCAGGGCTCTCAGCAGTCCTGCAGGAGGCAGCGTTCCCCTGACCTCCTCCCACCAGCCCAGTCCTACAGTCCTCCCACCTCCCTATCCTTCCTTCCACTGCCACACCTGTAGGACAGTTCTGTGCAGCAGCTGAAACAGTTAATGACCTCAACAGGCTCCAGAAAATCTCAAGAAACACAGCCTGATTCCTTCCACTGAGGATACTTCAGTTGTGTGTGGGCCCCAATCACAAAGCCATCTCAGGACCAGATCTCCTGACCACCCCCCACTGACCAGCCCATCCATTCATCTCTTGGAAACTCCACAGGCCTTCAAGACCCCAAATGATGATTCTCTGAATAAAAACTTCTAAGTCTGACCCCTGTGGATTTTCTTAAGAATACGGGGGAAAAGCTTTCCTTATCTTCCCTTTTCTTTCCAATCTTATCACAGGGCACCATCACCTCTCCCACCATCACCTCCTGTAACCCTCCTCAAGGAGGGCCCTGGCCCAGACCTCAGGAGAAATTTCTAAGGTCCTGCACACACTCCATCACTGATGGTGACCAGAGCAGTCGTACTGGGCCTTTACCTCCCACTACACCATGCCAAAACGCTGGCTGCTCTCACGACTCAGGGCCCACATCTGGCCAGAACCCCTCCCTCCGCCATCCCGACCCCTCACAGTGCGGGGCACACCTTGGCAACCAGACTGCTGTGTCCCGGAGGCGGGTTCCACCCAGGCTGAAAATCTCCGTGATCTGGGGAAGAATTAACATCAGGGTCAATATGACTGGTGGGCCTAGAGCAGGGTCAGGACAGAGTGGGGCGTCCCCCAGCACTGACCACGGGCGTGCCAGCCCCTCCTGCCTCCTCCTCTGGGGGCAAGTCAGAGGTGGAGTCAGCCTTGTTGTCGTCCTTGTCCTCCTCAGGGTCAGGTGGCTCTTGCTTCACTGCTGGCAGGCCTGGGTCTACTGCCTGGGAGAGGCGGGAAATTGGCAGCTGTCAGAAGGGCAGGGCTGGCCTGAGGAAAGTGTCCCTACCAGCCAACCTGTCCCTGTGCTGACACTCCGTCACACCTGAGCACAGAAAAACCATCACTGTCTACAGATCTTTCCCATTCCTCACAGATTTCCATCTTTCTGTTAAGTGGGCGGCAAAGCAGGCCAAACTAGTTGTCTGGGGAGGGTGAGGCATCTGTCAGACAGGCGGGATAATTCTGTGAGAGGCTGTCATCAGCACACCTATTACTGTGTTCAAAGAACCACCATCATGGCTCCCCATCACTCTGCTCACAGACCACCCATCACTGACCCCCACCTTGCTGGGGCAGCCAGGCAGCAATACAGGAGAAGTCAGGATGGCTGTGCCAGGTGTCCAGTCTTCCTGGGCATCCGCCTTCTCTTGCTTCACCTGGGGTAAGGCCACAACCCAACTCAGGCCAGGGCACTGGGCCTCCTGTGTGGAGGAGGATGGCAGCAGACTTGGTCCCAGCTTCCCTGCACGAGGCTGGGTGGGGTTAGGAAGGGCAGGATAAGGCGGGACCCTCACCTGCAACCGAGTTTCTGTGGAAGCCGGGGCTGGGCCAGGCACCTGCACGGGACTGCTTGCACCCTCCCGTAAGAACACAAGGTCAGTGCCAGGTGGGGGCAGCACAAAGCCACTGCCTGCTTCCTCCTTCACTGGAGTCTGGGCTCGGTCTGGTTGAGCTGCGGGTGTGGCCAAGGGAGGCTTCAGGGTCTGACCCAGATGGGGCCTTCGAGTAGAGCCAGGCCTCTTTCGACGAGGGTGAGCTGGGGGCGGCGATGCCCCATCTTCGGACCCTGCCCAGACACTTGGCAGCAGCCGCTTCTGTGAGGAGAGGTGGCACGTTATGGCCACCAGGTACACTACCACCCTGCTCTGATTGATGCGCCCAACCCCGTCAGTTCCAGCACGGAATCTCCTTATGGACGAGCCGCTCATCACACAGGCTGTGAGTCTCCTATCAGCAATGACAGTACCTCCTAGTTTCATTTATCCCAGCATAACGTCTGCTAATTGGTGGCAAAACCCACCGCCCCCCCAACCACTCTGAGGCTGCAGGACCCACTAGAGGTCTGCCCGCCCCTCCCAGGTATCAGGTGGCAGGGGGCATGAGGGGGAGACTGGCACTATTCCTCCCACCCACCAGACCCTTCCTGCTACACCCACCATAGCAAACTGCAGGCACTGGCGCCAGCGACACTTCTGGCGCTTCTGGTTGCTGCCCCCAAACTTGGGCTTGTCACAGCAGAAGTCGCAGTGGCCACAGTCCATCCGCCGCAGGCAGGCTGCACAGGTCCCACACTTGCGGTTCTGCCGACGGTTTGTGTAAGGCTGCTGGGAACAGGAGGTGCGGGGCTGTCACTAGGATAGTGACAACGCTGCTCCTGTTGCTCGTCCACCAGCCCCACTGGAGGGAACTGGCTCCCACTAGTCACACCTCCCGTCTGCGAGTCCAGCGCCAGGCGGTATCACTGTCCTGGAAGGTCCTTGATACCATGAGCACGGTGGCTGCTTCAATACAGTATCCATCATTCTATCTGCTGGTCCCCCACTAGCTACCAAGATAACGTCTCTGACCCCCGCCTCCAGCAGAATTTTGCAGACGCCCATTAGCTCCCATCGCTGCGCCCACTCATCCTATGCGGACTTCGGGCACTGTGCCAGCTTTTCCTCTGTGAGCCCCATCAGAGCGTTGGTTCATCTGACACCAGGCCCTGTCACTGCACCTGGGGGTCCCATATTAGTTCCTACCCACTGTCTGCTCAGCCCATACTAGTATCCATCACTGTACTTGACTACTCCCCTATTAGGCCCATTGCAGCATCTGCTTCTTTGGGTTAACCAAGCGCCCTGGGAGAGTCTATTCAGGTAGGGTGAGGCCACTCACTAGCTCGTCCTCGTCTACACAGTAATAGATGAATTCAGCAGGTGGCGAGGGGGCCAGGGCTCTGGGGTGCTGCAGAGGCAAATGGGGTGGGGTCAGGGCAGGTAGCTGGTGAGGTTACGGTTGTGCCGTCCCCCTGCCCACCAGGGCCTCACCAGCTCCGGAGACTCTGGAGGCTGCGGTGGGGGAGGTGGAGGCGGTGACTGGGCTCGGGGTGGACGCCGCCGGGGCACCACCTTGGAGTCGCAGCCTCCTCTGCGGCGGCCGTGTTTACCCTGAGAGAAAGGCAGAAGGCAAGTTTAGGCTTGGCGGCACCAGGCAGACACAGACCACCGCCCTCCCCTCAGGTGTGCAGAAAGCATGCCAGGGGGACAGGCAGGCAAAGTATGGGCTGGGGCACTCACAGCAGGGGGAGCCACAGCCAGGGGAGGGCGTCGTTGACATCGCTGATGGTGGCGACGGAGGCGGTGAGCAAGGTGCTGGCAGACAAGGGCAGGTAGGTGAAGCCAGAGCGGTGAGTGTGAGGTGGGGGAGAAAAGAAGACATGAGGTGGGCAAGGCCAGGTGGAAAGACGGAAGCAGCAGCAGCTTCAACCACAGTGTAAGCGCTGCCCCAGCCCCCCACTGCACAGCCCCCACTGGCCGCTCCACTCTGACTTACCCGGAGGCAGCGCCGCTGGACGCACTTCCACTGGCGCCGGAGACCGGGGCGCGGAGGGCGAAGGCAGACTCGACAGCGGCCACAGTCCTCTCGGGTCTGACAGCCCCGGCACACTCCACACCCTCGGCTCTGTGGGGGCCGGAGGTGTGAAGCGTGGGGCCAGGGCTGAGGGCCAGGAGCACGGGTGAGCCTTGGGCCCACCCCAGCTGCCTGACTCACCCTTTCCACAATGCGGAGGCACCGTCTTCGCTCACACTTGCAGAACAGCCCCGAGGCCACATCATGGGGCAACTGCAGGAGGCAGGTGGAGCAGGCCCCACAGTCTTCCTTTACCTGGCAGGCCGTGCACTCCCCGCAGCCCACACGCTGCCAGGAATGGGTGGGGCAAGGTCACGGGTCCAAGCGGAGTGGCTCCAGGAGCACTGCCCCTCACGTGTCTGCTGACCCCACATTGGCCCCTATCACCACGTCTGCTGGTCCCCCGTCTGCCTCATCACTGTCTGGTAACTAGTGATTAGCCACCATCACTGAGGCCATAAACAACGTCTACTCTCCCCTGTGACCCTTATCACAGTGTCTACTGATTAACTTCCATTACTGTCGACTGCCTGCAGCCAGCTCCCTACAAAATGACCCTGACATCCAGTGGATCCATCACTGTTCCTTCAGACTCTGACCAGCCCCCATCACATCCTGCTCCCACCACACACTTGTGAGGAGGAAGTAGGCTGTGCTTACCTTAAACATCCTCTGCTCCCGATTGAAAGCGATCCTCTGTGCTGCAGGGAGGGAGACAGAAATGTTAAAGGAGCATCAGGTATCTGACCTCACGACTCCCTCTGCTCTGTCATCTACCACTAAGCCCCCAGCCAGATATCTGTATGCCAGCCTGACACCGAGGCTGCTCCAGCTCTACCTCCCAGTGCCCCAGGGGCCACTCACCTCGGCAGTCCTTGCACAAAGTCTTGAGCCGCTGCCTTCGGGTACCATCTCCTGAAAAGCTGATTCCACAGTTCTCACAGCACCTAGGATGGGAAACATGGGTGTGGGGCCCTGAGTGTACCCCCAACCAGAACCCTCACGGACTTGACTCTAGCTCAACACTCACCCAGGGGCAGGAAGCGAAGCTGGGACTGTGTCAGTGTCAGCCTTGGTGTCATCCCTTGGTGCCTCCTTCCTGACCTCACTCTTCTGAGGTCCAACCTGACACTTCCGAGCCTTGGCTGGCTTCGAAGGCTTCTTCCGCTTCCTGCTGGTGATGGCCAAGGATTGGGCCTGGAGACAAGAGCAAGGGCAGAAGACCAGTGGGCGAGTGTCAGGAGGCTCAGCGCCCGTGCCCAAGTATTCTACACCGTACAGTACCTTGGGGGATGGATAGCAGAGGACGCCTTGTTTGAAGTCGAAGAGGGTGAGATCACATGCAGGGCCCAGGTATCGGGTCAGCTCAACTTTGCTTCGGATCCTGTCTCCTGTGGGGCTGGGGATGGACCAGGACAGGTTGGTACCTAGCTGGAGCCACTGCCACTCCACCCACACAACCCTCCCATAGGGCTGGTGAACAGGCCTGGAGAGCTGGTGGGATACAGGAAGCAGCCTGGGATCAACCTATGAACCCCAACCAAGAAACTACCCCAAATAACTCCAAACAGCAGGAATATAAAAGGTGTATAAATGCCAGCGTGTAGACAAAGATTAATAAATAATATAAATGCAAATGGATATGCACAGATTTATAATGTGTGCTACTACTGGCATTCCATATAAGTGAAAGGAAATACAAATAGCAACACAAATTAATTAAATAACATACATGTATTAGCATTTCATACTATGTACACAAACAAAATCCATACAAGAAAAAAACGTGTTTTAAATATAGCAGGCTCTTGAACAACACATGTATAAACTGCATAGGTCCACTTACACATGAATTTTTTTCAATAAATATATTGAAAAATTTTTTGGAGATTTGTGACTACTTAATTCAATGAATTATATAGCCTAGAGATATTGAAAAAATTAAGAAAAAGGTGTGTCATGAATGCATAAAATATATGTAGATACTAATCTATTTTATCATTTACCACCATAAGATATATACATGAAATCTATCATAAAAAGTTAAAATTTACCAAAACATGTGCACAAATACTTAAGATCGTATGTGGCACCATTTGCAGTCAAGAGAAACGTAAACAAAAGTAAAGATGCAGTATTACATCATAACTGCACAAAATTAACTGTAGCATGTATCATACTACTATAATCATCTCACAGCCACCTCCTGTTGCTGCTGCAGTGAACTCAGGTGTTGCAAGTATTTACTTTCAATGCCATGGAAGGCGAATCATCTCTGTGAGCAGTTTGTTTCTCCATAAAATTGAGCATCACAGTAGAAAGTGACCCCTTGCAGTGGTTTTTCTCATGTCATTTTCATTGTATTTAGTGCACTACTGTAAGCTTTTAATAACACCTTGGGACCCATAACAAAGTGTCACTGGTGATACTGCAAGTGCTCCCAAGAAGCAGAGAAAAGTCATAACATTACAGGAAAAAGCTGAATAGCTTGACATGTACCGTAGATTGAGGTCTGCAGCTGTGGTTACCAACAATTCAAGATTAATGAATCCAATATAAAGTGAAAGTGGAAGTGTCACTCAGTTGTGTCTGACTCTTTACAACCCCATGGACTACAGCCCACAAGGCTCTCCTGTCCATGGAATTCTCTGGGCAAGAATACTGGAGTGGGTTGCCATTTCCTTCTCCAGGGGATCTTCCCGACCCAGGGATCGAACCTGGGTCTCCTGCATTGCAGGCAGATTCTTTACCATCTGAGCCACCAGGGAAGCCACCCACTGTATGGACTATTATTTTTAAAAAAAAGAAAGGAAAAAAAAACAAAGGAAATTCAGAAACTGTTGCTGCAACTATGCCAGCAGCTCGAAAACCTTGTACTTTTTGCAAAATATGTTTTTATCTTGTACTGAAAATGCAGCTTTTATGTGGATGCATGATGGCTATAAGAAAGTCATATCTATAAGTTATAACAAGATTTGAGAAAAAGTCAAGTCATTATATGACGACTTAAAGCAAAAGCAAGGTGAAGGCTCTAAAGCTGGGGAATTCAATACCAGCAAAGGATGGTTTGGCTTTACAAATGTCAAGACAACAGAAAAAGCGGCTTCTACCAACCAGGAAGCAGCAGACAAGTTCCCAGACGCCACTAAGAAAATCACTGAGGAGAAAGGCTCTCTGCCTGAACAACTGAACAAATTTTTAATGGAGATGAAAGTACCCTATTCTGAAAAGTAAAAAAAAAAAAAAACAGGTGCAAAGGACATTTATTAGTAAGAAAGAGAAGTGAGCACCAGGATTTAAGGCAGGAAGGGATAAACTAACTCTATTGTTTTGTGGAAATGCAGTCAGGTTTATGATCAGGACTGCCGTTATTAATAAAGCTGCTAACCCTCAAGCCTTGAAGGAAGATAAACACCAGCTGCCAGTGTTTTGGTTGTACAAGAAGGTCTTGACAGTGAGAACCATTTTTTTTTTTTTAATGGTTCCACTGATGCTCTGTTAGGAAGTCAGGAAGTACCTCACCAGTTAAGGGACAGTTTTAAAAGTTCTTTTGATATTGGGCAATGCCCTGCCCACCCAGAACCCCATGAATTCAACAGCAGGTGTCGAAGTGGTTTGTTTGCCCCCAAACACAATGTCTCTAATTCAGCCTATAGATCAGAGGGTCATAAAGGACCTTTATGGCTCCTTACTCGCAGAATTCTATGGAAAGAACTGACAACACTATCGAAGAGAATCTTCATAGACAGAACATCCTAGTAGTCTGGAAAAACCATTGAAGATACCATCATCGTTATAGAAAAGAGTGTGAAAGTCATCAAGTGCAAAACAATAACTCCCTACTAGAGAAAACTGTGTCCAGATGTTGTGCATGACTTCCCAGAATTTACAGCCAAGTCAATCAAGGAAATCATGAAAGAGATTGTGGATACGGCAAAAGTCAGGGAGGGGATGAAGAGTTTCAAGACATCGATCTTGGACTTGAGCTAACAGACACCACACCAGAGGAATTAACACAAGACAACTTGATGGAGATGACTGCTGCTGAACCAGTACCAGATAATGAGGAAGATGAAGGAAGAGTGCCAGAGAAAAACTGATATTAGACAATCTAGCAGAAGGGTTCTGATATTCAAGACCACTTTTAATTTTATATGACATGGCCACTAAAATTAAAGCAAACAGAGGAAGAAAGATTGAGACAATGTAGAAACATTTTTGGAGAACTGAGAAAGCAAAAAAGTCAGAGAGAAATTACAGTGCATTTCTATAAAGTCACACCAAGTGTTTCTGCCCCTCCTGCCTCCTCCTGCCTCCCCTACCTTCTCCTTTTGCCTCTGCCACCCCTCAGTAAGATGAAACCCCCTTTCTCTTCCTCCTCAGCCTACTCAACATGAAGACGACAAAGATGAAAACCTTTGTGATGATCCACTTCCACTTAATAAATAGTAAATAATAACAGGCCGTACAGTTAATACTTATCTACATTTGTGGGTGTCTTTGTGTGAAAATATAACAATTGTAAGGCAAGAACTGTATGAGAATTTCCCTGGTAGTCTAGTGGTTAAGAACCTGCCTGCCAATGCAGGGGACATGGGTTTTGATTCCTTGTCCAAAAAATTCCACATGCCGTGGGGCAACTAAGCCCGTGCGTTGCAACCACTGAAGCCCAGGCACCTACAGCCTGTGCTCTGCAACAAGAGAAGCCACCACGATGAGAAGTCCACACCAGCAACAAAGAGCGGCCCTCACTTGCCACAACTAGAAAAAGCCCCCGAGCAGCAACCAAGACCCAGCGCAACCAAAACAAAAGAACTGTATGAGACATTTCTGTGTCACCATCATCATCATGGCCCAAGTATTCCTCTATGCAAGACTCAAAATGGATAGCCTATCTTTATTCAGACATTTATAGGTAAATGGTATTTAACATAAAATTAATAACGTGTTAGTTTTCTTACTGTTTTATAACTATGCCGTCAAAGAATTACATTACCATACAGTATGCCTCGCTCCCTGGTTAATTAAAGAAACTGCCTATCATCACAGGTAAGTGCCTTGAAAAAACCCAAAAATGTACCAATGTAACAACATTGTATCATGAATATGATTATAATATTGTATGCCATAAAAACTTTATAACAATTTATTCATTAGTGTACAGGCTAGGCTACCAGAAAGCAGAAATATTGCTCCTTCTCAGTTATCAATGCATGAATTGTTATACCTGTAAATAAACATAAATTTTTTGTATTATGTTTTCATTTTTGATATCTGGTATTAGTAATATGTATAAGATCTACAATGCCTTGTGTCATATAAGATAGTATTAATGTAGGGCCTTGACAGTCAGACAACTTATCCTGTAAACAGATGATGTAAATTTAATGTATTGCTAAATACAGTACAGTGCTGTGAATGAACTTTTTCTTCCTTATGATTTTCTCCTTTTTGGGCTGCACCACTCAGTCTATGGGATCTCAGTTCCCCAAACAAGCACTGAACCTGGGCCATGGCAGTGAAAGCCTGGAATCCTAACCACTAGGCAACCAAGGAACTCCCACGTGATTTTCTTTAATCTCTTCTCTAGCTTATTTTCCCGCAAGAATACAGTATATAATACATACACCATACAAAGTATGTGTTAACCAATGATTTGTTATTGATAAGGCTTCCAATCAACAGTAGGCTATTAGTTGTTAAGCTTTTAAGGAGTCAAAAGTTATATGTGTATTTTTGACTGCACAGGGAATTGGCTTCCCTAATCCCTACATGGTTCAAGGGTCAAGTGTATGTGTACAGACAATATACATACAAATACACGTATAAACAAATAAATGCAACTACATACAAAACAAAGCGTAAGTCACTGATGTTGGAAGACAATACTCCACAGGTCACTCACATTTTTGCATGTCTTACAAGAGAGGCACTGACTACCCTTTGCAAGGAGCTATCTTTTCAAGGATGTGTGTACAGCATCAGCCTTGGAAGATAAGAGATAGGGTGTTCTTCCAGAGCAAGGAAGGCATCCTTACTGTCCTAACATTATTAAAGATTGGATTCCTTAAGCTCGGAGTTCCTTTCCCACAACAGTGCATGTGCAGATGCTAATTAAGTAGCCCTCTTCACGTCGCCCTGTGGGAATCGGCATTTGGGGAACTGGCACAAGAATGATGACATACAGATACTGCTGATGCGGTGAGTAATAAACTGTCGGTCAGGGAGATGGGGGTCCCTTATCTCCTACTGGTACCCCCCAAACTGAAACACACTCACTTGTTATCTTGCCCTAATTTGGGTAAAACCTCTGGCCTCTTCTGTTCTCAATCACTGCACTCATTTTGAAAGTTTTATAAAAACTGTAAATACATGAATAAATGTACAATATAGACATAAAAATATTATTTATAAGCATATAAATAAATATAATTCTAGTTACAATTTAAGCAAAGAGCAACTTACACACAAAAAAGTTAAGAAAATTTAATAACTACATGACTAACATATTCTAAAAGACCTCAAATCCTTAAACGTAACTTTTTTATAAACACATATTTTCATGTATTTATAGTCAATTCTCATTATTCACAGTAATTCTGTTCTATAAAGTCACTTTGAACACTGAATTAGTGAGTACAGAATCACTGCTCCTAGGGGAACTACAGGTTAGGTTCCTGTAAGCCTCTGGTCACATTTTTGTCAACCAATCAGTATATTACCCTGTTTTATGTGTGTTTCTGTTTAAAGACACCTTGTTTAATATAGTCCTCTTACAAATAATTAACTGCATGGTCTTTGAACGATTTAACAATAGCAGTTTTGGAAGCCATCTGTGTTATACAGGTTCCTTTGTCAATGTCCTTGTAAACCAAGCCAGCCTCATCAGCACTGAAAACCTACTCTTCTTCAAAACCCTTTTCCTGTACTGCACCTATCAGGTGTTTTTTAAACTTCTTCCATGGACTCTTTCATCTGCAGAACCTGCCTCACCTGCAAGTTTAACACTTTTCACAAAGTATCACCTTTGGAAACGTGTGAGCTAGCCAGCACCAGCTGAAACAGGCTTACTGTTTCCGTAACCCTAGGAACATGACAGCCGATGTCCTTTGCTTTCAGCTTCACCACACTGTCCACTAAACTCTGGTCACCACCTCATGGATCCACAGATTTAGCCACTTTTCCACCTTTTCCTTAGCTTCATCATGTACTACAGACGTTACTTTAGCACTTCCTGGAGCAGCCTTACATACTAATTGGCTAATTTCCTTTTTTCTAGATATACTGCCTTTTTGATTCATTAACATTGAACTCACAGTCAACAGCACTGCGACTCATGCCTGAACAAAGCTTATTTAACATGCATTTTCTCCATATGGCACAAAACAGACTTCCTGCACTTAGCTCACTGGACAGCACTTCAACACTACACTCGGGGGCAACTCTACAAAGCAAAATCACCATTAAAAAGTGCAAAAAACAGAACACTAAGTAGTCCTCAATAAGGATACTTGTTTACAGCTTAAGAGCTAATATAAGAAATCTTCATTCAATCTTGGCTGGGAACACACGCATCAGGCGACCTATTTCTTGCCGCTCTGTGCATATCCACAAATGATCATGAAAACACAGTGAGTATGACTTCAGGGGTACAAACAACAAATCTTAGTGAGTAACCAAATCTTCAAATATAGAACCTGCAGATAATAAGGATCAACTGTACATGCATACCCATAAATCTAATCACACACCCCTGATTTCACCCTGCCTAACCAGGTTCAGCCCTAACCCCTCTGTCCACAACCCACCCAGTACCTCTGGTAGTAGGTGTCTGAGCGTCCACAGGTGGCACCTGACTTGCGAAAAACCTCACGGCGCTTCCAGCCAGGGCCCAGGGCTGGGCAGTCCAGCCAGTCCTCAGCCATGGGGACCACGGAAGAAGCAGAGGCCTGCAACACAGAAGGGGCAGTGGGAAAAACTGAGGCGTTAGAAAGGGACATGTTGTGCCCCAGGCCACACAAACCTGTGTTTCTATTCATGCTTGTTTAAGACCTAGGACCTGCCACAAGCAACTGGCCAACATAAGGAAGAGTAAAGCCCCATTCCCACTTCGTTCTTCCCTGTCCTGGGCCCAGGAGCTTGTCATCCGCCCGGCTTCTTGATCTGGCAGCCCCATCCTCAACCCAAGGGTCCCCATCCTCAACGCATTCCTCACTCTCACCGTCCTAATCCCCAGTTCCTCCCTAACCTCAGCCAGAGAGACCGCATTCCTCCCATCTCTAGCGCGAGAGGCCCCCACAGGACTTGGCTACCTCAGTACTCTAACCTCCCATTCATTCCCTTCCTTGACCCAAGAGTCACTAATTTCTGTTAGTCTTTTAACCCTCCCATTCCTTTCCTGTCTGCTGTCCTCTTATCCTTCTACCTCAGTATTACTGCCTCCATTCCCCGAGTCCTCTGCCAAAGAACCCTCAGCTCCTCTGCAAGCTTGACCTGAACAGCCCCTCATTCCCTCGGTACCCTACTCCGAACGCCTCCGCATCTCACTTTCGCTCTGTCAGTGTTTTGAGTCCCAATTGCTTCCCGAGTCTCCGAACCCGCCCTATTTCCCTCTTCTGCAGTTAACAAGTTTCCTTTGGAGTCCTCACCCTCCGTTCCTCTCATCAGCTTGAGACACCCTGATTTCTCCCTTCAGCATCTGAACCCCCTACCCCATTCCTCTCCTCTTGGTCCAAGACCAAGCCATCCCTAACTGTTGGCTTTCTGATTCCCTATTTCTCATCGTCCTCCATACGAGACCCCCGTCCCTCCCTTTCAGCATTCCAACTCATTTCTCCCCGTCATCAGCCCGAGGGCCGCTCATTTCTTCCCTTTAGCATCCTGGACCCCTATTTCTCTCTCCTTAACCCGAGAGGCCCCGATATCTCCCCTCAGCGTTCGGATCCTCCCCATGGCTCTCCGTCCTTGTCCAAGAGCCCGACACTTCCACCTGTCAGTCTTCGGAGCCCCTAGTCCTCCCTGTCCTCCGCCTAAATCTTCCCAAGACTCCCTTCAATATTCGAGGCCGCCATTCCTCCCACTCATCGGCCCGAGGGCCCTTCATTGCTCTCCGTCAGCGTTCTGAGCCTCAACCCTTCCCTATTCTCCGCCTGAGCGGTCTCCATTTCTACCCCCCTTGACCGTCTCACCAGCTCGGCTCACGGCTGGTACCTTCCACCTTTCTAGGTCCGCGGACCCATGGCGAGAATCCCGCCCGTGGCTCCCGCCTCTGCGGCTCCTCGCCTTCCTCCTCCGCAGCCGCTTCCTCCGAAGCTGTAGCTGTCGCCGCCGCGGCCGTTCGTTGCTCCAGGAACCGGAAATCCGCTGTCCCTCTCTCGGGTTCCGCCCCCTGGCGGGACGCCTGCGCGCTAATACCCCGGAGCGTGGGTCGTGATGAGTGGACCTCCACGCCTGCGTGTTGAGTCCGGCGGAGGAGTGCGCCCCTTTAGACGAGGCCTGCTGCGCTTGCGCACTGACGTCCAAAGAGGCTCGCGCCTCTTTAGAAAGCTGCAGGGCTTGCGCACCTCGCTTGTGCTCCTCCGCCCAGCTTTTGGTCTGGTCACGTGTGCTTTCCTAGCCCAACTTGAGGGGAGGAGGAGGATTGGGGTCGGATTTAGTCTCTTAGTGGCGGTCCCCACAAGAGGTAACTGGGAGGGAGGGGCGGAAAAGTCTGTAAGCCCTCTTCGCCCACTTTGTAACCTTGTTTGCGCATGTCCTCTACCGTTCCTCCTGTCAAGAAAAAATGAATCAGTAGTCGGTCTAAAGGAGAAATAGGAAATTTTATTTGTTCTAACCTGAGGGCTCTAAACCTAAAGACAGTGTTTCGGAAAACTCTACGGATTGTTCACTTGTTTTCACTGGAAGACACAAGTAGATACATTTTTGAATCAAAGGGTATATACATATCACAGTGACGCATATTACATAAAATTCAGAAGAGATACTGTGTAGCTGGACCACGCTGACTCCGTGTTTTCAGCTCCATCATAGGACTAAGACCCACAATTCTGCCTCTTCCCTTTTCTGCATGACTGAGCTTTAGCTTACTCAGAAGGAATGCGCCCTGCCAGGGAAGCTCAATATCAACTCTTACCCTTTCCTTTATCTGATAGGAAAATTGGAAGAATGCCTTTTGCTGATGCAGATGGTTAATGATTTTTGAGGAATAAAAGTTTTGAGACCCCTGGGAGAAGGGGAAAAAAAACAAAAAATCTGGTTCCCGTTGGCATGGATGTACTTCTTCGTTAGTAATGAAACCAAGAGCTAACCTGTATGACCCGCCAAACCTAACCTGCCATGCTTACTTTCAGTTGCTTGCTTTTAGTTGATTTTAAACTAAACTTCCACTAGCTTCCTTATCTGTAATACCTCTGATGTTTGGATCACTGTAGTAACAGTTGGTTAAATTGTTTTTCAGTAACATGGAGTCAGTTCTTGGCCAGTTCAGACCACTTGAGACTACCAACTATCCAACTGGGCCTGCATGAGCATCAGACGGATGATGTTTTAATATCACAGGATGAAGAATTCCACCCTCAGAACATGCTAACACTGCCATCTTATGAACATGTCTCCTATGAAGAGCCATAAAGCTTGACTGCTGCTGCTACTGCTGCTAAGTTGCTTCCCTCGTGTCCGACTCTGTGCGACCCCACAAACGGCAGCCCACCAGGCTCCCCTGTCCCTGGGATTCTCCAGGCAAGAACACTGGAGTGGGTTGCCATTTTCTTCTCCAATGCATGAAAGTGAAAAGTGAAAGTGAAGTCGCTCAGTCGTGTCCGACTCTTAGCGACCCCATGGACTGCAGCCTACCAGGCTCCTCCATCCATGGGATTTTCCAGGCAAGAGTACTGGAGTAGGGTGCCACACCACTCTAATTACCTCACTTTCTTTACTTCCAATCACCTTTGGCCATGATCAGACCTCCCTGCGTGTTGATCTCATAAATGTTCCTAAAACATATCTTCAAAAGAAGACTCTACACCTGGACATCACCAGATGGTCCATACTGAAATCAGATTGAGTGTATTCTTTGCAGCCAAAGATGGAGAAGCTCTATACAGTCAATAAAAAGAAGACGGAGCTGACTGTGGTTCAGATCATGAATTCCCTATTGCAAAATTCAGACATAAATTGAAAAAACTAGGGAAAACCACTATGCCATTCAGGTATGACCTAAATCAAATCACTTATGATTATACACCTGGAGTAACAAATAGATTCAAGAGATTTGATCTGATACAGCTCCTGAAGAGCTATGGACAGAGGATTGTAACATTGTACAGGAGGCTGTGATCAAAACCGTCCCCAAAAAGAAGAAATGTAAAAAGGCAAAATGGTTATCTGAGGAGGCCTTACAAATAGCTGAGAAAAGAAGAGAAGCAAAAGACAAAGGAGAAAAAGAAAGATATAGGCATCTGAATACAGAGTTCCAAAGAATAGCAAGAAGAGATGAGAAAGACTTCCTAAGTGAACAATGCAAAGAAATAGAAGAAAACAATAGAATGGGAAAGACTAGAGATCTCTTCAAGAAAATTACCTGCCAGAGGCATTTCAAGGGCTCAAAAAAAACCTTGTGCCACAACAGGAGGCCCCACAGAAACTGAGCCAGATCTGTCTTTGTGTGTTTGAGTGTCTCCTCCAGAGGTACAGGTCAGCAGTGGCCTGCTGCAGGGGTTCTAGGTGCAGTAGACCTGGATATGGCATAAGCCTTATTGGAGGAGGTCACCATTAACCGCATCATAGAGCCACCAGAACGTACATAGGACTGGGGAAACAGACTCCTGGCACAAACAAAAGCTTGTGTGCACCAGGACCCAGGAGAAAGGAGCAGTGACCCAACAAGAGACTGACCCAGACTTGCCTGGGAGTGTCCAGGAGTCTCCGGAGGAGGCGTGGGTGGCCTGTTGCAGAGTCGGGGACACTGAGTATGGCAGTGTCTGCACTGGACCTTTTGAAGGAAGTCGCCATTATCTTCATGAACTCCACCATAGTTGGGCCTCAGATCAAACAGATGGGCGGGGAACACAGCCCTGCCCATCAACAGAAAATTGGATTAAAGATGAGCATGGCCCCGCCCATCAGAACAAGATCCAATTTCCCCCTCACTCAGTCTCTCACATCAGGAAGCTTCCATAAGCCTCTTATCTTATCCATCAGAGGCCAGATAGAATGGAAACCACAATCACAGAAAACTAATCAAACTGATCACATGGACCACAGCCTTGTCTAACTCAATGAAACTATGAGCCATAACATGTAGGGCCACCCATGACGGACAGGTCATGGTGGAGAGTTCTGACAGACTGTGGTCCACTGGAGAAGGGAATGGCTAACCGCTTCAGCATTCTTGCCTTGAGAACCCCATGAACAGTATGAAAAGGCAAAATATAAGACACTGAACTATGAACTCCCCAGGTTGGTAGGTGCCCACTAAGCTACTAGAGATCAGTGGAGAAATAACTCCGGAAAGAATGAAGAGATGGAGGCAAAGCAAAACAACACCCAGTTGTGGATGTGACTGGTGATGGAAGTAAAATCTGATGCTGTAAAGAACAATATTGCATAGGAACCTGGAATGTTAGACCCATGAATCAAGGTAAATTGGAAGTGGGTCAAACAGGAGATGGCAAGAATGAACATTGACATTTTAGGAATCAGTGAACTAAAATGGACTAGAAGGGTGAATTTAACTCAGATCATTATATCTTCTACTGTGGGCAAGAAACCCTTAGAAGACATGGAGTAGCTCTCATAGTCAACAAAAGAGTCTGAAATGCAGTACTTAGGTGCAATCTCAAAAATGACAGAATGATTTCTGTTCATTTCCTAGGCAAATCATTCAATATCACACTAATCCAAGTCTATGCCCCGACCAGTAATGCTTAAGAAGCTAAAGCTGAAGGGTTCTATGAAGACTGACAAGACCTTCTAGAAGTAAATACAAAAAGCAGATGCCCTTTTCATCAGAGGGGACTGGAATGCAAATCGAGATACCTGGAGTAACGGGCAAGTTTGGCCTTAGAGTACAGAATGAAGCAGGGCAAACGCTCACAATTTTGCCAAGAGAACGCACTGGTCATAGCAAACGCCCTCTTCCAACGACACAAGAGAAGACTCTACACATAGACATCACCAGATGGTCAACACCAAAATCAGATTGATTATATTCTTTGCAGCCAAAGATGGAGAAGCTCTATACAGTCAGCAAAAACAAGACTGGGAGCTGACTGTGACTCAGCTCGTGAACTCCTTATTGCCAAATTCAGACTTAAAGTGAAGAAAGTAGGGAAAACCACTAGACCATTCAGGCATGACCTAAATCAAACCCCTTATGATTATACAGTGGAAGTGACAAACAGATTCAAGGGATTAGATCTGACAGACACAGTGCCTGAAGAACTATGGATGGAGGTTCTTAGCATTGTACAGGAGTCAGGGATCAAGACCATCCCCAAGAAAAAGAAATGCAAAAAGTTAAAATGGTTTTCTGAGGAGGCCTTACAAATAGCTGAGAAGAGAAGAGAAGTGAAAGGCAAAGAGAAAAGGAAAGATATACCCATCTGAATACAGGCTTCCAACGAATAGCAAGGAGAGATAAGAAAGCTTTCTTAAGTGAATAATGCAAAGAAATAGAGGAAAACAATAGAATGGGAAAGACTAGAGATCTCCTCAAGAAAATTAGAGATACCAAGGGAACATTTCATGAAAAGATGGGCACAATAAAGGACAGAAATGGTATGGACCTAACAGAAGCAGAAGATATTAAAAAGAGGTGGCAAGAATACACAGAGTAAGTAAGTAAATGTTAGTCACTCAGTTGTGCCTGACTCTTTGCAACCCCATGGACTGCAGCCCACCAGGCTCCTCTGTCCATGAGATTTTCCAGGCAAAGATACTGGAGTGGGTTGCTATTTCCTTCTCCAGGGGATCTTCCCAACCCAGGAATCAAACCCAGGTCTCCTGCATTGAAGGCAGATTCTTTACTGAGTGAGCTACAAGAGAAGCCCATATACACAGAAGAACTATACAAAAAAAGATCTTCACAACCCAGATAATCACGATGGTGTGATCACTCACCTAGAGCCAGACACCCTGGAATGTGAAGTCAAGTGGGCCTTAGGAAGCATCACTATGAACAAAGTTAGTGGAGGTGATGGAATTCCAGCTGAGCTATTTCAAATCCTAAAAGATGATGTTGTGAAAGTGCTGCACTCAATATACTAGACAATTTGGGAAACTCAGCAGTGGCCACAGGACTGGAAAAGATCAGTTTTCATTACAATCCCAAAGAAAGGTGATGCCAAAGAATGCTCAAACTACCACACAATTGCACTCATCTCACACACTAGTAAACTAACGCTCAAAATTCTCCAAGCCAGGCTTCAATAGTATGTGAACTGTGAACTTCAGATGTTCAAGCTGGATTTAGAAAAGGCAGAGGAACCAGAGATCAAATTGCCAACATTTGTTGGATCATCGAAAAATTAAGCAAGTTCCAGAAAAATGTCTACTTCTGCTTCATTGACTATGCCAAAGCCTTTGCCTGGGTGGATCAAAAAAAACTGAAAAATGCTTAAAGAGATGGAAATACTAGACCACCTGACCTGCTCCTGAGAAATCTGTGTGCAGTCAGAAAGCAACAGTTAGAACCATACTTGGAACAACAGACTGGTTCCAAATCGGAAAAGGCTGTATATTGTCACCCTGCTCATTTAGCTTATATGCAGAGTACATCCTGAGAAATGCTGAGCTGGATGAAGCACAAGCTGGAATCAAGATTGTTGGGAGAAATATCAATAGCCTCAGGTATGCAGATGACACCACCCTTATGGCAGAAATTGAAGAGGAACTAAAGAGCCTCTTGATGAAAGTGAAAGAAGAGAGTTGGCTTAAAACTCAACATTCAGAAAACTAAGATCATGGCATCTGGTCCCATCACTTCATGGCAAATAGATGGGGAAACAATGGAAACAGTGACACACTTTATTTGGGGAGGCTCCAAAATCACTGCAGATGGTGACTGTAGCCATGAAATTAAAAGACACTTGCTTCTTGGAAAGAAAAGCTATGACCAACGTAGACAGCATATTGAAAAGCAGAGACATCACTTTGCCAGCAAAGGTTCATCTAGTCAAGGCTATTTTTTTTTCCAGTAGTCAAGTATGGATGTGAGAGTTGGACTATAAAGAAAGCTGAGCACCGAAGAATTGATGCTTTTGAACTGTGGTGTTGGAGAAGACTCTTGAGAGTCCCTTGAACCGCAAGGAGATCCAATCAGTCCATGCTAAAGGAAATCAGTCCTGAATATTCATTGAAAGGACTGATGTTGAAAATGAAACTCCAATAGTTTGGCCACCTGATGGGAAGAACTGACTCTTTGAAAAGACCATGATTCTAGGAAAGATTGAAGGCAGGAAGAGAAGGGGACAATAGAGGGTGAGATGGTTGGATGGCATCACCATGAGTCTCATGGACATGAGTCTGAGCAAACTCCAGGAGTTGGTGATGGACAGGGAGGCCTGGCATGCTGCAGTCCATGGGGTCACAAAGCGTCAGACAAAACTGAGGGACTGAACTGAAAGCCTTTGAATGTGTGGATCACAACAAACTGTGGACAATTCCTAAAGAGATGGGAATACCAGACCACCTTACCTGCCTCCTGTGAAACCTATATGCAGGTCAAGAAGCAACAGTTAGAACTGTACATGGAACAATGGATTGGCAAATTCCAAATTGGGAGATTGGAATCCCAAATTGGGAAGGAAGTTCCAAATTGGGAAAGGAGTACGTCAAGGCTGTATATTGTCACCCTGCTTATTTAACTTATATGCAGAGTACATCATGCAAAACGCCAGGCTGGATGAAGCACAAACTGGACTCAAGATTGCCAGGGGAAATATCAATAACTTCAGATATGCAGGTGACACCACCCTTATGGCAGAAAGCAAAGAGGAACTAAAGAGCCTTTTGACAAAGGTGAAAGAGGAGCATGGAAAAGCTGGCTTAAAACTCAACATTCAGAAAACTAAGCTCATGGCATCCAGTTCAATCACTTCATGGCAAATAGAAGGGGAAAAGGTAGAAACAGTGACAGATTTTATTTTCTTGGGCTCCAAAATCACTGCATATGGTGACTGAACCATGAAAGTAAAAGAGGCTTGTTCCTTGGAAGAAATATTGTGACAGACCTAGACAGCATAATATACATACATATGTATATATAATATACATATATTATAGGGGACTGGAATGACAAAGTAGTAAGTCAAGAAACACCTGGAGTAACAGGCAAATTTGGCCTTGGAGTACAGAATGAAGCAGGGCAAAGGCTAACAGAGTTCTGCCAAGAGAATGCACTGGTCGTAGCAAACACCCTCTTCCAACAACACAAGAGAAGACTCTACACATGGACATCACCAGATGGTCAACACTGAAATCAGATTGATTATATTCTTTGCAGCCAAAGATGGAGAAGCTCTATACAGTCAGCAAAAAACAAGACCGGGAGCTGACTGTGTCTCAGATCATGACCTCCTTATTGCCAAATTCAGACTTAAAGTGAAGAAAGTAGGGAAAACCACTAGACCATTCGGGTATGACCTAAATAAAATCCCTAACGATTATACAGTGGAAGTGAGAAATAGATTTAAGGGACTAGATCTGATAGACAGAGTGCCTGATGAACAATGAATGGAGGTTCATGACATTGTACAGGAGGCAGGGATCAAGACCATCCCGATGGAAAAGAAATGCAAAAAAGCAAAATGGCTGTCTGAGGAGGCCTTACAAATAGCTGTGAAAAGAAGAGAATCAAAAAGCAAAGGAGAAAAGGAAAATATACCCATTTGAATGCAGAGTTCCAAAGAATAGCAAGGAGAGATAAGAAAGCCTTTCTCAGTGATTAGTGCAAAGAAATAGAGGAAAACAATAGAATGGGAAAGACTAGAGCTCTCTTCAAGAAAATTAGAGATACTAAGGGAACATTTCATGCAAAGATGGGCTTAATAAAGGACAGAAATCGTATGGACCTAACAGAAGCAGAAGATATTAAGAAAAGGTGGCAAAAATACACAGAAGAACAGTACAAAAAAGATCTTCACGACACATAATCACGATGGTGTGATCACTCACCTAGAGCCAGACATCCTGGAACGTGAAGTCAAGTGGGCCTTAGGAAGCACCACTATGAACAAAGCTAGTGGAGGTGATGGAATTCCAGCTGAGTTACTTCAAATCCTAAAAGATGATGCTGAGAAAGTGCTGCACTCAATATACCAGACAATTTGAAAAACTCAGCAGTGGCCACAGCACTGGAAAAAGTCAGTTTTCATTCCAACCCCAAAGAAAGGCAATGCCAAAGAATGCTCCAACTACTGCACAATTGCACTCATCTCACAAGCTAGCAAAGTAATGCTCAAAATTCTCCAAGCCAGGCTTCAGCAACACGTGAACCGTGAACTTCCAGATGTTCAAGCTGGATTTAAAAAAGGCAGAGGAACCAGAGATCAAATTGCCAACATCTGCTGGATCATCAAAAAAGCAAGAGAGTTCCAGAAAACATTTATTTCTGCTTTATTGACTATGCCAAAACCTTTGACTGTGTGGATCACAATAAACTGTGGAAAATTCTGAAAGAGATGGGAATACCAGACCACCTGACCTGCCTCTTGAGAAATTTGTATGCAGGTCAGGAAGCAACAGTTAGAACTGGACATGGAACAACAGACTGGTTCCAAATAGGAAAAGGAATACATCAAGACTGTATATTGTCACCCTGCTTATTTAAATTATATGCAGAGTACATCATGAGAAATGCTGGGCTGGAAGAAGCACAAGCTGGAATCAAGATTGTTGGGAGAAATATCAATAACCTCAGGTATGCAGATGACACCACCCTTATGACAGAAATTGAAGAGGAACTAAAGAGCCTCTTGATGAAAGTGAAAGAAAAGAGTTGGCTTAAAACTCAACATTCAGAAAACTAAGATCATGGCATCTGGTCTCATCACTTCATGGGAAATAGATGGGGAAACAGTGGAAACAGTGACAGACTTTAATTTTTGGGGGGCTCCAAAATCATTGCAGATGGTGACTGCAGCTGTGAAATAAAAAGAAGCTTACTCCTTGGAAGAAAAGTTATGACCAACATAGACAGCATATTGAAAAGCAGAGACATTACTTTGCCAACAAAGGTCCATCTAGTCAAGGCTATGGTTTTTCCAGTAGTCATGTATGGATGAATGTGAGAGTTGGACTGTAAAGAAAGCTGAGTGCCAAAGAATTGATGCTTTTGAACTATGGTGTTGAAGAAGACTCTTTAGAGTCCCTTGGACTGCAAGGAAATCCAACCAGTCCATGCTAAAGAAAATCAGTCCTGAATGTTCATTGAAAGGACAGATGTTGAAAATGAAACTCCAATACTTTGGCCACCTAATGCGAAGAACTGACTCATTTGAAAAGACCCTGATACTAGGAGAGATTGAAGGCAGGAGGAGAAGGGAATGACAGAGGATGAGATGTTTGGATGGCGTCACCTGCTCAATGGACATGAGTTTGAGTCAACTCTGGGAATTAGTGATGGACAGGGAGGCTTGGCATGCTGCACTCCATGGGGTCGCAAAGAGCTGGGCATGACTGAGCGACTGAACTGAACTGACTGAACTGACTGAGAGAGCATATTAATAAGTGGAGACATCACTTTGCTGACAAATGTCTGTATAGTCAAAGATATGGTTTTTCCAGTAGTTATGTATAGATGTGTGAGTTGAACCATAAAGAAGGCTGAATGCTGAAGAACTGATGGTTTTAAATTGTGGTGCTGGAGAGGACTCTTGAGAGTCCCTTGGACAACAAGGAGAACAGACCAGTCAGTCCTAAAGTAAATCAACTCCGAATATTTATTGAAAGGACTGATGCTTAAGTTGAAGTTCCAATACTTTGGCCACCTGATGAAGAAGTTGACTTATTGGAAAAGACTCTGATGCTGGGAAAGATTGATGGCAAAAGGAGAAGGGAGCAGCAGAGGACGAGATGGTTGGATACCATCACCAACTCTATGGACATGAACTTGAGCACACTCTGGGAGATAGTGAAGGATGGGAAGCCTGGCATGCTGCACTCCGTGGGGTTGCAAAGAATCAGACATTGACTTATTGACTGAACAATAACAACAGGAAGACTTGACCATTCCACAGTTGGTCAAGGAATTACAATCTTGGATGGGGGTAGATTACCAGGTTATTGGCATATTTTCATACCTCATTTGGCACTAATGAGGCCAATAGTCTCTATTATTGGTGCCTCTAGGCACTAATAATATTTGGCACTAATAAGAGTCTCTATACTCTCTAATTTAAAAGGGACAAAAATGGAATTGAGACTGCCCCCACTATAACTTGCAGCAATGATCCCTGAGCTATACCCTTAGTTCCATTGGATGAGCCACTGATCCACTGATCAGATGAAAGGTGGACTATATCGACCCATACTACCCTTATCAGAGGGACACAAACACACATTAACCTTGCTGCTACTGCCACCAGTCTGATGCAATCCTTGGCTAGTAAAAGAGCAAATCAAACAGTCACCATTAGGGGCTTGACCAAGTTGGAAAATGTGTACGAAATCCTACTCACATAGATAGCAACCAAGGGACTGATTGCACTGGACATGATACACAAGAATAGTCAGAAGCCCATGAGATTTCATGAACCTCCCATCGGCTGTATAACCCAACGGCAGCAAGATGGGTAGAAAGAACCAATATAGTATATTAACACATATATGTGGAATTTAGAAAGATGGTAACAATGACCCTATATGCAAGACAGCGAAAGAGACACAGATGTAAAGAATAGACTTTTGGACTCTGTGGGAGAAGGCAAGGGTGGGATAATTTGAGAGAATCGTGCTGAAACATGTATATTACAATATGTGATATAGATCGCCAGTCCAAGTTCGATGCATGAGACAGGGTGCTCAGGGCTGGTGCACTGGGATGACCCTGAGGGATGGGATGAGGAGGGAGGTGGGAGGGAGATTCAGGATGGGGAACACATGTATACCCATGGCTGATTCATGTCAATGTATGGCAAAAACAACAATATTGTAAAGTAATTAGCCTACAATTAAAATAATTTTTTTTTTTTTAAAAAGAGAAACCAAAAAAAAAAAAAAAAAGCATTGATTTGTTACTGAAAGAGGCAGTGAAGACGATTTCTCTGGACAGGTCTTTATGAGAATGGTCTTCACAATCTAACCTGGATATTAGAAGCCATCCAGCAATGAAACACAGCAACCCGCAGCAGGCTATACACTGGTTTATGCGACACTGACTGTACCTGCTCTGTCAGCTCGGGCCTTAAAGTTATAAGACTCAGAAGGAGGACTGAGACCCTTTTAGCATGCTATGGATATTGTCCTAAGAATGCCACAAGACTTCCCACCTTGGAGACTATCTTGGATTGGAGACTTAGATGGTATCTCCCTCCCAGGTGGCTTGACATCCTTATACCTTTGTAGGAAGGGCCAGCCCCTGGCACAGTATTTCCTCAAACTTTCTAATCGAAGCCCCACCCATAAACAAGGTGATCTCCTTGAAATTAGGTGGGGGACTCAAGGAGGGTTCCTCTCATGGGCACTACCAAAATTCCCACATATAACAGCTCCCTGCCCACTTCTGACATAAAGAGAAGACATGTCTGGCATTGTCCTCTGAGAAAAGTGCCAAAGCCTGGGGTGATCCTTGTACATGGAGACCAGACTTGTATGGTGTTGCTTCTGAATGAAGAAACTCTTATCTATCATTCTTGGTCTTTCCCTTCTGAGATTCATGCCACCTGCCTCCAACCATGCGTTTCTGTCCTGGGCTACCACTTACGCTGAAGTCCATAACTGCTCTGACTGCTAGATGTGTGGATTGCTGCCAGTGTCTAGCAATGAAGGAATGTCATGGGTCAGTGTGCCTGTTAACCTCACAGCACGGGGACAATGGGTGGACAGGCAGGTAAACTCCTGTTGGGAACACTAGATGTCACCATGGCTCACGTTTTCCCCTTTGACAGTAATGATAGTATTAATAAAAAGTATTTCCTCCTCGGCTTGTACTTGAACCCAGTTCCTCTAGACTTAACACTGCCTGTCATTATCTAGGATGGTCTGAGGTGGTTATGTGCTAAATACAACCAACTTGGACTTACTGCTCTTTTTGTAAAGAAACGTTGGGGCCAGTGTGAGGAAAACAGGAGAGACTCCATCTTGAAGCCTGTCATCCGTCTTAAAGACAGGATGTGAACTAGGCCTGAACCCTGCCCAAGAGTGAGGAAACCATTACTAATGAAAACCAGGTCTCATGGACTTCCCTCCCAATAGATGACAGAGATTGTCGTTGAGGTCAGGCTGCCCCTGTTAGATTAACCATAGAGACATCCCCCCTTGATGCATAATCATTGTTCCCCCCACCCTTTAACCTTAATTGTTTGTTCTCCTAGCAGCTACTTGTTGTAAAACTCAATCATATACAACAGAGAGGTTGCTAACATGTAACCAGTCATGTGGGGGAGAGGGGTATAAAACAGGGCCTCTCAGAAACATCAGGGTCCTTTTTGGGAGCTGATTCCCCTTGGACCGACTGGTGTAATAAACTGTGCTTCATGTCTTAAGTGTCCTCCGAGGTGTGTTTTGCGACTCTGGATTCCACAGCCAGGGGACAAAAACACCTGGTTGGCCAAATGTAACCATATAGAGTGACTACCACTGTCCTCTCTATCTTTTGTCCACCTAGTTTTTCAACTGAATGGACAAGTCAAGGAAAGAAGACTCTTAAAGCAGGGGCTTTCTTATCACCCAAAGGTGCCGTCTAAATATGTGGCACCAATCTTTGGCTTTATCTCCCATATGGGTGGACTTTCCCCTCGTTGTCTAGAAAGGTCTATTCTTCTTTATCAGACACTTTCTGAAACCTGCTGACTCTCAAAACTGAGTGTTGTAATCTCTCCTTGTGGGGATGGCGAGTCTCCATCTTTCTCCCTGAGTGTGGAGGCGTTCACGGTGGCTGGCTTGCATGCTCAGTCATGTCCAGCACTTTGCCACCCCATGGACTATATAGCCCACCAGGTTCTTCTGTCCATAGAGTTTTCCAGGCAAGAATACTGGAGTGGGTTGCCATTTCCTCCTCCAGGGGAATCTTCCTGACCCAGAGATCGAATCCATGTCTCCTGCATTGCGCCAGATTCTTTACCACTGAGCCATTGCAGTGGCTATTGGCATTCGTGTTAAATTAGAAATACAAGCTCTAGCGCTCACCGCCTTTGTATTAAATAATTCTAGACAAAGCGTTTTTCTACTAAATCAGGAAACTAAATGTCCACTTTCCTAGTGGTTTTCCAAAACTATATGGCTCTGGACATGTTGACAGAGGTATGTGGAGAAACACGTCCTAATTCAACAACAATATTGTATTTACAGCCCCTCTTACCAATCTAGCATCACTGGTTTATCATCTCATATAAAAAAGGCTATTAGCCATGAAGAGAACTTTTCTTTTGCAGATGACTTCATCTGCTGGTTGACCTCCTTACCAGGCAAATGTGCCACGGCCCTGTTAGGCATTCTTCCTTGTCTAACAGGGATTCTCTGTATGTTGCTGTTGTGGTACAGGCATGCAGATTACCTCCCAATATCTGGCCCCAGAGTATTCAGGAAAGAATGGTGGATAAAACTGCATGGGCCATATAGATGTCTGGGTGAAATGTGTGGCTGAACCACACTGACTCCATTTTTTTTTTCAGCTCCATCATAGGCCTGCAGTCCTGACTCCTCCCCTTTCCATGTGACTGAGCTTTCATGTACTCAGAGGGAATGCACCTGAGCCAGATAATCTCCTTATCAACTTTAACCCTTGCCTTCATCTTATATGAAAACCGAAAGAATGGTACTTAGTTTGTCAGTTGGTCTGTTTGCTAACATAGATGGTTAATGGTCCATGAGGAATGCTAGTCATAAGACCCCCAGAGGGAAGGAAAAACCCCAGATCCCATTGTACGGATGTGTTTCTGTCTTAGTATTTAGATTCTACCTCTGGTTTTGACTCTGTTAAATGCCCTCAGAGGTAGAGTGCAGCTGCTGATGCTCCCAGATTGCTGGGTCATCATGATCCTATGAAAGATTAGGGGAGAAAAAGATTAATGTCTAAGGAGTTATATTGCTAGCACCAGAAGAAGGAAAAAATTATTTTTATGTTTGAGGAGACATTCCTGCCTTTGTTAACGTATAATGCAGATACACATTGCCCATTAGGGAGGGACCAAATGGGCGAGGAGTATGTTATATTTAAATTTTCTTGTTTTGCCTCAAGAAATAAATTTTATTCTCTCATTTCCCTCTTTTGATCATTAATCCTTCAACAGAAAACATTAGGTGATGAAATACTTGGTTCTTCAACACCAGAGTGGTTTCTTACCTGCCTTGGATCCGTCCTGTCCTACAAAGCCAGATCCCAATAGGCCAGTTTCTTCTTTCAGGAGTTTATGTGTCAATAAAGTACCAAGCCAAGGACTCACGGCTAATAATGTTATGTCGAACATGTTCAATATAACTCATGCCAATTATTGTCCAATCATCCTCCTATGGACATTATGCATGTCCAGCATCTTGCATAAAACTATACATATGATCAATGGTTTCAAGTCACTTAGACATCATTATTTTACTAGCAAGTTTGGATATGCAGCAAAAATCACAATAGTCGTGCATAAGTGATACAGAACACAATCAGTATAACCACCAACAACATTAAAGTCAAGCTGAGATTTAAGCTATGAACCCCCAGAGCTGAACTATTTACCTAAGATGTAACCTAGACTAGGAAGGAGACCCAGGATCCCTTAATGCAGAAATTTAATTTTCCATGTGATGAAAAGTAAATGAAAATTTAATTTTGGTATGAAATTACAAAATTCAGTCTGGATTATAGTACAGGTTCCTTCTTGCCAAGTGGTTAAAATGCCAAGATGTATTTGGTTTTGTAACTTTGCTTTCCTTACCATAAACTTCAGAATTAGACAAACTAAGGGAAAAATTAGTTAACTGAATGCAGTGAACAATACAGAGATATATGCTAACAGAGAAACATTCTACAGGCTATACATGTTATCAATCATCTTGACTGTTGCGCAAACACTGTATGTGTACCTTTAGCAGTGCAATTTAAGCAAGCAGTGGAACATGCCATCAGTAACTTGAATAGCTATGAAAATTATAATAGTACTATGAAAATAATAATCATCTATAAAATAAAGTGTGAAAAATTACCTAGTCCTGCAGGGAGCCAACTAAACAGATTATCAAAAGGGTCTGGGTTTTTGTTTTGTTCGTTTTTTACTCTTATAACCATTTTGCTTTTTGGAAATTTTATCTAGGAATATCTCTACTTCTGCAGAGGTATTGATATAAATGCCACAAGTCGGGTGAGCAACAGGAGAAACAACTCCTTGGCTACCTCTTAGAAAATCAAAAGTAACTGTATTATCCAGTACTACTTGGGTTAAGGAATTGAGAGATGTCCAATAGATTTGCAGTCTCTTCAGCTATTTGACCGGAGAAGACAATGGCACCCCATTCCAGTACTTTTGCCTGGAAAATCCCATGGATGGAGGAGCCTGGTAGGCTGCAGTCCATGGGGTCGCTAGAGTCGGACATGACTGAGCGACTTCACTTTCACTTTTCACTTTTCTGCACTGGAGAAGGAAATGGCAACCCACTCCAGTGTTCTTGCCTGGAGAATCCCAGGGACGGGAAGCCTGCTGGGCTGCCGTCTATGGGGTTGTGCGGAGTCGGACATGACTGAAGCAACGCAGCAGCAGCAGCAGCAGCTATTTGACAAATGGTGGCTGATAGATTTACAACCATATCTCTATTTATACTCCTGCACCAGGAATCAAGATTCTCAAAAGACTTTGCTACCATGGGTATTAGGACATTCAGTTCAGTTCAGTTCAGTCATTCAGTCGTGTCTGACTCTTTGCAACCCCATGAATCCCAGCATGGCAGGCCTCCCTATCCATCATCAACTCCCGGAGTTCACTCAGACTCACGTCCATCGAGTCAGTGATGCCATCCAGCCATCTCATCCTCTGGCGTCCCCTTCTCCTCCTGCCCCCAATCCCTCCCAGCATCAGAGTCTTTTCCAATGAGTCAACTCTTCGCATGAGGTGGCCAAAGTACTGGAGTTTCAGCTTTAGCATCATTCCTTCCAAAGAAATCCCAGGGCTGATCTCCTTCACAATGGACTGGTTGGATCTCCTTGCAGTCCAAGGGACTCTCAAGAGTCTTCTCCAACACCACAGTTTAAAAGCATCAATTCTTCGGCGCTCAGCCTTCTTCACAGTCCAACTGTCACATCCATACATGACCACAGGAAAAACCATAGCCTTGACTAGACGAATCTTTGTTGGCAAAGTAATGTCTCTGCTTTTGAATATGCTATCTAGGTTGGTCATAACTTTCCTTCCAAGGAGTAAGTGTCTTTTAATTTCATGGCTGCAGTCACCATCTGCAGTGATTTTGGAGCCCAGAAAAATAAATCTGACACTGTTTCCACTGTTTCCCCATCTATTAGGACATTACCTATGTCCTAATAACATGGGTCTCTTGATTCCTTAATGGAGAGAGAAAGGTGGTCCAGCTGTCTCTTTTGTATAGACATAACATCCCAATAAGCATAAACCTTCTAACTGCCAGCAATTAGGATATTTATGTGCCCATTCATGGGAAGGTGGGTCAATTCCAATGCCACATTTGAAGACAAAACCTGAGGGAGCTTAAGTCATCCTTCCAAGAGAGCTCTCAGTGATGGAAGTGCTGCTAACATGGTATTAATGTTACAAGAGAGCTCTCATCAATAGGAAGTGCTGCTAACATGGTATTAAACCATGGGGCACTTCTCTTGCAGGCTTTCCAAGAGCCATCTGTATGGTATTGGACATAAAGGGGTTTCTGGCACAAATTACTTGTCTTTTTCTCTTCAAGACATTTGTTAATCAAGTAAGAGATGGAGCAAAAAGGTCCTAGGCTAAGTTGTGCTCAGTTTCTAAGGGCCAAGGATAGTATCAGACAGGGGATGGATATATTATTAGGCTGGGGAATTTGAACCTGAAAGGTTAGGTCAGGAGGAGGTGGATCCAAGTAAGTGATAACATTAGGAATATCTGAAAATTCCGTGACATGAATTATGAGGGGCCTTTATCAGTCTTGTATTGACTGAGGAATTTGATGGCAAATCCAACAGTTGGTTAAATGACCCACAGTAGCTATTCTCTGTGACAACTTTACTGATGAACTCTCTTTCCATTCTAAACACTGGGGCAAAAGTATAGCTAGAGGTAAAACAGTAACTCTCGATGTTGACAGAGAGACAGACGGTCGGTAAACAGTACAACTGAACTAGTAGGATGAGCCTAACAGGGCTGGTCTGGATTCCAGGGTTAGCTGTCTACTGCTGTTACTGACTTCTCATGCCAGCTTGGTGGTGTCGTCTGAGTCGAAGCCAGGTGTGAGAAACAGAGTTCACAGTCCATGTAGGAGCAGAAGCCCTTTCTAAAAATGGAGAGATAGAAACCCAGGGCTCACTCCTTTGAGCTTTACAACACAGGGATTAGTTAATAATACCTGATAGGGCCCTTTCCAACACAGCTGCAAAGAATCTTATGTTTGATACCTTTTGCAATAGACAAAAGTCTCCAGGTTGCAACCCATGATCCATAAGGTCTTCATCTCCCAGAAGCTAGCTGTGAAAGGAATTAGTTCCCAGCTTTTCATTTTCTTTAAGTGCCTTAAGAAATCAGACAACAATGCAGCATATCATCACTCTTATATCACACTGGTTTGTACCTGCCTTCATCTGGTGCATAGATCATCCAGTGGTTATTTCAAAAGGAGACAACTGATGCTTGCCAAAAGGAGCGGACCTAAGGTTGAGAAGTACCAACAGAAGAGCTTCTGGCCATGAAGATGAAAAGCCCCTGAGAGTTTTGCCAGTTGAGTTTTGATAGTCAGTTAGTGCTTTCTATCAATCCTGAATACTGGGGGTGATAAGCACAGTGAAAATGCTCTTATTGACCAGAAATCACAAATTGATTTAATTATGTATATGACAAAGTAAATTTCTTTGTCCGTATGCAACGCAAAAGGAATTCTCCAAAAAAGATTTATTCTTTTTAATAGTGATTTACCTACTATTAGTGTTGCTCTCTTTCAAAGAACGGCTTCTACCCAGTGTGGAAATATTACCAAGATACATTTGCATCATTGAGATGGAGGCATTTGGACAAAATCCAACTGCCATACCTCAAAGGTTTCCTTAAGAAGGGCTAAGTGGTATCGAAATGTGTGAAACAGTTTTCTGGATTGTATTTCAGGTAAACAGTGCATCGACATGCTCTGTGAGCCAGTGTAGGGAAGGGAGTCCAAAAATGCTGTTTTCCCCACAAAATCACTTTTTCAAGAACCCTATGGGTCAGGGAGTGCACTGCTGAAGTAAAGGCAATTGAACCCCTACAGACATTATAAGTCTCTTATTTGGTCCAAAACACATCTGTGAAGTAGGGTTAAGAAATCCTCCTTTCTTCTCCCACATTTGCTTCTCACCTTCTGAGGCTACTTCTCGAGCCTGTAAAAGAAGTTTCTTGACAGTTTTATCCGGGTTAGGTTTGAGTAGCGGACATCCTCAGAACTGGGTAGAAACAGAACTTACAGCAGGTTGTTGGGCTGCTGCCTCAGTGGATTGATTCCCTTCAGGCTCTTGTGAAGCAGATTTGGAATGTCCAGGTATTTTAATAATGGCCGTTTTTTTTAGGCATTTGTACAAGTCTAATAATTCTAAGTCTAGTTTCCCACGCTTTATGGGTTTTCCTGACGACATAAAACCCCTCTCTTATTACAGAGCATTCCAAATCATGTCACCTTGAAAGCATTGCATCTATCATCGTACATGTTTGCTGTTTGGTCCTTAGTTCGTTGACAATCTCTGATCAGAGCAATGAGTTCAGCTTGCTATGCTGACTTTGCTTCTGATAGATAAGAGCTCCCAGCTGCATCTACAATTCATGTTATTAACACAGACCCAGCTCAGTATTGTCCCTGCTCTTCCTTTAAGTAAGATCCATCTGTAAACCAAACTAAATCAGCATAACTAATAGGGCTTTCCTGAAAATCATTCCTAGAAACAAGAAAATAATCAGTAAAATGTAATCATGATTGTTGTCGTCTTGGCGTTATGGGGGTAAAGTTGTGGGGTTAAGATTATTGCACTGCAGCCAAAGTAATAGGAGGTGAAGAAAGCAGCAATATCTTGTAAGAGGCCAACTTACTCACAGAACACCATTGACTATAATGAGAATTCAAGAGACTCAGGTGCAGAACATAGATAGTCAAAGCAGAGATCCCATCACTATGTATTCAGTCCCTTGCGTTGGCAAGCTGTCCCTGAAATATTAATAGTTCTCAGACAGGATGTGAGTCCTCTCTCTATGAATCTAATGGACAACTATAGCATCCTCCCAGCAGATGTTGATCACCATGACTCTCTACTAACATCCCTAAGACACTACCTTTCTCTTCATGTCAAGAGAGAAAAAACTGTAAATTGTAATCAGAATGGCCTAATGCCACAGCTTGGTTAACGTGGACTTCAAACTTCTATGGCTTTTTTCTCCTTCTGTTGTTCCTTCAGTTGGGTCATGTCCACTGGACTTAAGCAGTGCGTATAAAAGTTGGGCAATTACAGTAAAAATTAAGTACCCAATTCCTACAACATCAGTCAGACCCAGAAATCCCCTCAATTGTTTTTCTGGGTGGGGGTGGGGAGAGTGGTGAGAAAATTAAAATTATTTTAATTTTTTTGGTTTCAATCAATAGTCCTTCCTGAGATATTAAGTGGCCCATATGTTTTACAGTAGGTAAGCAAAGTTGGAGTTTATCTTTAGACAACTTGTGTCCCTGAGAAGGGGTTTCCCAGGTGGTTCAGTGGTAAAGAATCTGCCTACCAATGCAGGAGACGCAGGAACCACAGGTTCAATCCCTGGGTTGGGAAGATCCCCTGAAGGAGGAAATGACAACCAACTCAAGTATTCTTGCCTGGAGAATCCCATGGACAGCAGAGCCTAGAGGGCTACAGTCCATAGGGTCACAAAGAGCTGGACATGAATGAAGCAAATGAGCATGTGTGTCCTTTAGAAGCTAACTTGTGTAACCGATGGATAGTATCTTTTTGAGAATCCAGTTTAGTTTTAGAGCATAATATCAAATTGTCTATGTATTGAATTAAAGTATAACCACCAGGAAAGTCTACATCAGTTAAGTCAGCTTTAATCATTTGAGAAAAGTAAGTGGGGTTCTAACTGGTAGCCTTGTGCATAGCTGTCCACATGATTTTCCCACATGAAGGCAAAAAGTCATGTGATTGTCCTTCTCTACTGGGATGCTAAAGAACGCACTGCTTTTAGTAGGAATGACTAAGAGTAAAGTGCATGGATTTGGGACCAAAGGATGTCAAGGAATTGCAGTATTATTTATTTTCGCTCACAGATCTTGAACAAATCTCCAGCCTTTTCCATTCAGCTAGCTTGCTTGCAGGGTAGGCGTGTTTCAAGGACTAGTACAGGGAATTACTTTTCAAAAGAAATTCCTGAATAACAGGCGATGGCATAAAATCTATGTTTTGAAGCAGGACAAGAAAATTTAAGTGTGACATAGTCTCTGTCCATTTTATGCCTTTCCTAACGGTCAAGGTGAATCTGTGTTTTACATTAACCAGACCTCCTCAAAGGCAGGAACGTCTGCTCAACCATAAAGATCATTTCTTTTCCTTCTTCTGACATAGCAGTGTACCTCCAGAGAAGATTCATTTTTCCTTTCCTAATCCTGTTAAGGGTCGTGGTGACTGCTTGTCCTGTATGTAAAGATCTGCTTTATGTAACTTTGGTGAACCTTATATAAAACATCAATGTGTCATTTTAATGTATGATCCTTTGTCTTAAACATGTATATAACGTTGCCTTCGACTTCTAACAGGTGGAACAATCCTCTGCGTTTTCCGAAAGACTGTCTCCTGGGTTATAATCCTCAGGTTGGCTCAAATAAAATTCTCTGTTTCTACTTAAGATCAATATTGATTACTTTTTTGTTGACATTTGCTGGGTATAGTCGGTAGGATATCAGAGACTCCCACCAGAGGACACCTGGAATCTACTCTAAACCAGCGCTCAAACCAGCACTGGCTCTTTGAGCCCCTCTGGCTTTTTGGTATTTCTCAGATGGTTTGGTGAATTCTCCTGATATTCGGACCTCATTGATTTGCATGATGATCCTGAATTTTATCCCATGTGTTAAAATTTTAGGACTTGTAGTCTTAACAGGGTCCCAGTACATTTCCAGGTAAAAGGGACCAAGGGGAAATTTCCTAGGCAATGGCCTAGATGGAAGTTCCTAGAAAGGGAAAGCCAAGAAGGAAATTTAGAGTGAACTGGGTTGACTGGTCTTTTTTAATTTGGCTCAAGTTTGAAAGATTTTGTATAAATGGTTTGAACAAACTGACAGCAAAATGAAAGACCGAACCTCTTTAGCTCCGAAGAAAAAGGACATTTCTCTGGTGACCGAGAACCTAGCAGAAGTGTCTGAGGTGCCGTGCTCAGATGCTTAGTTGTGTCCGACTCATTGAGACCCCATGGACTGTAGCCCGTCATGCTCCTCTGTCCATGGGATTCTCCCAGCAAGAATACTAAGTGGGGCGCCATGCCCTTCTCCAGGGGATCTTCCTGACCCAGGGATCGAACCCACTTCTCTTACATCTCCTGCATTGGCAGGTGGATTCTTTACTACTAGTGCCACCTCGGTACAAGAGATTGTGACTACACAATAAAAACTAAACAAAAGAAAAGGGGGGGGGGCGGAAATTGTGCTTTTAAAGCTGACCAACTCCCAGATGGGCAGCCACCCACTGGAACTTGGCGGCTTCATGTGCAATATATATGGAGCCAATACTTGTAAGAACTTGGTAAAATGGGAAGATCTAATGAAAAATAATTTAACTCTTAAATGGCCAAAATGAGAAACTTACCAAAATTAGTTTACTTGTGTGCCTAGTTGGAAAATGTTGGCTATAAAATTACATAGACAAGATGGGAAGCATCCTTCAATTGGTACTTTGAAGCTTTGAAGCATGGTAATGAAAAAAATGGCATCTTTACGGGAAACTAACTGAAAACTATTAGAAATTGTTGTTAAGTTAGAGAAAAGCTCAGGAGTTACCCTATCCCTTCCTTTTCCTCCTTCCCCTCCTTTCTGAACTTTATGTGTCCATGGGTGTATGCTCAGTCATGTTCAACTCTTTGGGACCCCATGGACTGTAGCCCACCAGGCTCCTCTGTGCATGGGATTTTACAGGCAAGAATCTGCAGTGGGATGCCATTTCCTCCTCCAAGGGATCCCTCTCCTTTCTGAATGTCCATATCTTGATTTGTCTGCTCTACCTCTTCTGTAAACTCCAAAGGAGAAATGAACTGGACCCCAGGGATTAAATGTTCAGATCAGATCAGTCGCTCAGTCGTGTCCGATTCTTTGCAACCCCATGAATCGCAGCACAACAGGCCTCCCTATCCATCACCAACTCCCGGAGTTCACTCAGACTCATGTCCATCGAGTCAGTGATGCCATCCAGCCATCTCATCCTCTGGCGTCCCCTTCTCCTCCTGCCCCCAATCCCTCCCAGCATCAGAGTCTTTTCCAATGAGTCAACTTTTCACATGAGGTGGCCAAAGTATTGGAGTTTCAGCTTTAGCATCATTCCTTCCAAAGAAATCCCAGGGCTGGTCTCCTTCAGAATGGACTGGTTGAATCTCCTCGCAGTCCAAGGGACTCTCAAGTCTTCTCCAACTCCACAGTTCAAAAGCATCAATTCTTCAGCGCTCAGCCTTCTTCACAGTCTAACTCTCACATCCATACATGACCACTGGAAAAACCATAGCCTTGACTAGATGAACCTTTGTTGGCAAAGTAATACCTCTTTGGGATTAGATGAAAAAAATAGCAAAGCTAATTTAAAAATGTCAATTGGGCCACAGTACATGCTGGTGTATTAGTGGCCCTATTAAAACATTGTTTTCTAACCCTGGCCCAAAGCAAAGTACTCGCATTTGTTTTTATTGCAAAAAGTCTGATCTCTTCAAATGAGAATGCCATAAGTTTAAACAGAACTTGAACCAAAGCAAAACTAAAAAGGACTAGGGGTGCTTTGATGATTATGAGAAGGAATCTCCCCCTGCTCCTCACCAATAGTGAAAGTCGCTTAGTCGTGTCTGACTCTACAACCTCATGGACTATACAGTCCATGGAATTCTCCAGGCCAGAATACTGGAGTGGGTAGTCTTTCCCTTTTCCAGGGGATCTTCCCAACCCAAAGATTGAACCCAGGTCTCCTGCATTGCAGGTGGATTCTTGACCAGCTAGCCAAGGCTCCTCACCAATACCTTGGGGGAAATGGAAACAGCAGTTGGGAGGAGATTTAAAGGCCCTTATAGATACTGGGGCTACAGTCCCTGTTCCTTACCCTGCCCTATTCATTGCCCTCGCCCTCGGAATAGACAGTCAAGTCAAATATTAATAGTAGGGGTTTCTGATGTACCTATGCAAATTTTAAAATCAGAATCGATAAGCATTCAATTAGGAATTATCACAGTGAAATTTTTGTTTCTCCTAGTAAAATGTGCCCCAATTCATTTGATAGGAAGAGAACTTTTAGAAGCCAACAATATTCATACTGCCTTTTCACAAAAAGGGGAAAGGCTTCTAGATTTAGAAAATTTAATGTTGAACAAAATCTAGTTACTGAGAGATAGATGGTTATAAAATAGTGACTCAAACAAACCAAGAAAAATTAATGACCTGTTAATTGTCAGCACCTAAAGAATTATGGTCACCTTCTTCCTTAGATATTGAAATATTTAAAATGGCCACTCCTATCAAGGGGCCTGTTGACAACTCCAAGCCTTTACTTGATATTTGACAATATCACTTAAATCAGAGGCATTAAATGGGACAACCTATTATTCAGGGATTTCTTAAGGAGGGACTTACAGTTCCCCATATGAGAGCTTGTAACATACTGATCTTACCAGTGAAACAAAGTCTCACCCACGGAGCTGACACGATGCCTGGGACTTTTTCCCAACTGGGACTCCAGATGTGCTGTTACACGAGGCTTCCCAGCTCTGTTTAAGTCTGGCTGTTGGTCAAAACCCAGTTTGATGATATATCCTCTGCTCTTTCTATTTCTCTTTTCTTTTAATGTTAGTATATTGAAAGTAAGCTAGATAATTCTCTGATAAATATTTGTATTATTTTTTGGCATATAACTGCTTCCCCGATGGCTCAACAGTAAAGAATCAGCCTGCAATACAGGAGACACGGGAGACGCAGTTTCAATCCCTGGATTGGGAAGATCCCCTGAAGAAGAAAATGGCAACCCACTCTGGTATTCTTGCCTGGAAAACCCAATGAACATAGGATCCTGGAGGGCTTCAGTCCAAAGGGTCAAAAAGAGTCAGACATAACTAAGCACGCAGGCAGGTACCAGTGAAAAAGGAAAATGGGAAAGGTTGGAGGTTAGTTCAAGATCTGAAAGCTATAAATAATACTGTGATTCCTGCACATCTTCTGGTCCAAATCCACATACATTCTTCTTAGCCATTCCAACTGATAGCAGCTATTCTTCATAATTGATTTATGCTGTACCTTCTCCACTAGTATGGAGAGTAATTCAGTTCAGTCACTCAGCCATGTCAGACTCTTATGACCCCATGGACTGCAGCACACCAGGCCTCCCTGTCCATCACCAACTCCCGAAGTTTACCCAAACTCATGTCCATTGAGTCGGTGATGCCATCCAACTATTTCATCCTCTGTCCCCTTCTTCTCCCACCTTCGATCTTTCCCAGCATCAGGGTCTTTTCAAATGAGTCAGCTGTTTGCATCAGATGGCCAAAGTATTGGAGTTTCAGCTTCAACATCAGTCCTTTCAATGAACATTCAGGACTGATTTCCTTTAGGATGGACTGGTTGGATCTCCTTACAGTCCAAGGGACTCTCAAGAGTCTTCTCCAACACCACAGTTCAAAAGCATCAATTCTTCGGCACTCAGCTTTCTTTATAGTCCAACTCTCACATCCATACATGACTACTGGAAAAACCATAGCCTTGACTAGACGGACCTTTGTTGGCAAAATAATGTCTCTGCTTTTTAACCTCTGAGCCACCAGGAAAGCCCTGTCTCTGCTTTTTAATATACTGTCTAGGTTGATCATAACTTTCCTTCCAAGGAGTAAGCGTCTTTTAATTTCATGGCTGTAGTCACCATCTGCAGTGACTTTGGAGCCCAAAAAAATAGTCTGCCACTGTTTCCACTGTTTCCCCATCTATTTGCCATGAAGTGATGGGACCAGATGCCATGATCTTAGTTTTCTGAATGTTGAGCTTTAAGCCAACTTTTTCAACTCTCCTCTTTCACTTTCAAGAGGCTCTTTAGTTCTTTGCTTTCTGCCATAAGGGTGGTGTCATCTGCATATCTGAGGTTATTGATATTTCTCCCGGCAATCTTGATTCCAGCTTGTGCTTCATCCAGCCCAGCATTTCTCATGATGTACTCTGCATATAAGTGAAATAAGCAGGGTGACAATATACAGCCTTGACGTACTCCTTTCCTGATTTGGAACCAGTCTGTTGTTCCATGTCCAGTTCTAACTGTTGCTTTCTGACCTGCATACAGATTTCTCAAGAGGCAGGTCAGGTGGTCTGGTATTCCCATTTCTTGAAGAATTTTCCACAGTTTATTGTGATCCATACAGTCAAAGGCTTTGGCATAGTCAATAAAGCAGAAATAGATGTTTTTCTGGGACTTTCTTGCTTTTTCGATGATCCAGCAGATGTTGGCAATTTGATCTCTGGTTCCTCTGCCTTTTCTAAATTCAGCTTCAACATCTGGAAGTTCATGGTTCACATATTGCTGAAGCCTGCCTTGGAGAATTTTGAGCAGTGGAGAAGAATAGTCAATATATTTTTGCCTTCACATGGGGCAATCATCAATGTACCTAAACAGTCATGCCACAGGGCTATAGTGAGAGCCCCACTTTCTTTACTCAAATGCTTAAAGCTGATGTAGGCTTCCCTGGTGGCTCCACTTGAATTTAATGTGTAGATGATTTGTTTTAATGTTCTAAAACTGAATTGTATCCTCAAAACAACCAATACAATATTGTAAAGTAATTAACCTCCAATTAAAATAAATTTATATTAAAAAAAAGACACCATATCTGTTACCACAACTAGCTTCTAAGGGACAAAAGTTGTCTAAAAATAAACTCTAATGTGTCCACTTATTGAAAACTTTGGGCCACTTAATATCTAAGGAAAGACTATTAATCAACTCCAAAATAACTAACAGGATTTTAGCTTGCTTAATTCCCCAAAGAAATAATTGAGAGGCTTTCTGAGTCTGACTGAATATTGTAGCAATTAGGTACCTAATTTTCCACTTGCTTCGCAACCTTCATATGCATCACTTAAGCCCAACCAGCCTGATCTGATTGAATGGGTGCTGAAAGGAAAAGAGACCATGAATACTTTAAAATCCATCTTAACTCAGACACAGGCTTCGGGTTGCACTCATTATAACTTGCCTTGATCTCTTTGTACTTGAAGAAAAGGAACTGTTTTAGGTGTATTACTCACAAACGTGGTGATCAGCATTGACCCATAGGATACTAGAGTCAGCAATCAGATTTGGTAGGAAAAGGACTTCTACTTTGCATGAAGGTTATTTCAGCAAAGGCTTTGTTATATAAGATTATTGAAGAAATAATGAGGTCTCCTTTGTTTATGTCCCACACTCAACGGAGTCTTCTCTAAGCTCTCAGGACAGTCAGCATTGTTCTATAAGCTGACTAGCTTCTTATTAACTATTGTTGCTTTCTGTACCTAATATTACCTTTGTTCAATGTAACAATATTTTTTTTTTTTAAGTGTCCCTGGATGGGCATGAACTACAATGTAATAGTCTTAATCCTGCAACCTTGCTTTCAGCACCACAGGAAGAAAACAACCATGACTGCATTTTCTTTCTTTCTTTCTTTTAAATGTTTTATTTATTTATTTGGCTGCATCAGGTCTTGGCTGCAGCACACAGAATCTTTGTTGTGATATGTGGCTCTTTCCTTGCAGTGCATGGACTCTCTCCAGTTGCGACGCATGGGCTCCAGAACATGTGGGCTTCAATAGTTGTGGTGCAGGGGTTTAATTGCTCCAGGGCATGTGGGATCTTAGTTCCGCAACCAGGGATGGAACCCGTATCCCCCGCATTGCATGTTGGATTCTTAACCACTAGACCACCAGGGAAATTCCGACTGCATTTTATCAACAGACTAAATTCTTGTTCCAGGTATGACTTACAAGAAATTCCTATTGATAATGTTGATTTAATTTGGTTTACAGAAGGACCCTACTTAAGGGATGAACAGGAACATTAGTGAACTGGATATGCAATGACATACACAGTGAACATAATTGAAAGCTCTTATTTACCAGCAACAAAGTCGGCACAGCAATAGGAATTAATTGCCTTAACCCAAGCTTGTCAACTAGCTAAAACCCAGATAGTAAATATATATATATTGGCTGTTGTTATGCCTTTGGAGTGGCACACAACATTGGATGCGATGGAAATGAAGGAGATCAGCCCTGGGATTTCTTTGGAAGGAATGATGCTAAAGCTGAAACTCCAGTACTTTGGCCACCTCATGTGAAGAGTTGACTCATTGGCAAAGACTCTGATGCTGGGAGGGATTGGGGGCAGGAGGAGAAGGGGACGCCAGAGGATGAGATGGCTGGATGGCATCACTGACTTGATGGATGTGAGTCTGAGTGAACTCTGGGAGTTGGTGATGGACAGGGAGGCCTGGCATGCTGCGATTCATGGGGTCGCACAGAGTTGGACACGACTGAGCGACTGAACTGGACTGAACCTCTTCCAGACAGCCTATAAAAACAGGTTGCAGTTATTAAATGCTACACAGCTACTAAAACAGTTGGCAATTATTAAAACACCGGGACATCCCAAATCTGACACTAAGGAAGCTAACGGAAATCAGCCTGCTGACGCTGCAAACGGACAACTTTAAAAATTCCTCCTCTTCAGCTTTGAGAATGTCCACTGCCCTCTGTGAACCCTGCTAACCCAGGGAGAGTTTCTTCCACAGGCTTAAGAAATCACCACTAAAGAAGATAAACAGATGTGGCAACAAAACAGGGGGAATTTTTTACCCCATCACACAGATATGATTTGGACCTGATTTTAAAAAAACCCTGATAGTGCTTGTAAGAGTACAATGGCCATTACTGCAGCGTGCATTTTCTTTAATTCGTTGGGCAACTGAGAGGCAGTTTCATGGGGAAAACAACCATTTTGGAAACTTTCGGCCACGAAGACTTGTAAAGTATGTACTCGCTGTACTCTATGCCCTAAATATAATCCCAGAAAACCACTACATGGGTCAGAAGGCCACGTTCCTCTTCCTAAGGGACCCTTTGAAGTATGGCCATTTATATCTCAAGGATATAAATATATCTTGGTGATGATCTGTATGTTTTCACACTGGGTCGAAACTTTCCCTGCAGGAGAGCAAGGGCTATAGCAGCAGGTAAATCACTGTTGGAAAGAATAATTCCTGTTTGGGGAATCACTTTCAAGTTATATAGTGATCCAGTTATATAGGGACTCACTTTACTGGACAAATAATTGAATTAATTTGTGACATTTAGCTAACAGTGCAGCATTTTCAAAGCCCTTATCACTCCCGATCTTAAGGATGGAAAGAAAGAACCAACAGCACTATCAAAATGCAACTGACAAAACTCTCAGGGGCTTTTAACCTTTCACGGCCAAACGCTCTCCCGTTGGTGCTTCTGTCTTAGGTCCACTCCTTTTGTTGCTGTTGTTTAGATGGTGAGCCGCGATCGACTCTTCTGTAGCCCACCAGACTCCTCTGCCCATGGGATTTCCCAGGGAGAACCACTGGACTGGATTGCCATTTTGCTAAGCATCAACTGTCTCTTTTTGAAATAACTGCTGGACGGCCTATGCACCAGACGAAGGCGTGTACAAATCAATACTGCGTAAGGGTGATGATATGCTGCACTGTTGTCAGGGACTTCTTTTTTTTTGATGATTATGGTGGCTTTTTATTGTATCGGATTCATACATCTTTCGTTCCTACATTGTTATTTTAGTGTAATAATTCCACTATTCCATCAGTGAAAGCTAGAATTCTGTTCAGTCACCTCAATTATCTTCTATCAGGAATTTTTCTCTATTTTGTATTTCAGTATGATGTATGGTAAAATTATTGCAAATTCTCACAATGATGCTTCTTACTTCTCTAAAGTGCATGTCCTGTGTCGGTCACAAATAACATCTACCTAACAGATGTCATCTTCTCTGAAATGATTAAAGATTGCTTATCGATTTTATTTCTGGATGAGCTCCTGATCATTAGATATATTGCCCAGTGATTTTTTAAAAAAACTGTTGGTACTTGACTTAACTTTTCAGTTTTACTTTCTGTAACATTATCTTTTAAAAAAAAAAAAAAACAATAATTTAATTGGAAGCTAATTACTTTACAATATTGTGGTGGTTTTGCCATACATTGACATGAATCAGCCATGGGTATACATATGTCTCCCATCCTGAAGCCCCCTCCCACCTCCCTCCCCATCCCATCCCTCTGAGTTGTTCCAGTGCACCAGCTTTGAGTGCCCTGTTTCATGCATCAAATTTGGACTGGTCATCTGTTTCACATATGATATTATACATATTTTAATGCTATTCTCTCAAATCATCCCACCTTCACCTTCTCCCACAGAATCCAAAAGTCTATTCTTTATATCTGTGTCTCTTTTGCTGTCTTGCATACAGGGTTGTCGTTACCATCTTTCTAAATTCCATATATATGTGTTAATATGCTATATTGGTGTTTTTCTTTCTGACTTACTTCAGTCTGTATAATAGGCTCCAGTTTCATCCACTTCATTAGAACTGATTCAAATATGTTCTTTTTAATAGCTGAGTAATATTCTATTGTGTATATGTACCACAACTTTCTTATCCATTCATCTGCTAATGGACATCTAGGTTGCTTCCATGTGCTAGCTATTGTAAACAGTGCTGCAATGAACAATGCGGTACACGTGTCTCTTTCAATTCTGGTTTCCTTGGTGTGTATGCCCAGTAGTGGGATTTCTGGGTCATATGGCAGTTCTATTTCCAGTTTTTTAAGGAATGTCAGGGACTTCTTAAGGCACTTAAGGAAAATGAAAAGTGAAAGAAAGTGAAGTCGCCCAGTCGTGTCCAACTCTTTGCGACCCCACGGACTGTAGCCTACCAGGCTTCTCTGTCCATGGGATTTTCCAGGCAAGAGTACGGGAGTGGGTTGTCATTTCCTTCTCCAGGGGATCTTCCCAACTCAGGGATCAAACCCAGGTCTCCCCCATTGCAGGCAGATGTTTTACCCTCTGAACCACCAGGGAAGCCCCAAATGAAAAGCTGGTAGCTAATTCCTTTCACAATGAGCTCCTAGAAGATGAAGACCTTTTGGATCATGGGTTGTACCCTGGAGATTTTGTCTATTGGAAAAGGTATCAAACACAAGATTCACTGCTGCTGCTTTGGAAAGGGCCCTATCAGGTGTTATTAAATAACATCTGTGTTGTAAAGCTGAAAGGAGTAAACCCTGGGTTCCTATCTCTCATTTTTTTAAAAGGGCTTCTGCTCCTACATGGACTGTGATTCTTATTTCTGACACCTTGTCTTTGTCTAAGACAAGCTGGATTGAGACGTCACTAACAGCAGCAGACAGCTAACCCAAGAGTCCAGACCAGCCCTGTTGGGCTCATCCTACTAGTTCAATTGAACTGTCTACCAGCTGTCTGTCTCTCTGTCAACACTGTTATTGTTTTACCTCTAGCTATCCTTTTGCCCCAGTGTTTAGGATGGAAAGAAAATTCTTTAGTCAAGTTGTCACAGAGTATAGATATTGGGGGTCATTTAACCGATTGTCGGATTTGTCATCAAACTCCTCAGTCAATACAAGACTGACACAGGCCCCTCATAATTCCTGTCACTGAACTTTCAGATATTCCTAATGTTATCACTGACTTGGATCCATCTCCCTCTGGCTTAACCTTTCGGGTTCAAATTCCCCAGCCTATCAATGTGTCCATCCTCTATCTGATACTATCCTTGGCCCTTAGAGATTGAACATGACTTAGCCTAGGACCCTTTTACTCCATCCCTTACTTAACAAATGTCTTGAAGAGAAAAAGCAAGTAACTTGTGATAGCAATTCCCTATGTCCAGTACCATACAGATGGCTCTTGGAAAGCCTGCAAGAAAAGTGACCCATGGTTTAAAGCCATGTTAGCAGAATTTCCAATTGATGAGTCCATCAGTGAGAGCTCTCTTGGGAGGATGACTTTAGCTCCCTCAGGTTTTGTCTTCACATGTGGCATTGGAATTGACAGGCCTGTCCATGAATGGCACATAAATATCTTAAGAGCTGGCAGTTATAAGGTCTGTGCTTATTGGGATGTTATGTCTATATAAAAGTGACAGCTGGACTGCATTTCTCTCTCCCTTAAGGAATCAAGAGACCCATGTTATCAGTATACCAAGATACCTGGTAGCAAAGTCTTCTGAGACTCTTGCTCCCTAGGGCAGGAGTATAAATAAAGAGAGATATAGTTGTAAATCTATCAGCCACCATTGGCCAAACAGCCAAAGAGTCTGCAAACAGTATAACATCCTTCAATTCCTTAACTCAGTTGTACTGGATAATACAATTCCCTTCCATTTTCTTTTCATTTTTGATGTCTTTGTTTATTTGGCCATGCTGCTTTCAAGACCTTAGTTCCCAGAGCAGGGATCAAACCCATGCCCCTGTATTGGAAGCTCAGAGTCCTAACCACTGGACCACCAGGGAATTCCCCACCTTTCATTTCCTCCTGGCTAAACAAGGAAGTGTGCTATTGCTCACCCTGCCTGCTGCACTTATATCAATACCTCGGCACAAGTATAGATGATCCTAGATAACGCTCCCAAAAGACAAAATGGTTATAAGACTTTAAAAAAAGAAAGAAAGAAAAAAAAGAGATCCTTTTAATGATCTGTTTAGTTGGCTCCCTTCAGGGCTAGGTATTTTTTTTCACTCAGTTTTACAGATGATTATTGTTTTCGTTTTATGTATTATTATCTTTTTAGTAGCTTTCAAGCTACTCATGGCATGTATCACTACATGCTTTAATTCAACTTCTAAAAGTACACGTATAATGTTTGTGCAACAAATCAATATGACTGATAACACGTGTAGCCTATAAAATGTTTCCCTGTGTCAGCCACTCCTATTAAAATGACTGCTGCTAACTCCAAGCCTCTTTGCCTAATAGTCAGCCATATCCACTTTAATGAGAGGCACAGAAGAAGACTTACATTGATGAAAAATTAATCAATAGTCAATCTAAAGGAGAAATAGATGATTTTCTTTGAGCCAACCTGAGAATTACAACCCTAGAAATAGTCTTTCAGAAAGATCTAAGGCACAGAAGTCGAAGGCACAGTCATATATATATTTGATCATGTATCATGTATCAAAATGACACACTGACATTTTACATAAAGTTCACCAAAGATACATAGTCCAGATCTACACATAGGAAGCAGCCGCAGGTTACAAAATTACGAAAGAAGAAAGTTATAATCTAAGGATTACATTGCTGGCATCAAAAGAAGGGGAAAACACATTGATCTTTATGGTTGAGCAGACATTGCTGACTTTGGGGAGGTCTGGTTAATGTATAAAGCAGGCACACACTGCTCACTAGGGAAGGCCCGATACAGGCAGGCAGCATGTTATGCTTAAATTTTCTTATCTTCCCTTAAAACTTAAGATCTCCTCCACAGCAATTGTGTCTCTCTCTCTCCCTGCCACCACCACCCCCCACCCCACCTCCCAACATAAACAGTCACTGGAGCACCCAGAAAAATCATGCCCCCTGATGGCCACAGCTCTTTCTCCCACCAGGGGAGAGGGCAGTACTGCTCTGCAGATAAAAGGCCAGGTCCGTGCAACCCACGAGGGTGCATCCATCCTGGAAAGGCAGTGCCTGGGGCTGACTGGCCCTGACATTGGGGGTGGGGGAGGGCGCTCCTGGTGTATGTGCACCGCAAGAGAGGGGTTTGCAGGGAAGAGGAAGGCCTTGTGTCCATCATTTAATACAAGTTTGGTCTGGAGAATATGCCTAAGAGTAAGAAGATTCCTGTTCACATAGGAATGATAAATCAGCCATTCATGGAACGAGTACTGATCAAACACCTAGTGTCACAATAACAGGATGGCAGTGGAGGTCACTGGACTCTCATCAGCAAGCCAGATCCCCACGCCCAAGATGGGGCCTGCAGAGCACCGAATGGGCGCCAGCTGAATACGTGCAGCCACGTGCAGTCTACACCTGTACTGCAGCCGCTCTGGAACACAGGTGCGCCCCTCTACTCTAGGACCGTGGGAACGTATCTGCGACTGAAAAGTTCAGAGACCACCAACAGTTATCTTTTTTGTTTCATCAAAATTTTATTAAGAAAACCAGAGTTCGGGGAGGCACGGAGAGCAGACTCCACAGTCCCACCCAGGCACAGAGAACGGAGAGACGTGAAATTCCGAGGCCCTCTGGTAAGGGCAGACAGGCAGTCAGACGGTGGACGGATGGGCACAGGGACTCGGGGACCGTCGGAGAAACATGAATGGCAGACCAGACAAACAGGGGTCCAGGGCCAGGCCCGCCCGCAGCGCAGGGAGATAGACGTGTGGGCCACCAGGGCTCAGCGCTCGGCGTTTGACCGCAGGTCGGTGGTGAGCGGGTCATGCTGGATGGTTTGGTGCAGCATCAGGGCCAGTAAGCCCGCCCGGTTGGTCATGGCTGTGCGAACGTTGCGCTCCTGCTCAAACAGCTCGTCCAGCTTGTACCACTGCGTGGGCAGCAGAAGCCTTAAGAAGCGGCTCTGGAGCCCCGCTCCACCCTACCCCGGCTGCATCCACATTGGCATCCGCACATCCGCGGTCAGGGCCTAGCACGTGGTCAGGGCCTAGCGCGCAGTCAGGACCTACCACGCGCACGCGCTCCAGGTCCACCTCGGCGCGCCGCAGCTTCTCCCAGCAGTAGTGCCGGTTGCACTGGCGCTTGGGCAGGCGGCAGAAGTCACCGGTGAGCTCAAAAACATCCCTTACAAGGGGGCACCCGCATACCTCGTCAGCTGGCACCTGCAGGGAGGCCGGGGTGGGTGGGGGAAGTTGCAAGTTCGGAGGAGAGTGGGAAGGAACCGAGAGGGGAGGCGGGGGCAGAGAGAAGAGAGGAATGCAAGAAAGGGGTGCCTGGGAAAAGAGGGGCAAACATGGGCGGAGGAAGGGAGCGGGGATGGGAAAGCCTTACTTTGGGGTCCCGTGAGTGCTCGGGGCATAGCACCTGGAGCCGCTTACAGTACGTCTTGCTCTGAGGGTTGTAGACGTCACAGAAGAGCCGTGTGGCCCTGGGGGTGTGGAGCGGAGGACGTGGAAGAGGACGGCAACGCCCCCGCCCGCACCTGCGGCAGCCACTGACCCCACCGTAACCCCGCGCTCACCCCGCACACGCCCACACTCACCCCTCGATGCGGGTGGGGTACATGGACCCAAAGGACGTCTGGCTCTCGTACTGGAGGGGCGAGCACAAACGAGGGAACTGTGGGCGTGCGCTGCGGGCCCTGGCCAGACGGCCCACCTGCCCCCCACGGACCCCGCGATGTCCCCACACCGTCCACCCCCTCGGGCCGACACCCTGACCTTGGCGTAGCAGCGCTCCATGTGGCGCAAGGCAACGCGTGGGTTGATGGGGTGCCCGCAGGAGACGCAGAAGATCTGCAGGTCCGTGTCGTCACTGTCGCCCTCGTTGCTCTGCGCGGGCGGAGGGGACCATGAGGCTGGACAGGGCCAGGCGCGCGGCCCCTCGCCGGGCTGCCGGGGCCGCGGCCCTCACCTCCTCGTCCTCGCGCACCGCCTGCTGCTTGGCTCGCAGGATGATGGCCTCGAGCTCGTGGAAGCGGCGCTCCATCTCCTGGAGGCGGGTGCGCGCGCTCTGCTGCTCCCGGCGGATGCGCTCGAGCAGCTTCTTGCCGTGCTCCTCAGCAATGCACGGGCTCTGCTGCCACTGCTGGATGCGCTGCGGGAGGATCTCGTAGATGCGGCTGCAGGGACGTGGGGATTGGGTGCGCAGGGGAGGAAGCCAGCAAGGAGGCGGGTAAGTGGGGTGCTCCGATGAAGGATGGAAGGGGACTCAAGGGTGAAAGGGTGCATAACCAGGTGAATGAACGGGCAGACGGAGGATGGGTGCGTGAGCAGGTGGACAGATAGGTGGGTGCTTGGTTGACTGAACGGTGGCCACGTGACTGACTGGGGTCATGCCCTACCGTGTACTCCCCGACTCCCCCAAAATGACTCACTTGGCCGCCAGCTTCATGCCGCAGTCGTCGGAGCAATACTTGGAGCCGGGCTGGGCGGCGCGCACGCAACCAGGCCCCAGGCACTGCGGCAGCGACGCGGGGTCCTTGGCGTCAGCCCGCTCCGGGTGTTTCCATTTGTCCTTGTGCTTCTGCTTCTGTCGATGGCGCTTGTATCTTTCGTCCTTCTGTGGGACGACACGCGTGGGGTCAGGGCAGGGCTGAAGTCGTCCCGGGACCCCTGACACCCCTGGCGCCCCAGCCCGTCAGGCCCTGACCTTTCCCTCCCCCCACCCACCCCACCCTGTCACCTTCTTCTCAGACTTCTTCTCCCGCCGCTTCACGTGCTTCACTTTCACCGCCCTCTTCCGCAGCGCTGGGTCCAGGAACTGGGACTCCTCCGTGTCGCTCATCCAGGGCTGCCAGTGAGGCAAACACTGATTGTCCTGCGCTCCCGGTGACCTCCCCACGACCTACTCAGTCCCCACATCAACCTTCCATACCCTCTGCCTCCTCTCTCCTCATTACGGATACTCTCTGCTTCTGTAACCTCTACTTGATGCGAAGAACTGACTCGTTTGAAAAGACCCTGATGCTGGGAAAGATTGAAGGCAGGAGGAGAAGGGGACGACAGAGGATGAGATGGTTGGATGGCATGACCGACTCGATGGACATGAGTTTGAGTAAACTCAGGGAGCTGGCCATGGACAGGGAGGCCTGGCATTTTGCAGTCCATGGGGTCGCAAAGAGTCAGATGTGACTGAGCGACTGAACTGAACTCAACTGGGCTGACCCTTCCACCATGGGACACTCTGCCCGCTCACCAGGCTGTGGTCATCGAAGGCCCCTGCACAGAAGTCCTGGTACAGTTCAGAGTCCAGTGGGAGGTCCTCATCCGAGAGTGGCTCGGGTGTCGCTGTAGCCTCCGGTGGCTCCTTGACTGCCGCAGATGCCACTGCCCCCTCATCCTCTCGGAGGCGCCCTAGCTTCTGCGATGGCTGTGGCTGTGGCTGGGTGGGCAGGGGCCGGCGAGGCCTTGGCAGGGACTCTGAGGGCGTCACCGGCGAGAGCTGCGGGGCAGAATCTCAGGACTGGCCCTGACCGCCCGGCCCGCATGCCCCGCCCGCCCTGGGGGGCTGGACTCACCGAGGAAGGGAAGTACTTGTACGATTCCTGTGCCGGCAGGAGGAAGGCCCAGGTCAGCCCCAGGTGGAGGGAGGGGGGCCCTGCCCTCGCCCTGCCAAGTGCCTGACCCCACCCACCAGCCCTGCCTCACCTCCCCAGACACAACAGTCTGCCCACAGCTCATCACCAGGACACGTTCAGCCCTGCCCCAGCCAGGCCCAACCACCTAGAAATGCCTGGCCCTACCCTGTCCACCTGGAGCTGGGGGCTCCCCTGCTAGCCCGGCACATCTGGTCACACCCCGCTCATCTGGACAGGCCAGGCCGTTCGCCACCTGTCTGAATACGGTTAGACCCCACCCCGCCTAGCCTCCGGCGGCTCTTCCTGGACACGCTGGCCCCCCGCCTGACCCCGCCCAACTCTGCCCATGCTCACCCGGGCCCGAAGCTGGCACTGACGGAGCCGGCACTTCTGCCGGATCTTGTTTGGGCCCCCAAACTTCTTCATGTCTCGGCAGAAGTCACAGTGACCACAGTCCTCCGTGCGCCGGCAGGCCTCGCACTCGCCACACATGCGGGCTGATCGTTTGATCTGCTGCTGCTGCTGCTGCTGCTGGTGATGCTGACGGAGGGGCCCAGAACAGAACTCAGGGACCAAGCAGGGCCTCCCAGGGGAGCCCCTCACCAATCCCAGCCATCGCCACCACTCACCTGGCTGGGCGTGGCCACCAGGGGCTGTGGAGAGGATTTGTGGGGCGAAGCAGATCCCCGAGCAAGCATGGCCCCAACCCCTGTCCCTGCCCCTGCCCTGCGCTGCAGGTCCGGATCCGGGGCAGGCCTCTTGCGCCCTCCACCCTCATCCCGGGGCTCACTGCCGTCTCGCTCGGAGCTGTCTCGCTCCCGCGACTTCTTATGCCGATAGCGGATTTCCAGCTTGGGGTCCTTCTCTGTGGGGCAGAGGGCAAGGCCAGTGGGGGTTGGTATGGGGGGACCTGGAGGGGCCCCGGAACTCTTTCTTCCTCTTCTGGCCCACCCACCGGCTCTGTCTCCCTACACCAGGGCAGAGCTGCCCCTTCTATCACAGCTCACAGGGCACCGACCCGCAGTCACTCTGCCCACAGCCGCCCATCCACTGCTCCCCATGACCCACCCTCCCATGAAGGCTCCTCTTCCTCCCTCGAAGCCCCAGCTGCCTGCCCCTCACCTCGGCACTCACGACAGTACCACTCCCGGATGGCCTTGGCCATCTTCTCAGTGATCCGGATGCAGTCCCCGTGAAACCATTCATTGCAGTTGTCACACCCGCTGTGGAGGATGGGGCGAGTGATGGGAGACGTGAGGGGCGGGACTCACTGGCCTCACCCTACCTGGCCAGGTGTCAGTCCCGCCCGCCTCTCCCGGGCTCACATCATGAAGCAGTTGATGTCTGGTTTGCGGCAGATGCAGTAGATGGGCGCATTCTCCCCATTCTCGGACTTGCTGTCCTCCCCGGCGTCTGGAGGCTCTGGATCTGAAGCGTCGCCCTCCTGTGGGACCCACCCCATCATGGCACCTCATCCGACTAGTACACCCCCATCACGGCTCACCACACATCTCAAGTCTCCCAATGCAGACTTCCCACCATGGCTCCTCATTAAATCTCTCCATCGTAGTCCCCGTAGACCACTCCCCATCGCTCACCCGTGACACCTCCTTTATCGGCTTAACCCCACTGACACCCCATCATTAGGCACCCACTCATATAATGGCTCGCTGCAAACATCCTGCCACTCCGCACATTTTGCCCCTGTCATGGCTCTTCACGGGCCCCCGATCACAGGCTCTCATAGGTACCACTTTATTCATTCGGCAGACTTCCCACCACGGTGCCCTCCTTCAGGTTCCGGAGTGATCAACCTCACCGGCGGCCCCGCCCCCCTGGATCCCTGATACGGACTCATCACGGCTCCCTCCAGACTGTCCCAATACAACTCTTCGAAAACCTCCCCATCACTCTGCACAAAGAATCCCCCATCGGGACCCTCAAGGCACTACCATCAGGGATCCCCGCTAAACTTCCATTACAGACCCCCATGATGGCTCATCAGAGAACTCCCCGATGGTTCCCCCACGAGTAAAAATTCGGACCATCAGACCCCCGTCATTCTACCCAGGGACCCGGGTTAAGGCTCACAACAGACCCTCCCCCTCCCCCATTCTGCCCACAGTCCCTGGTTACGGATCAACACAGACCCCCACGAGCCTGCCAATGGACTCCACCATTTCCTACCTCACTGACCTCTAACCGCCGACTCCCTCCTGGGACCGTGCACTTACCATCTCTCGGCTCCCGACGCACCCGTTCGCGAACCCCGCCAGTGACCCGCGAACCTGCACAGACCACTCGGCAGCGTCCGCGGCCGTTGCAAACGCGCCCACAAGCACTTCCGCTTTTTCTGGTGCCTCCCAGGCACCGTACTTCTACTGCGCAGGCCCAGTGCGTCTGTTCCGCGACACACAAGCTGGTGTGGCCCGGCTAGAGTTCTGACCGTCTCCGAGGTGCCTCCATCTTGACCACTGAGACCGTACGGCGGCCGAGCTCGTGTGCTCTCAAGTGTTCTCGGGAAACATGGCGGCGCCTATAGTTCAGCTTTACCAAAGGCGCCGCCATCTTGTTGGCCGGCCTAGTCCGTACAGTCACTACCTGTACGGACGCTAGGCAATATGGTCGCGCCTACTGCACGACTTCCGTGCTGACGCCGCCATCTTGGAATCGTACGCTCGGTGGCAGCGTCCTAATCGGCCACCGAGAGGGAGCCGCCATGTTGCCGGTGGGTTCTGGCGCCAGTAGCTGGTACTGCCTAGATGTCTATAGGGAAGGGGGCCCTCTTTTAGGAACACTACCTGGATTGAGTAGCTCTTTCCACTATTCAGTCGTTTTTCCTTTCCGCGTCTACTAATGGACGTCCGTATACTGTGTGCCTTATGCTGGGAAGGAAAGCATTCCCTTCGTTATGCCTCCAACATTACCTCTGACAGGTAATTTTTGCCTATTAGGGGCAGGGGAAGCCCAGTCAGGCTTATATCTGATTTGGCCTAAACTTTATGTAAAACTGGAACAGCCTGATTTATGATCTGTCAAGTACACGTTGTACATTTGTTCTAACCACTGCGATTAAAGAATGCTCACTTTCTGATAGGGAGAAATGCCTCCCTTTTGTGGTTAAGCAAACCTGCTTTCTCTAGTAATTATTAACTTACAGGAGTTTCCCATATTTTTCTACTTAGAATCCCCTAGTGGGGATTAACTACTTAATCACCTATTTTGTTTCTTCATTCTGTCCCTTATTATTCCTGTGACACCAATGCCAGTATTCCTTGGAGGATAAGGTTCCTATCCCACATGCCAAGGTCATGCTCACTCACTGTGTCTGCTAATTTGTAACTACACATCACTGTTGAAACCTTGAAGGACGTACCTTTGCCGTGTTTGATGTATTAATACGTTCTTTGTTCTGATGCTATATCAGTTCAGTTCAGTTCAGTGGCTCAGTGTGTCCGACTCTTTGCGACCCCATGAATTGCAGCACACCAGGCCTCCCTGTCCATCACCAACTCCCGGAGTTCACCCAAACTCATGTCCATCGAGTCAGTGATGCCATCCAGCCATCTCATCCTCTCTCATCCCCTTCTCCTCCTGCCCCCAATCCCTCCCAGCATCAGAGTCTTTTCCAATGAGTCAACTCTTCTCATGAGGTGGCCAAAGTACTGGAGTTTCAGCTTTAGCATCAGTCCCAAAAGAACACCCAGGACTGATCTCCTTTAGAATGGACTGGTTGGATCTCCTTGCAGTCCAAGGAACTGTCAAGAGTCTTCTCCAACACCACAGTTCAAAAGCATCAATTCTTTAGCGCTCAGCTTTCTTCACAGTCCAACTCTCACATCCATACATGACCACTGGAAAAACCATAGCCTTGACTAGACGGACCTTTGTTGGCAAAGTAATGTCTCTGCTTTTGAATATGCTATCTAGGTTGGTCATAACTTTCCTTCCAAGGGGTAAGGGTCTTTTAATTTCATGGCTGCAGTCACCATCTGCAGTGATTTTGGAGCCCAGAAAAATAAAGTCTGACCCTGTTTCCACTGTTTCCCCATCTATTTCCCATGAAGTAATGAGACCAGATGGCATGATCTTTGTTTTCTGAATGTTGAGCTTTAAGCCAACTTTTTCACTCTCCTCTTTCACTTTCATCAAGAGGCTTTTTAGTTCCTCTTCACTTTCTGTCATAAGGGTGGTGTCATCTGCATATCTGAGGTTACTGATATTTCTCCCAGCAATCTTGATTCCAACTTGCGCTTCTTCCATCCCAGCGTTTCTCATGATGTACTCTGCATATAAGTTAAATAAGCAGGGTGACAATATACAGACTTGACGTACTCCTTTTCGTATTTGGAACCACTCTGTTGTTCCATGTCCAGTTCTAACTGTTGCTTCCTGACCTGCATATAGGTTTCTCAAGAGGCAGATAAGGTGGTCTGGTATTCCCATCTCTTTCAGAATTTTCCACAGTTTATTGTGATCCACACAGTCAAAGGCTTTGGCATAGTCAATAAAGCAGAAATAGATGTTTTTCTGGAACTCTTGGATTTTCCATGATCCAGTGCATGTTGGCAATTTGATCTCTGGTTCCTCTGCCTTTTTTAAATCCAGCTTGAACATCTGGAAGTTCATGGTTCACATATTGCTGAAGCCTGGCTTGGAGAATTTTGAGCATCACTTTACTAGCGTGTGAGATGAGTGCAATTGTGCGGTAGTTTGAGCATTCTTTGGCATTGCCTTTCTTTGGGATTGGAATGAAAACTGACCTTTTCCAGTCCTGTGGCCACTGCTGAGTTTTCCAAATTTGCTGGCATATTGAGTGCAGCACTTTCACAGCATCATCTTTCAGGATTTGAAATAGCTCAACTGGAATTCCATCACCTCCACTAGCTTTGTTCATAGTGATGCTTTCTAAGGCCCACTTGACTTCACATTCCAGGATGTCTGGCTCTTGAGTGATCACACCATCGTGATTATCTTGGTCGTGAAAATCTTTTTTGTACAGTTCTTCTGTGATGCTATATAAAAAAACTGTTGAAAACTGTGCTTCTCTAGAGTGCTTTATTCCTTGGTGGAGGCTGTGCTCCTGGGCCAGTCCTCAGCTTGGTTCAAATGAAACTCTCTTCTATTCTTTAATATAGATTGTTTAGTGATTATCTGTGTTGATACCTCCCACCACTGTTAGCAGCTGTCACTCCTCCCAGCAGTGCTTTAGCCAGGCCTACCTGATGATTCTGCCTCTGGGCCTCTACAACAGCACTCATCCATTAGAATTAGGCAACAACTGAAGGCCATACATGATGGTGACCTGACCATTTCTGGTGAGAATGGCTGGACCAAAGTTGATTTTTAAATCAGCAACCACCAGCTTCATCAAGTCTTCCCTTGAGCAGACACGGTGGGTCTGTCATTTGGGTTATTTAGCAAATGAACACATCAAGAACTTTCTTGTCACAAGTAATAAATAATAAAGCAGAAGCATTTGTTTTTTGTTACTTGTGACAAGTAAGGAGACAAGGAGATAGTTCTCAAAGCACTGTGTCCCTGGGGGCGTTTTAAGTTAAGCATGACAGGAGGCATGATCATTATAATGAAGCAAAGTTGACTCTAGTTTGCCCAAAACTGCAAGTAAGTAGGCACTTGGTTACCTGCTCTCACTGTAGTATCTTGTTGACTGGAATACACTGTAACCTTTTAGGAACATCTAGTGGCTGCAACTTTCTGCAAAACAAAACTCACTTTGGTTTAAACCCATCCTATCCCTACTGCTCCCTAGCTAACACCCACCACCAGAGTGTCACTTCTTGGCGATATCCACTTGGGTTCTCTTGTTTCATATGTAGTCACTTTTCTCTCCCATAAATTTAAAGTTTTTAAAAAATTTATATTATGTATAACAAAAAATCCTCAGACTGGAGAGCCAGAGGCTTCCTCAGGGTAATGCTTTAACCTAGGCAACTGTGAAAATCAAATAAGATACAAAGTATCAGTACAGCCCTTCCCCCCACCACACATATACACACTGAAAGGGGAGGTTGTGGTCATTATAAATGTCCTCATGTCCACATTCAAAGCCAGAATGACTTTATTCATTTCCAGTTTAAAAATAAGTTTAAGGGAATATAACTCAGATTTAAATTAAATATAATTGCATGCATGCGTGACAGAAGATGAGATAGTTGGATGGCATCACCAACTCAATGGACTTGAGTTTGGGTAAACTCTGGGAGTTGATGAACAGGGAGGCCTGGCGTGCTGCGGTTCACGGGGTCGCAAAGAGTCGGATACGACTGAGAGATTGAACTGAATGTTCAGTCACTTCAGTTGTGTCCGACTCTGTGATCCTATGGACTGTAGCCCACCACACTCCTCTGTCCATAGGACTCTCTAGGCAAGGATACTGGAGTGGATTGCCATACCCTCCAGGGGATCTTCCCAACCCAGGGATTAAACCTGTGTCTCCTGTGTTTCCTGCATTGCAGTCTGTTTCTTTACCCACTGAGTCACCTGCCGCTGCTGCTGCTGCTAAGTCACTTCAGTCGTGTCCGACTCTGTGCAATCCCATAGACAGCAGCCCACCAGGCTCCCCCATCCCTGGGATTCTCCAGGCAAGAACACTGGAGTGGGTTGCCATTTCCTTCTCCAATGCATGAAAGTGAAAAGTGAAAGTCAAGTCGCTCAGTCGTGTCCGACTCTTCTCGACCCCATGGACTGCAGCCTACCAGGCTCCTCCATCCATGGGATTTTTCCAGGCAAGAGAACTGGAGTGGGGTGCCATTGCCTTCTCCGTGAGTCACCTGAGAAGGCCTAAATTTAATTACTCAAGCTAAATTTAATTTAACATAATTGAATTTGGATTTATTCATGCAGGCAATTTGCTTTAAAATAATTTAATATTAATTTAATGTATGAAATTCAATGTCTTACATATGTAATTTCAACTTAATTTTAGTTCAATTTATTATATTACATTTTATTTAATATGGTTTAATTTTACATATTTAAATTTTAATTCAAATTCACCTTAAACTAAAATTTAATATCATTGAGTGAACTAAATTTATAGTCAATTCTATATTTTTGAAATATATTTTATTAAAATATTTAATTATAAATTAAATATTTATTTATTTAAATATGATTTAATTAATAAAAACAGTGAAAAAACAGAAATCACCCCCATGATGAATGAAAAAAGAGCCATCAGTACAGATCCAACAGATATTGAATAGAGAATATTATTCACACATCTATACCAACTTAATATATTTGACAACTTTTAGATAAAATGGACAAATTTCTTGTCTTTAGCAAGACAATTTACCAAACTAACAAATGAAGAAATAGAAAATATGAGTAGCCATATTGATATAAACTATTTGAATTTATGATTAAAGACCATTCCACCAAAAAAAAACTTCAAGTCCAGATTAGTTCACCAGCAAATTCTGTCAAATATTGAAGGTGTAAAAATAGTAATCCTAAATAAACTTTTTGAGAAAACAGAAGAGGAAGGAATACTCCCCAATTCCTTTTGGGAATCATTTCTCTGACACCAAACTAGAAAAAGACATTACAAAAAAAAATAATAGACAAATATACCCCATGAACATAAATGCTGCAAACTTTGAGAAATGGTCTCCAAGAGACCACCTTTATTTCTGAAATCATTGCAGGCTTTAAGGGTTCCCCAAGACCATGTTTACTTCTGACACCAACTGCAAATCTGGTGATCCTCAACTAATTTGCAAGAAGGACTTAGGAAACTCACTGAAAGTTATTACACCTATAGTTATCCAGGAAGAAGATACAGATTAAAATCAGTCATAGGATAGAGTCCAGGAGGGTTCCAAATGCTGAGCCTCCAGTTATCCTCTCCCTGAGGAATCACAGACAGGCGTAGTTGCTCCCAGGGACAATATGCATGGAATTGCCAACCAGAGAGGCTCACCTGAGCCTTGGCATCCAGAATCTTTACTGTGGTTCCATTACATAGACACTGTTGACTGCCCATGTGCCTGACCTCAGTTTTTAACTCCTTAGGAGGTTGAGATAATACCATGTGACCCAAAATCCTCATCGTAAATGACATTGTTAGACTTTGTGACATGGCCAGCCCCAACCTAAATTACTATATTGACTATCAGTTCAGTCAGTTCAGTCACTCAGTCTTGTCTGACTATTTGCAACCCCATGGACTGCAGCATGCCAGGCCTCCCTGCCCATCACCAGCTCCTGGAGTTTACTCAAACTCATGTCCGTTGAGTCAATGATGCCATCCAACCATCTCATCCTCTGTTGTCCCCTTCTCCTCCTGCCTTCAATCTTTTCCAGATCAGGGTCTTTTCAAAAGAATCAGTTTTTCGAATCAGGTGGCCAAAGTATTCGAGTTTCAGCTTCACCTTCCAATGAATATTCAGGACTAATTTCCTTTAGGATGGACTGGTTGGATCTCCTTGCAGTCCAAGGGACTCTCAAGAATCTTCTCCAACACTGCAGTTCAAAAGCATCAACTCTTTGGTGTTCAGCTTTCTTTATACTCCAACTCTCACATCCATACATGACTACTGGAAAAACCATAGGTTTCACTAGACGGACCTATATTGACTATAAAGTGACTAAAATATCCCCAGGCAAACAAAGACACTCCTGTGAGTAACAACACTGATGGGGCTTAGATATTACCACCCAAAGCCAAGTAGGGAAGGAGGCAGACCTCTCTTTGTTTAGTCACTAAGTCATGTTGACTCTTTTGTAATATTTGTAAAATGCAATATTATTCCATTACATAAAAGAGTGAAGTACTCATATACCATGCTATACCATGCATGAACCTTGAAAACACTGCTAAATAAAAGAAACACTCACAAAAAGTCACATATTATATGATTTCATTTATATGAGATGTCTAGAAAAAGCAAATCTGTAGAGACATAAAGTAGACCATCCTTGTTTTGTTCCAGCCCTTGAGGGAAAGTATTCAGTCTTTTACCAGTAAGTATGATGTGAGCTGTGGGATTTTTTGGACTTTTTATCAGAATGATGAAGTTCCCTACTATTCCTTGTGTGTTAAGTGTTTCGTTTTTTGAATCATGAAAGGCTGTTGAATTTTGTCAAGTGCTTTTCGGTGTCTGTAGATGAGGCTAATATTCTATAAATATTGATTTATAAAGATTGATTTTTTTTTAATGTTAAGCCACACTTGCATTCCTGGAATACACCCCACTTGATCATTGTGTATGATCATTTTATATGTTGCTGGATTTGATTTGCCAGTAATTTATTGAGGATATTGTTTTATACTCATAAGATATCTTGGTCTGTAGCTTTATTTTCCTGTGATATTTTTGTCTGGTTTTGGTATCAGGGTAATGCTAGCCTCTACCTCTGATGAGTTGGAAGTGTTACTTCCTCTTCTACTTTTTTTTTGAGGAGTTTGTGAAGGCTTGATATTAATTATTCCTTAAATATTTGATAGAATTCACCAATGGAGTCATGTGGGTTGGTTGGGCTTTTCTTTGTGGGAAGTTTCAAAATTACTAATTATTTTGTTTGTCATAGGTCTACTCAGATTTTCTATTTCTGTTATAGTCATATTTTCTAGTTTGTGTCTTTCTAGGAACTTGTCCATTTCATCTAAGTTATCTAATTTATTGGCAGTGATTTACACTATTTAAAAAAATAATCGTTTACTTCAGTAAAGTTGGTATTTCATTTTTGATTTTAGTAATTTGAATCAATCCTGGTCATTCTAGCTAATTCATCATTTAAAAAATCTTTTCGAAGACCTAACTCTTTGTTTTTTGAATCTTTATTTTATTAATTTGCACTTTAATCTTTATTAGTGTTCCTTCTGATTGCAGTGGGTTTAATTTTCTTTCCTTTACCTGTTTATTTTAAGCTGAATGACTAGGTTGTTTATTTGAGTGTGAGCGAGTGAGTGAGTGAGTGAAGTCACTCAGTCGTGTCTGACTCTGTGCAACCCATGGACTGTAGCCAACCAGGCTCCTCTGTCCATGGGATTTTCCAGGCAAGAATATTGGAGTGGAATGGACTCTAAAAAGAGAAACTAAGCAAGTCAACAATCAAAAGTCAGTTTTCCAGCAAAGCACACGATAAGATAGGCAGTATGTAGGAATTCTAGAAGCATACCTCCAACTGATAGAAAGCTCAGCCCCATGGTTGAGTACGGGAATAAAAGATTATATATGATCTTTTTATGTGTTTGATAGGGTTGTGTTGAACTGGTAGAACAATCTGGGGCAGGCCAACACAACACTTATCAAACCCTGTCAAAAATCCTACCTTATTTCTTTGAAAAGTTAAACAAGCTTATGGAAATTTAAGGAATTCAGAATATCCAAAACAATTTTGAATGAATAACAACATTGTTTGACTCACAATTCCTGCTTACCAGGGGGCGTCCCTCGTGGCTCAGTCGGTAAAGAATCTGCCTGCAATGAAGGGAATGGCCTTCAGGACAGGGGGCCCAGGTTCCATCTCTGAGTCTGAAAGATCCCCTGGAGAAGGAAATGGTAACCCACTCCAGTATTCTTTCCTCAGCAGCCTGGTGGGCTACAGTCCATGGGGTCTAAAGAGTCCGATATGACTTAAGTTTTTCTCTCTACAAACACAGGGTGTCCTTTTTTCCTCTTAATATGAGTCCTGACTGCAGGTCCAGCTGGGCTAGGCTGGGCCAGGCTGGGCCTAAGAACTGGAGGCGGCTTGGACAAATGTCTGGAATCTACGGCCCAAGTCATTAACTCCCTTCTTTTTCCCCTTCCTCCTCCCGTGTCCAGCTCCCTGCCCTCCAACTCCTCAGTTGCCCGGGTCGCCAAGAGAGAGTGTTATGCCTTTCACCTCCCAGTGTCCCAGAAAGCCAGAAAGTTGTCTTTACATTTTCAGAGTCCCGGGTACCTTCAGCCGCCTTGGCAGGATGCCTCAAATCGCAGCGGCTAGGGAGGAGTGCTTCCAGGAGCGGCGCTCTGGTTGCCCTGGGCTACCCACTCCGCGCGGTTTGCACCTGGCCCGAAGTGGGCAGCGTGACCATGGCAACGTAGGACGCCCAAACTAGCTACTTCCTCTCGGTTGAGGCTTCGAGATTCTCTACTCCACCTCTCTGGATATTTTCCAGTTTCTGCTCGGAAGGCAAACTATGTAGTATGCCTTTCCTCTTGGAAAAGTTGAAGGTCAAAACACAACTCTAATTTATACAGCTAGTTGTATCTTATAATGGGAATAAAGGGTTGGTTACATGCCATCTGATCCTAAGAGTGCACAGTTCAGGCTTTCTTAGCACGTCGGGAAGACTTTTATGATTTTTGTTATTGTACTGGCTTAAAATGGGAGGGGGGGGGGCGGGAGGGTGCAGGAGTGCCCCTCCAGATCAGGCGAAGGAGAGCGAGGTTATGGTAGTGGCCATGGCCCCTCCGCCGCCTCCCGCAGCAGCCGCGGCCCCGCCCGCGCCGGGTCCCTTCTGCTGCCTGCTGCTGCCGCGGCTTTGGCATCGGCGGCAGGGGCCCCAACCGGAGACCCCAGGCACTCCTAGAGCTCCTCATCCCGCCAAGTAGCCCCGGAAGTCGAGTCCCGCGTGAGATCCGTCCGCCCTGTGCAGTCGTCCAACCTCGGAACCCGTTCTTGGGAGGGTGGGTTTTCATAATGGAAATCCTGCGTCCCTCGGCGATCAGGGCGCGCCAGGAGCTGGAGGGGCCTCAGCTCAGCAACAAGAGGCCCGTGCTGTCCCAGAGCCCGGCACTCCCCTGGGGGGACTTCGCTACACGCTACCCACCGCCAGGGTGAGCTACCCACCGCCAGGGTGACTCTCAGCCGTGCCCCGGGGACGGGGTGGGGCCCCTGCGCCTTCTGGCCGGGTCTGAAGGCGGCTGCCGGGCGGCCTTCACTCCCACGGGGAAACCCGTGTCGACATAAGGAGAATGTAACTAAGCTACTCCTGGGTATTGCTGCCTCCTCGTCCATTTTGTTTGGCCAAGCGGTTTGCAGAGACCTTAAACTGACACCAACCCCCTCATGCAAGCATGCACCCTCTGTGGCCGCTACGGAGTCACAAGCAAACATAAGTTCCTGAAATGGCTTCCCCAACAGCTCTTGTGATCCACAGTCTCTCCTGCATCCCAGCGCCTGGATGTCTTATGCACCCCCTTAGATAGACCTTCTGTGGCTTACTCTGGTCTGAATGGATCACTGGGACCCTATCCTAGGAAGCCCAAAGCACTGCCCCCAGGGACCCTTATGATAAAGGCATCCGGCCTCTCTGCACCCTGTCTTGACTTGAAGACCACGGGAGAGACGAAGTGTACCTTCTCCAGGACCCGTGAGTAATAAGCTTATCTATTTTAATTACTCTTGTGGTCCTGTTGCCACCATCCTGCTCCTGTACTCCACTTGAGTGTGTATGTGTTAGTCATTCAGTCGTGTCTGACTCTTTGCGACCCCATGGACTGTAGCCCACCAGGCTCCTCTGTCCATGGGATTCTCCAGGAAAGAATACTGGAGTGGATTGCCATGCCTTTCTCCAGGGGATCTTCCCAACCCAGTCATCTCCCACAATGTGGGCATTCTTTACTGTTTGAGCTACCCAGAAAGCCCTATACTCCACTTAACAAATGTTAATTTAATAAAGTCACAAGATTGGTGCCATAAGACAGGAGCCCACGGTCAAACCACTCTCTTCCTCCTCAAGGACCCAGCCCTTTACCTCTACCTAGGAAGAGCCAGATCACAGAGCCCTGGTTCAGCCAGTTCATGTCCGGGGACAGGCGGCATGAAGAGCATGCTGCCTGGGAACTGGGTCACCCTCAGTAAGCCAGAAAGTGTATCATAGGCCCCTGGGAAGTGACACCAGGAGGAGCAGGAGTCTGAGAAAACCCGCTGCTTTGGCAGGCTGGGGTTTGCAGCTCGTCAGGAACAGGGCTCACCTGGATGTGTTGCAGGAAGGGAGTTTGCCCTCCAGGGCCCAGGCTGGGCTCTTGTCTAACACTTGGAAATGAATTGTCCAAGGAGACACACGTGCTGACCAAGCGAGAAACTTTACTGGAAAGGGGCGCCCAGGTGGAAAGCAGGAGGGTGGGGAAACCCAGGAAGATCGCTCTGCCTTGTGGTTCGCAGTCTCAGGTTTTATGGTGATGAGATTAGTTTCGGGTTGTTTGGCCAATCATTCTGACTCAGGGTCCTTTCTGGTGGCATGCACATCACTCAGGCACAATGGAGTCTAGCCAGAAGGTTTCTGGGAGGTTGGTAGGACAGGCGGACTGGTGTCTCCTGTCTCCTTTTGACCTTTCCTGAATTCTTCCTGTTGGTGGTGGCTTGTTAGTTGCGTATTCCTTACCAGGATCTCCTGTCATAAAGTAACTCATGCAAATGGTTACTGTTATGCCTGGCCAGGGTGGGCAGTTTCAATCCGTGTTTCCTGTAACAGCCAGAGGACCTGAGACTGCTTTCTCAGGTATCCAACTGTTTGTCAGCCTGTATCCTCATTGCCTTTGTGGGTCTTCAGTACTAGGATAGAGAAATCTTTCCGGCATCGGACGATCTGCTGGAGGCCGCTGTGTGACAATTGTTCTCTCCCAGGCATGGCCTTTCACACCACAACTGAAGTAGAAGTTATCACCACTACTTGCCAAATTGTTTTTTTTTTTTTTTCCCTAGTATTGTGATATGACTTTGTTTTCTTCCTGTGTCCCCAAATTACCCTTTCCTCCTCCTGATGATTTAGGAAGATAAAACCAATGTTTGCAATTTTCAGAATGCTTATGGTAGGCTACCGTGTTATGGCTCTGTTTTGTGCTATTTTAGAAACTGTAATTGTCCCAACATTCTTTGGGTTTCAAGCATAGGAGGGAACTGTGTGATAACAAAACAAAGAACTGCCCCCCCAAATTCTTGTGCAATGTTTTTGAAATTGTTTGAAATAATTTTTTAGTGTTTTACCTTAGTATGGACAGTGTTTTTGTTTACATTTCAAAAAACAAATATGCCTATAAAATGTTGTATTTTTTGTTCTTAAATGTGTTATGTAATCTTTATGAATTTATAATATGTGTTTACATTTGCTCATTATGTGAAGGATTTTCCTTTATATAATATATAAAATTATATATTATACATATAATATATAAAATTATATGTTATACATATATTCATAGGGGCTTCCCTGAAAGCTCACTTGGTAAAGAATCTGCCTACAGTGCAGGAAACCCCGGTTTGATTCCTGGGTCAGGATGGTCTGCTGGAGAAGGGATAGGCTGCCCACTCCAGTATTTTTGGGCTTCCCTTGTGGCTCAGCTGGTAAAGAACCTGCATGCAATGCACGAGACCTGGGTTTGATCCCTGGGTTGGGAAGATCCCCTGGAGAAGGGAAAGGCTACCCACTCCAGTGTTCTGGCCTAGAGAATTCAGTCCATGGAGTCGCAAAGAGTCGGCAGCGACTTTCAGTTTCTTTCAAATGTATTATGTAATCTTTATGAATTTACAATATGTATATATTTGCTCATTATATAAAGGATGTTTTGAAAAATCACTTGTAATACTACAAAGAAGAATGGCAAATCAAAGGTTATTGTTTTGATTTCATGAATGTTTTCCTTGATTTGATAAATATGGGAGAAGAGGACTATTTTTCTACCATTAAGTTGCCTGCAGCATGTCAGTCTTAGAATCTGAAGGTCCTGAGTTCAGACCTCAGAGTGGGCAACGCCAAGCTGTGGGCTTCCCAGGTGGTGCTAGGGGTAAGGACTATGCCTGCCAGTGCAGGTAGAGACTCGATCCTGGGTCAGGAAGAGCCCCTGGAGAAGGAAATGACAACCCATTCCGGTATTTTCGCCCCCACGGACAGAGATCCTGGCAGACTACAGTCCATGGAGTCATAAAACAGTTGGACATGACTTAGCAACTAAACAACAAACTACTGATTCACTTTGCTGTACAGCAGAAACTAACACAACATTGTAAGTTAACTATACTCCATTAAAAATTAATGGAGTATAAAAAAATGGAGTATTAAAAAAAGAAAATCCCAAAGAATTCACAAAAATAAGCTATGAGATCTAATAAACAATTTAACCAAAGTTGCAAGATGTGTGGTACAAGATCAACTTTTTAATGTGATAAAGTGCATCCATTAAAAAGCCTATAGCTGACATCATACTTAAATAGTGAATGACTGAATGCTTTCTCCTTACGACTGGGAGCAATGTAAGGTTGTCTACTGTTGGGAAAGGCAGTCTAGTGCAGCTTCTTGCCCCTTGTACAGTTGCATAAGAGTGACCTTGGGTCTGGAACGTTTCTTAGCAAAGAGACGAAGAGCCCTCACAGGCTGAGCTAGGCATATCGCTTTGTGAATATCTTTCCCTGATCCAGACTTAACGTGTACTTCTCTGTTCTGCTTATGGGTGTGTGTCCTACAGCACCTAGCTAACCCCATTGCTATGTCTGTTCTTGGAGGGGAGGTAAAGGGGTCCTTCAGCTGCAGCACAAGAGGGGGTGTGCAGACCATCTTCTTGTATCAGCGGTTTCCTGTGTCCCTGCTGACCATGAGGGACAGACACTCAACTGTTGGAGCTGGCCTTCCTCTGTCTCTTCTCTATGTGAGGAAAGCAGTGTTCCGTTCAGCACCTATGTGAGGCGTGTCTTTCTCTGCTACCCTGACACCTGCAAACCACGCAGGACACACACCCTGGAACTGTTGCTGCTAGGCAACAGATATCACTTGTTCAGCATTTGCTCTCCCCTCTCTTGTTACACATCATACTCTACTCAGTAAAATGAGACAAGAGAAAGAAGCAAAAGGCATACAGATTGGAACAGAGGAAACGAAACTTCCCCTATTCTCAAACAACCTGATTTTCTACATAGAAATTAAAAAAGAAAAACTTAAAAGAAAAAAGCGCCCAGAACTTATAAATACTTAGTTATGCTGCAAGATAAAGGGTCAATAGACAAAGTGAATCATATGTCCATATGAACATCACACTACCTTGAAACCAGAAAAATTCAAATAATACCATTTAAATAACTTCAAAATAATGAAACGTAGGTATAAATCTAACAAAATACTGTGCTGTGTCTGTATGCAGAAATCTACAAAACACTAATGGAAAAATAAAAGAAATATAGTTAAATGGTGAGACATGTCAGGTATATGGATTAGATGATTAAATATGTTTAAGATGTCAGTCATTCCAAAGTTCAGAGAAGGCAATGGCACTCCACTCCAGTACTCTTGTCTGGAAAATCCCATGGACGGAGGAGCCTGGTAGGCTGCAGTCCATGAGGTTGCTAAGAGTCAGACACAACTGAGTAACTTCACTTTCACTTTTCACTTTCAATGATTGGAGAAGGAAATGGCAACCCACTCCAGTGTTCTTGCCTGGAGAATCCCAGGAATGGTGGAGCCTGGTGGGCTGCTGTCTATGGGGTCGCACAGAGTCGGACACAACTGAAGTGACGCAGCAGCAGCAGCAGCATTCCAAAGTTGAGTGACAGACTTTACACAATTCCATTCAGAATATCAGCAGAATTTTCAGTGTATATATACACAAGTTGATTTTAAATTTTTATAGAAACTTAGGAACTAGAATACCTAAAATAATTTTTAAAAGAAGAAGAAATTTGGTGGGTTCACACAACTTCACTTTAAAATATGAAACTTCAGTGATCAAGGCAGTATGGTATTAGTGAAGGGATAGGCATCATGCAACAGAATAGAAAGCCCAGAAATAGATTCACTCAAATATGACCAATTGACTTTTTACAAAGTTACAAACACAGTTTAATGGAGAAGAGATAGTATTTTCAACAAATAATTTTGGAACAATTGAACACCCACCTGTAAAGACTGAGAGAACTCCAACCCCAACCTCACACTGTATACAAAAAGTTACTGAAAATTTACCATATATTTGAATGTAAAACATGGAACTATAAAGCTTCTAGAGAAAACACAGGAGAAACATGGGAGAAAAATCTTCATGACCTGCAGTTCAGTGAACAGTTCCTAGACATGACATCAAGTGTGATCCATTAAATAAAAATTAGATAAGCTGGAATTCATAAAAATTAAAAACTTTTGCTCTGTGAATGCTGCTGCTGCTACTAAGTCGCTTCAGTCGTGTCTGACTCTGTGCGACCCCATAGACGGCAGCCCACCAGGCTCCTCCATCCCTGGGATTCTCCAGGCAAGAACACTGGAGTGGGTTGCCATTTCCTTCTCCAATGCATGAAAGTGAAAAGTGAAAGTCAAGTCGCTCAGTCGTGTCCGACTCTTCGCTACCCCACGGACTGCAGCCTACCAGGCTCCTCCGTCCATGGGATTTTCCAGGCAAGAGTACTGGAGTGGGTGCTCTGTGAATGATACAGAGCAAATGGTTCAGAGAATGAAAAGGCAAGACAAAAGCTGGGAAATATATATATTTGAGAAACACATATCCAAAAAAGGACATCTATCTAAAATGTATAGGAACTTCTGAAACTCAATAATAAGAAAAACTAAACAATCCAATCTTAAAATATAAGCAACAGGTTTTTTTTTTTTTGGGCCGTGCTGGGTGTTCGTTGCTGTGTGTGGGCTTTGTCTAGTTGCGGCAAGCGGGCTCTACTCTCTAGCTGTGGTGCATGGGCCTCCCATTGCGGGGGCTTCTCTTGGTGTGGAGAGCCTGTGCTCCACAGGCTCTAGGCCCTTGGGCTCAGGAGTTGTGGTGCTCGGGCCTAGTTGGCCCGCATCATATGAGATCTTCCCTGACCAGGGATCGAACTAGCGTCCCCTGCACCGCAAGGTGGATTCTTAGCCACCGGACCACCAGACCACCAGAGAAGCCCTACAGGCAACAGATTTGAACAGACATTTCACCAAAGTCTAATTTCTCTGTGACATTTTTTCAGATGTCAGTGCTTTACCTATATTTAAAAACGACAGGTTATCAATTTTGCAACGATCGTTACCTGGTGCTGCGGTTGTCATAAGATCTGATTTCCACTGTGGACACTGTGAATGGTGAACGTAGCTTTACATCTAAGAGTGCTAACAAATTTTTTAAAGTAGCCATTATACATTTAAAGGGGAGATTGTGTTTTGGGGATTAAGGTTGGGTTGGAGTTGGGATTATGGTTAGGTATGGGTGGAACTCATAGTGAGTGAGGGAAGAGAAAACTCTGAGCAGGGGGTATTTACAGAGAATACTAGAAATGGTTTACATTTACCCCTTTTATTCTAGGAGCAGCACCTGGACCCTATGTTTATTTTTGACAGGTGGAATAATGAGCATTTTCATTTTATTCTTTGTCCTTTTCTGTGTTCAAATTTTCAATTAAAAACATGTGCTTCTTTTATAATAGAAAAAACAAGTGCTAGCAAAGAAGATGACGCGTGCATGCTCAGTCATGTACGACTCTTTGTGACCCCATGGACTGTAGCCCACCAGGCTCCTTTGTCCAAGGGGATTTCCCCTGTGAGAATACTGAAATGGATTGTCATTTCCTCCTCCAGGAGATCTTCCCAACTCAGGGATCAAACCTGCGCCCCCTGCATTGGCAGGTGGTCTTTACCATCGAGCCACTTGGGAAGCCCTTACTCAGTCGTGTCCCACTCTTTGCGACCCCATGGACTGTAGCCTACAAAGCTCCTCCATCCATGGAATTTTCCAGGCAAGAGTACTGGAGTGGGTTGCCATTTCCCTCTCCAGGGGCTCTTCCAAACCCAGGGATTGAACCCGGGTCTCCCGCTTTGCAAGCGGACGCTTTTACCGTCTGAGCTACCAGGGAGGCTTAACAAAGGAGATATTGAAGTTTAATTTCATCAACTTTCAGAGCAGGTGGACTGCGCATCTGTGGCCACAGGGGTCTGAGTTTCCGTGAATGGTGCTGCCCTGCCATCTAGTGGCCATGTGGCATGGGAGCCTTCCAACCAGCATTTCGATAAAGAGAAAGCCTGTCTTTGAAGAAGGCAAAAAAATACCGTATTTTAGGTAAAACTTTGATTTGGTTGAGTTTTTTAAAAAATGAATAAAAATGATTGATATGGAAAATAAAGAGGGACGTATTCATTGTGAGCAAAGACACAGAGGGGATGAACCACAGGGAGGCGCTGGCAGGGTCTGTGCGGGTCTTGGCAGGGGCCATGCCCCGGGGCCCAGGTGCGTCCCTACGAGCAAGAGGTGCTGGGAGATGAAGCTGAGGGGCAGGCAGGGCCTAGGTCAAGGGTGGACTCGGGCATCAACTTCAGCATTTCAGCAGGGCAGCCTGGAGACCCATCTCAATCACCACACTCAGTCCTGACCTCATCCCTGCCTCCCTGACTTGGCTGCCCTCCGGTTGGCCGAATCACGATTCTGAATCTACTTTTGTAACCAACGACAAGCGTGAGTCAAATGATAGGAAGGAGAATGCTGTTACCAAACCCAAAGCTGCCGTGGATGGCCGGGATTCAGGGTAGAATAGAAGGGGCAGGACTACAGCAGGGCAAGACTCATGGAGCATAATGATGGTGAAGAGATCTGGGCCAGACAAACAATGGGGTGGATAGTGCAGAAATGCATAAGCGAGTGCCATAATGTAACCGTATGTCCTGGTTGCCTTCTGCCTGCCCCTCAATACCCACTCTCCATGGTTTTCCATCCAGCCCCGGAGCCAGATGGCCTGACCTATAGGAACTGCGTCAAGAGTTTCCTTTGCCTTCTGACTTCAGGAGTGGGGAGGGGAGGTGAAAAGCTGGGCCCGGGCACTGAGGTGAAGGACATGGTAGAGGGACCCATGCTGGATACGAGGGAAAAGGCCAAGGGGAAAGCCTGGGCTAGTGAGGTCCTGGGAGCAGCTTCACTGGTATGTGGGGAAGGGGAGCAGAGCCACTCGATTGCAGAATGTGCACAATGGCTAAGCGGCGGATGGCGGAGGGCTGAGCTTTGCACCAGGCGCTCATGGTGCAGGCACACGTGGGCTGGCGGGATTGTGTTGCTCACTGTGAACACGGCGGGGAGCCTTCAACTGCGGCTCAAATTCCTGAAGGCCTCAGGGTCTCAAACATCAATAGTAATTGGGAGGGTAAAGGTGCTGGGCTTGGGTTTGTTGACTGTCCTACAACAGTATCATGATGCATCATGAGAGATTTCTGATGCAATCTGACCATTTTCTAGATTATCCAGAAAGTTTATCTGGAGGTTTGGGGGGGATACAGTAAATCCTAAATGTGTTCTGATTTCTGATAAATCTTTGAGGCAATGATGGAAAATCTTGCAATTTATTAAAAGCACCTTTGAAATGCATGAAAGTATCACTTGCTCAGTCGTGTCCAACTCTTTGTGACCCCATGGACTGTAGCCTGCCAGACTCCTCTGTCCATGGAATTCTCCAGGCAAGAATACTGGAGTGGGTTGCCACTTCCTCCTCCAGGGGATCTGCCCCATCCAGGGATCAAACCTGGGTCTCCCACATTGCAGGTAGATTCTTTACCACTGAGCCACCAGGGAAGCCATGAACTATTATTAATTTAGCTTTAAATAAGGCTTACATGGGCTTCCAGGTGATACTAGTGGTAAAGAACCCACTTGCCAATGCAGGAGACACAAGAGATGTGGGTTCGATCCCTGGGTCGGGAAGATCCCCAGGATTATGGCAGCCCACTCCAGTATTCTTGCCTGAGAAATCCCATGGACAGAGGAGCCTGGCAGGCTCCATGGGGTCGCAAAGAATCGAACATGACTAAAGCGACTTAGCATGCACACACAAAGCTTCCACAAGATTTGTAAACATACCTGCTACACTAAATGTACTTCAGTATGTTTGGTTGCGTCCACACAGACAGAAGTTACCCAAAACGTGGAAATTACTGCGTCACATAGACTTGGACATCATAATGACAGTTAATAAAATGAAATTCTAACTGTGTTTTCCTTTTCATTGCTAAGTTTTTCTTAAGGAAAAGAACTTTCAGAAGGTAAGCAAGAAAAACACCTTAGTGCCAGGAAATGAGAATGTATTCAGCAAAATGAACACCTTGATATAAATGATACCCAAACAGTCTTTCCTGGCTTTCATTTGACCTATTATGAGATCTGACTGGCAGCTATTTCCACAATTAATTGATCCTGGAAAATTTGGTAAGCCTTACTCTTCTCCAGTTCAAGAACTGGACAACTGCCCACTTTGTCAGTATCAATATAATAGTATCTATTAAGTGTTTTAAAAGCTTTGGGAAAAGCATCTGTCAAATAAAATAGTTATGTAACTTATTATAGTAGTTGATTTCAAATATTTATATGTAAATATTGATGCCTGTTCTAAGAAATATTTTATGAAATTCACAAAGCATGTCAGTATGCGAGTGCCATAATCTAAATGTGTGTCCTGGCTGCCTTCTGCTTGTCCCTCAGTATCCACTCTCCATGGTTTTCCATCCAGCCCTGGAGCCAGGTGACCTGACCTATATGAACTGCTTCAAGAGTTTCCTTTGCCTTCTGACTTAGTCAACGGCAGTGGGAAGATCCACAGGTAGAAGGAGAGGGGAAGCAGGTACTTACTCTCTCAGCTTCCTTCCTGCTGCACAGGGATGCTCTGAACCTAACCAGAGGCCACAGCTCCTGCCAGGTCACCCCTTCACACGGCTACCACCCCAGGCTCACATGACCGTTAGTCTTTGTGCTTAGAGGTACTAACTGGTCCTTGAGGTTGTAAACCCCAGGGAAACTCACCATCATTTGTTACCTTCTATAATCTCTGACTGCACAATGTGGACAGCCCTTTTTATTAATTCTCCTCCAATTATCCAATTCGGCTTTTCCTTCTGATTCTTGCCAGGATATTGACTGATACAATGTAAAAAGTTAAGTGTGGTTATTTGATGCACCTTGACATTTTCCTTTCTTGTAGCCAATTTGCTTTTCACCTTAATGCTTAAAGAACTCTTTATATTTAAAGTTGAATAATTTGACTATTTCTAGTTGTGGAGTATATCTTAATAAATTTGACTCAAATGAAATCTGGAGGCTTAACTTTTTCCCCCTTTAGGTAAGCACCTTTATTACATCTTTTGTAGTCTTCTGATCCATTTTTCGCGCATTTTACATATGGGACACCAATTACCCTCATGTTGAATCATTTCTATCCTCTATTTTGTGGACTTTGTATTTACTTTCGTTCTTTTCTTTTTCAACTGCATGTACTGTAATCATCTTAAGCTTTTCTTTTAACTTGACTTTCAATGATGTCTTTTCTATTTCTTGCTATTTATATTATACTTCAATATACTAGTTCTGTAATGCTGTTGTTTGGAGCCTCAATTTATAAGTCTAATGCTCTCCTTACATCTTTTTCTTTTGTTTATATTCATTCTCTTTTCCATGAGGTCTTACCTTTAATTAATTAATATGTATACAATTCACATAGATATAAAATTTCTTGCTATTCCTTTAAATATATATTCCGGTAGATCATTTTCCTTATCAGTCTTTGCATGATTTCTTCCTTTCTTACCTTCCTTTCTCCTTTTTTCTTTCATTTTCTCTCACTGTTAGATACTCTAAACCAGTGTTCTGCTTTTCACAGTTTCAAGTAATAATCCACTGTTTTGGAGAATATTCTCAACCTTTGGATCATTTTCCAATGGGAAACTAGACCCAGTTAGAGAGAGAGCAATGGGCAAGAAGACAGAAAAAATAAAGATTATCCTTTAGTTGTTAATCTTCAGATTTCCTTCAAATCTCAGATGTGTGGAGTCTCCAATATGATTTCAGGGGTGGTGGTGGTGGTAGGAGCTGGGCCATTCTCTGCTTCTCCTCTCTGCTCCAGAATCTTGTTTTCCTCCTTGACATCAGTTTTTTAAGTTTATTACCTTTCATTATCTCCTTTTCCTTGTTGACAATTATTAGTGATTTTTTGGAAAGGACTCTAAAAAAAAAAAAAACAAACTTATTTGAGGTACATTTGTTAAGTAATAGGGAAAGGAAAATCCATGAGGCAATCTTAGTTCTCTTTTCTAACCTAAAAGTCTATTATCCTCTACCTAGTCATATTTATATTTAAAAAGCAAGTTACAGGAAGAGAGAAACATTTTTGGAGGAAAATATCTAGTTCTTTGAGCTGGATGTGATCTCAGAAGTCATTCATTTCTCAAGTTCCCAGAGCCAGTTAATGACTGAGCTGGGACTAAGAAAAGGTCTCCTGATGTTTCTGTTTTCTATCTTCCTTGTCTTACTATTGGGTGCAATTTTACATATGGGAGGTGGGAGAGAGAGAGAGAGTAAAGGAAGGAGAGAGAGAGAGGTTTTCCTGCCAGGGACTTTCCTTTCCTGCCTCTAAAGATGCCGCATACTTTCTGTTGTTGTTCAGTCGCTAAGTCACGTCCGGCCCTTTGGGACTCCACGGACTGCAGCACGCCAGGCTTCCCTGTTTTTTGCTATCACTATCACTTACCCCTGGGCCTTTGTTAAGAGCAGCCTGGAGGCACAGAAACTGGGGCTTGACTGTAAAATTAAAAAATTATACATAGGATAAAGACTCAATAAAGAAAGAACACTAGCGTGAAAGTGTATGCTTTTTTCTTTCTCCTCTCTCCTCTGGTTTAAAAAAATCTCCCCCAGGTATAACTCATTTTAGGGTTTGAAACACTGTAAAAGTGAGAAGTTTGATTTTCTGGGATGACCTCAGCTGCTATGACAAATGATGAGAATTGAGGAATAATCCCTGTGAGATCTGTATGACAAGTACATGCTTTGGATTTTAATCTTGTCAGTTGAAAATGGCTTTTAAAAACAAACCAAAAGGGAATTCCCTGCCTGGTGGTCCAGTGTTAGGACTTGATGCTTTCACTGCCGTGGGCCTGGGGTTCAGTCCTTGGTTGAGGAACTAAGATGCTGCAAACCACGTTGGGCAGCCATAGATAGATAAATAAATACCAAAGGGAAGTCAAAGGAATGTAGTTTAGTAGGAAATGTAAAAACATAATCTGCCTCGGGTGTAATAACTCCTTAAAAGTTCAGACTATCCTGCGTGATCAATGAGGCATCTCAGAACACAGTCCATCTATTACAGTGGGCCTTCCCTCTTCTGAAAGGAAGACCCATCAGCAGAAAGCTATGAAAGCTATGTCCCCAGACTTCCTGGACCAATTGGTCGCTAGTCACTGGAATAAATATTTCCCAAGCTGCCTAGAAATGCAGAGTTCTATTGCTTAAAAAAATCTGTGATCTTTATTCTACAGTGAAGACTTTCATTAATTCTGATTTAGGGACTTCTGGAGGTTAAGCTTGACACCTAACTGCAAGAGAAAGACACAGAGAAGTACAAAACATATAAGTAAAGTCTTTTCTGTCAGAGTCAATTGGGTATGAAAAGCTTGGAATTCATAACTAATTTAAAATTGTTCATGGGGTGATATGTCATGAGGGAATTAAATGATGATGGAAGTCTATAGGTTCAGAATCACAAAACATGGGAGCAAATGACCCCTGGCTCCTGGGGAGCAGCAGAGCATCATGGGAAAGAGGACCAGTTCTGAGGTCAGGGTCCCATTTTGCCATCTATTGACTTGGGCAAGTTACTTAATTATAAGCCTCTGTTTCCTCATCTGTAAAGTGCAGATCATAATCTAAATATTCATATATTTAGTACAAAGGTTAAATAGGATAATATATGTAAAATGCCTGAATTAGAATAAGTACCCCATAATGTTAACTGATGTTATTGTTGTTATTATTTTCCCCTGAAGACTAGAGTTCACATGACTTTTGCTCATATTTCTTGCAAGGAACAGTCCAGAAATTTCTTACATCTTGCTCTTTTCATCTTTTTTTCCTCTTGGATATATGTGGTCATAACTCTGAAGAAGACAGGTTTTTGTTTTGTTTTATATCTCCCTGTCCCCATTGTCTCATAAATGTTGCTAGATTTTCCTTTGAGAAATTACCTCTGTCCTACTCTGAGACTCTGTAGGGTAAGGCTGTCCTGGCTTCCAACTCCAGGCTGTCTAGTGAATCAGACCATTTCAAATAGACTGATTGACTCATGAGTGAGTAGATGACCCAAGTCAGGCTGATGAGATTCAGTCCTGAGGTTTTTGCTAGATCTCTTAGGAAAGCAAGAACTGCTAACCCATTAGGGTATAAATCTGAAGATACCAGTGGTCATCATAGGGAACAGGCTGCCTGAGAATGGAACCAACATAGAGGAACACATAACTGAGAGATGGAATGGTTTCCTAAAGGTATGAGTACCTGGGTTCAACTGTAACTAAACACACACACACTTTACAATTTTATAAGCCAAATAAAATTTTTCTTGCCTAAGTCAGTTTGGATTGAGTTTCTGTCATTGCAGCTGAAGGAGTCCTGCCAAGTCCCAGCGAGAAATCAGAAGTAGGCAGTATGATCCAATTGCTCATTTCTGTATTTTTTCCCCACATTTCCCCCTTCTCTTGTATTCAGTGCCTTTAAGCTATCTTCTTCTTCATTTTTTTCATGGGAAATAATCTGATAATTTTTGTCCTTGATACTGCAGGGTGAATTTCTGTTATTATGTTATTTTTGTAGAACTGATATTTTAAGCTGCATATTTAGCCCTACAATGAAAGGCTTTGATCCTGCTATAGGATTTTGGCTCTAAATATGAAGGTATGTCCTGATCAAAAGATTTAAGAAATGTATCAACTAAATAACAATTTGTAAATCTTGTTTGAATTCTATTTTTAAAAACCAACAGTTTTTAAAAATAAACACTTTTTTGAAAGTTTCTGTCTTTAGGAGATAAACATGGAAATGTTTTTCGGTGAAAAGATACATTTGAGATATGTTTCAAAATATTCTGGGAGGCAAGGGATGGGAGGAGATAAAGTATAGCTGAAACAATATTTGCTATAAATTAATAGTGGTCAAAACCCAATGATGGGTTGAGCATGGGGTTCATTGTACTCTCCTAACTGTATATGTTCAAAACTTTCAATAATAAAAGACTTTTAGAGAATAATAAGTAGAAATGGCCAAGGCAGCTGTTCACTGCCCCCAGAATCTCTGTTCTCCTTCTCGCTTACAAAAAGAACCCTTTATTGTTGAGGGTGCAATGTAACTATCCAGATTTTTTTTTTAATTTTAATGATTTTTTTTTCTAGTCTCCCTTGTAGATGTGAGTGACCAATGGAAAGCAGATAGGACTCATTAGGTGTGGTTTCTAGGAATACTCTTTAAAGGTGCTGCTTCAGCTAGTTCTTTCTCAAAGAACTGAGAAAGGTACTGACAGTTATTTTGCAACACAGGAAAACTTCACGCCAGAATGCATGATGCCATGGGCGTGGGTGGAAAAGACAGAACTTGGGTCCGTGATGACTGTGTAGCTGCCACACCAGCCCTGGGCAACTTTTCTTCTTTTTTACAGAGAATTAAACTTTTTTTTTTTTTTTTTTTGCATTTGCCCTTACAGAGTTTGTTAACTCCACGAAAGAAGAGAGGATCTCTCAGTCTTACAGCTCACAAACTTGGCTGCTTTTTGGAAGTACCTGGTGTGCTTTTAAAAATGTTAAGGCTTGGATCCCACTTACAGTGTCTGAATTCACTGACTGAGGGTACAGCTTGGGCGCTGGAATTTGTAAAAGCTGCCCTGGTGATTCTAATGTGCGGCCAATTTGGCGATCCAGTGTTGAAGCTCGCGATTTGATCCCCCGAGCGCTGGGCCCTGGCTGGGGGGACGGTAAGGATTCGGTGACCGACTGAGGTCACCTGCTTGTTACAACGCGGAGTCGGAGTGCTAAGTGTGTTGGTAGTTTTAGGCGCTGGAGCCAATCCGGCCCCGCCTTTCCCCCAGATCGGCCCCGCCCCCAGCCCGGGCCCCGCCCCGGCCCCGCCCAGCTGTGGCCCGGATAAACGCGGAAAAGCGTGAGCCCGCTGAGCAGCCTTCGCGAGTGCGGCTGTGCGCCTGCGCTACGCCGAGTTCGGGAGTGCGGCTGTGCGCTTGCGCGGCACCGAGTACCAGCGGGCAGTTTGAATTTCGCTCCCGGAGCCGGATCTCGAGACCTTACGCTTCCGACCGAGATTGGGTGGGGGAGGGGGCGGTGTCTCGGCGCCTCGCGACCCCACCGAGTGGGCCCTTTGCTCCCGGACCCGCACGAGGTTAGAGTCTGGTGTTGAAGATCCCCCCCTTCGGAAGCGGGCATTGTTTAGGCGGGGCGGGGGGCCGGGGCGGCGCGGGCCGGGGTGAGGAGCGGGCCTTAGCCGCTTTAGCTGAAGTGGAGGCTCTATTTAGACCTTTTCACTATCCTCGGACTTCCCTGCTGGCTTAGAGGGTAAAGCGTCTGCCCGCAATGCGGGAGACCCGGGTTAGATCCTTGGGTTGGGAAGATCCCCTGGAGAAGAACATGGCAACCCCATTCCAGTATTACTGCCTGGAGAATCCCATGGACGGAGGAGCCTAGTGGGCTATATATATAGTCCATGGGGTCACAGAGAGTCTGACACGACTGAGCGACTTCATTGCTCACTTTTTTCACTTTCTTTCACCTCCCTTGAAGTGAACAAACAGTACCTGATTTCTTTCCTTCCCCTCCTTCCGCCTCCTGTGGGCTTTGCTGTGCTCAGTCGTGGCCGACTCTTTGCGATCCCATAGAAGAGCCAGGCTTCTCTGTCCATGGGATTTTCCCGGCAGGAATACTGGAGGGGGTTGCCATTTCCTCCTCCTGGGTCCGCCTCCTTACCGACCCCAATAGCAAAGCCCCAATCCCCACATTATAGGAGAAATACTTCCCTGGACCCGTTTCTTTGAACTTCCTGTGTTTTTCCTTAAAATTCTCGGGTATTTAAGTTTTCAGAGAAAATACTGATGTTGTCTTTATGTATAAATAGCATGTTTGTCCCCCTGAATCTCTGAGGAAATGACAGTCTTGTCTTCTGTACCTTGCTTTGGGATGCACTGACTGTAGAAAGCTCTAAGACGGGTCATTACTGGACATTGGTGGTGGTTGTTCAGTCACTAAGTCGTGTCTGACTCTTTGCAACCCCATGAACTGCAGCACTGCCAGGGTTCCCTATCCTTCACCATCTCCCAGAGCTTGCTCAAACTCATGTCCATTGAGTCAGTGATGCCATCCAACCATCTCATCCTCTGTCATCCCCTTCTCCTGCCTTCAATCTTACCCATCAACAGGGTTTTTTCCAGTGAGTCGGCTCTTTGCATCAGGTAGCCAAAGTATTGGAACTTCAGCATCAGTCCGTCCAATGAATATTAAGTATTGATTTCCTTTAGGATTGACTGGTTTGATCTCCTTGGTTAGAAACTGAATTTTGCAGAATTGAAAGATATTGCTCATGAGTTTTTGTACTTTGTTTTCCAGGAGATGTGACTTACTGGATATTTACCATTCTTAGATTTTGAAAGTGAACAGAAATTTGTTTTTTTTTTGGTAAATGTGTTTATATATTTTTTTTCTTCAGAGGCTTAAAGATGGCCTCAGATCTGGAACAATTATGCTCTCATATTAATGAAAAGATCGGCAATATTAAAAGAACTCTGTCATTGAGAAATTGTGGTAAGTAAAACAGATTCCACTGACTTTGTACATTCAAAATACATTTTGATTATTGTCCCACTTTGATATCTTATGCGTGATTAAGTGAATGTATCTTAGAAAGGTAATTTTCAGTTTTGAATAGTGATTGTTAAAGCAATCTGCTATCTGTATTTTGAATATTGCAGAGGATACTAAAATGTAAATTACATTGAACAATGAACTAGCTAATAATTACATTTACTTATTTATGTGTTTTTCTGAGACACACAAGGCTGAGTAGTAAGATTTTAAGGTTATGTTGAGTTCCTGATTCTAGAGCTAAGCAGAGATACTAAAAGATAAGGAAAAAACCAGAAATGGAAAACACCCACAGAGATAGAAGTATCCCATAATTCATGTTGCAGACTGCTTCAATAAGGAAGGTTATCAATATATATCAATATATATCACTAGGAAACAGCTAATTGAAAGTGAAATCAATTTTTTAAACATCCAGAAACTTGGAGGTTGTGACCATCTTCCAAAATATTTTGAAGTGCAGAGAAACAGGGGATCCTGGAAAAATATCGTTTACAAAAATGATGTGCTCTCCAGCCTTACCTAGGAGAACTAAAGATTTGATAGGCAGAATTCCATCTGCAGGGGAGATCCTGTTGAACTTTTATTGTAGTTTGTATTTTGAATGGATAATTTTTTAAAAATTCAAAAATGAAATTATACTGTTGGAATGTCCTTTCAGATTATACATGTCCTTCTGAGACTTGCATATTCTCCCTCCTTTGTCGAGAACCACTAATAAAGAGACTCATCCAGTTTACAGTTGGTGGCTATGTATTCTGTAGAAAGTTAAAGCTGAAGCAACTGTGGTTTCTTCTGTAGCCTCCAGTCTCATATGAGGAAACCGAGGCTCTAGAAGTCAGGCGACTTGCCCAGGTTCTCCTACTTATCAATGGTCAGTTGGGACTACAGCTTTTGTGTCCTGATTCCCAGTATAGTACTTGTTCTATGCCATTTTTATTGAATAATCTAAAAAGGACATTTAAATCTTTAATAAGTAGTCTTTAGATTTTCTTTCTCAGAGCATGATTATTCTTGGATAGATATAACTTAGAGATTATCAAACTATCAAACCTTGAATTCAAATGGCCCCATTGAAGCATGAGGCCTGGCAGAAGCAGTCTGACCTGTTAGGTTACTACACACTGTGTAACTGTCGTTTGCACGTGGGGAGAATACTTTGTTCTGTGCTACAGCCTATTCAGGAAAGCCCAGTAATACATTTGCCACTTTGGCTGCTGTAATTTACTAGATCACTACTATCAAAAGTAGTAAATTTACTTAGTGCACTTACTTTACTACAAATCAGCAAACAGGGCCCTAAAATTTAGCTGACTGGGTTATTTGAGATACCAGTATATCCAAGCAACTGTTTCACCCCCTGAAATTAGTCTCAGCAGAGACATCAGTACTCTCATTTATTTGTTCATTTCTTTCAGCTGTTATGAACCTTCGGTCAAATGCTTTATTAGATTGTTGATTTGCAACAGCTTGCCTTTACTGAGTGCTTTACTAGGTTGCAAGCAGAGCGCCCACTCCTGTTCTATGTACTTTCCTGCTTCTCAGGAATCCTCTGAGGGCAAGTGCTGGTGTCTCTGCATGCCTAGAAACTCTAGCCATTTCACTCTGCATCTGTAATCTCCATGTGGTCAAATTTTGTTTTCACTTAGGCGTATTTCATGATTTGGTTGTTAGAAGAGAAGATGGAAAATATTTGGTTATGAGGATGGTTTTTCCTTTTGTGCTTTTGAGGTGCCCTTAAAAATTCTTTTTTTTTTTTTTTTCACTTCTTTTATTTCTAGGGAGGAAGTTTCTCTGGTTTTCCCATCCTTGTATCTATGAAGCTGGGGAGAGGGGCCTGGCGGTGGGGTTGGGAACTTGAGAGCAGGCTACTCTCCCCTACCTCCCCCAGACACTTGCAGGCCAGTCCAGAATGTAAGCTTATCTTCCTGGCCAGTGATTAGAATTTTTCAGGTTTACACATTCACAGGATATATCCCATGAAGAGAGTCCTGGCCTCCTTCGGGATTCTTACTTCCAGCATCTTGTGCTTTGAAGGCCCAAAGCCGGGACTCTTATCCCCATTAAAACCAAATATATTAGGTTGCTGAGGTTGACAACCTCCTCTCTCCAGCATTTCTCTGCACCTTGAGTCCCGCTTCGGCATGCCCCCCACCCCCCTCATTAGGGCTACTGCAGCTTCAGCTCATACATCCTATCTGGTCTGTGAATCTTTCTTCAAGTTGAAACTCTTGGAGATTTACCTTTTTTCTCCTAAGAGCCCAACTATGCATGCAAAAGGGTGTTTATTTTATCTAGCATTTCTAAGTGCTTTATTATAGTGGAAGAATTTTCCAAAAACAAAAGATTCAGGGGATACTTTGTATTTACCTCCTCCTTCCTTTTTTATCATATTACTTAGTAACGAGTTCTTAAGATTATTCGTGGAGACAGGTCCTGGGGTCTGAAACATTGTTCTTTCTTCACCCTCAGTGTCCCTTTATGGTAAGGCTCTGTTCCAAGAGTTCCCTTGGCTACATGTAGGTTTTATGGTTTTCTGTAGGTTTTATTTTCCGTTTTATCTGTTTATTAATAGGGCAAGAACCTTCCTTGAAGACCATTTTAAATAAAATAGGAGATGAGATCATTGTAGTAAATGAACTTCTAAATAAATTGGAATTGGAAATTCAGTATCAAGAACAAACCAACAGTTCCCTCAAGGTAATGGTTTTTCTAGTGATGAAACAAAATAAAAAGGCAGTTAATAGAAACACCTAATCACCAGGGAATTCTTAAGGATTCTTTATGTTTATAATGTTGTTAGCTTTGATTATTAACAGTAAAGAGTACTATTTGCATTTTATTTTCCCAGGGTAAAGGACTCCAGAGTTCCAGAAGTATTTCTTTCTCCATGCTGGTAGCCAATTTGTTTACTAAAAAGGGAATATTTCCTAAATAATTCTTGGGAGGTTTAATTTAAATAAATGATCTCCTGGGAGTGTGGTGTGGGAGGAGTGCCTGCCCTGGGTTGAGGAGACATGGTCTCCCACCATGGCTCCCCCAGCATGTTCTGCCACCTAAGAAAGTCGTTTTTCCTCTTGAAGTCTCAGTGCCCTTAACTGAAAAGTACTGGGTCATACTGAAGTATTTCTTGCGTCCCTTCTATTCTGCATTTCTTTCTCTGTTTCTACAGGTTGTAGTGTAAGGATTCTCAGGTAAAAAAACCACTTGAGCCTCATTCACACACACATTTTGTTCTAAATAAGCCTTTACCTAATAAAAATGCTTCTGATAGGATGGGAAAAGAGTCTGTACCATAATTACCTTATGCTCTTAGAGCCATTTGATACGTTCAGTGGGATTGATCAAGGTGGCCTCTATAGTCCTTTTCAAACATTATAATCCTCAGTGTCTGTAAAGATTTTTCAGGGAATTTTCTGTAGGACTGGACATGATTATGCCTATCCTGCTGTTGGTTGAAATGAGATCAGTATCTCTGAACGTGATCGAGGTCTTTAAAAGAAAGATGTCATACAAATTCAAAACAAACCAATAATGGTTACATTTCTACCTTGCCCAATAAGGCCCAGGGTTAGGTGTGGGTTTAGAGAAGGTCCAACTCAGGATTAAAGCCTATTTGGAATTTTTGTTCACATGATGACTGAAAATCAGATGACAGGGATCCAAAGGTACAGAGTATTTTTTCTTATTAAATTTCCATGAGTTCATAACCTCAAATTCTTGGGAAAGTTAAATAAAGACAACACAAAATGAAGGCAGTTATGATCAAGTAGAAATTTTCATCAAGCTAGAATATACAGAGCTTTCTAAGCAATATCTCGTCCTTGCATTCCAGGAATGTATTATCATTCGGTGCCGGGGAATGCTTGCTAAGTCAACAAAAGCACTTTTACCAGAACGACAAACGTAAATCTTTCCTATACTTTGTAGTTGCTTCCCAAGGTTGAAGTATTTTAGAAAGACATAAATGTCAATCCCGCCTGTTGTAATGTTATTCTAGCAATTGTTCTCTGAACAAATCCAGTAGAGAAAAATAATGTGTCACCATCCCAACTCAGCTCTAGAAACCAAAGGGCTCCTTTTAAATATTGCGGAGTTCAGTGCTTTTTAACCCCTTCCACGCAGCATCACTGTAATTGTACTCAGTCTTTCCTGCTCTTTTTAACATGTTAAAACACACACAGGCAGGACAGATGGTTATTTGTGAGCTTTTTTCTTTTTTTAAAGGAACTCTTTGAATCTCTCGAAGAAGATTATAAAGATGTGGAGCATCTCAAAGAAAACATCCCTCCCCATTTGCCTCAAGTAACAGTTACCCAGAACTTGTAAGTGTGTTTATAATTATTTTTACTCTCTGGACTTGTACAACTATTAAAACAAGCATTTTAGATCTTTTTGCTTTTCGATATACTTGCAGTTTTGTCAGTGATTATCCAGTGTTGTTTTCTTTTGTTTGTACTTACACGAGGAATAATCTTTCCCCCATCTTTACCAGTTTTCTTATCCCACTGTCTCTAGGGAAAATGTGCTGCCTCTTTCCCAAGGATCAGTCCCTCAGAACAGAGTTTGTTAACATCGGCTCTGGTGACATTTGAGGTCAGATAGTTCTTTTTTTAAAAATAGCACATTTAGCAGCATGCCTGCTCTTTTCCAACTGAGTATCAGTAGCTCTCCTATACCCTCCTCCCTCGGCACCCTCCACCCAGGTGGTGACAAAGAAAAATGCCTTCAGACATTGAGGGGGTGGAAATCTCCCCTGACCCTTGAGAAACACTGCCTTAGGGTAAAAATAAACTTAATGAGCCTCCTATCTTAAAAATAGCTCAAGGAACAAAGGCTTAGCTCTATTTTTACCCTGAAACTCCTGTCCTGCCTCTCTGTCTATTGGCTGCTAGAAGATGTTTGTGCCCTTTCTCCTGAAGCCCCTAAAACCTAGCTTTTGGCGGTTAATTATTACCATACTTGTGAAAATGATTGTGTGAAGGTCACAAAGAGGTAAAAACAATTACCTCTTCAGCCCTGATTCTTTTCTGGTTTTATTTTGCTGCTCATCTTTTAGAAATGATGCTCTCTGCCCTACTGGGCTTTCTTAGTTGTCTTCCTACATCTTTGACTAGGCTGCCTCCCTTTTCTCTGCCCTCCTTTAAGTTACAAGTGTCTCCTAAGACACTGTTACTTAACACTGTTATTAATGCTCTCAGATGTCCACCTCCAGCCTTGACATGGCCTCTGGTTCAGCTGTTTGAACTGCTTGCTGGGAGTCTCAAAAATGAGCTGTTCTCTCCTCCAGGTTTGCGTATGTGAGACTAAATTGGCTATCTCCTTGTTACCTACCCATCACCTAGACAGGAACAGGGCGTCTTCAACCTCTCTCTCTGTCCTGCAGCCCCTTGGCCTCTGCGGGGTTTTGTCTGCCTCTGCCCTCCCTCTCATTGTCTGGCTCCATGAGATCTTCCATCATCTTTTGTCTTTATGATTTGGGAGTTACTTGTGTTTTGTCTTTCCAGTATTTCTCCACTGCCATCTCTCCAGTCCTCTGCCACCAAAATTGTATTTCTTTTTTTAATTTTCTTGAAGTATAGTTGATTTACAAAATTGTATTTCTAAAAGGGGCTCCCCTTGTATACCATGACTAACTTAACTATTTTAACTTTTGAAATGGATCATATATGCACAAAAGTAATTGAAGTATTATTAGTGCAAATTAAAGGAGAATAATAAACATCAGTGAATCTACCAGTCAGATTAAGAAATAGGACACTGCCAGTACCTACAACACTTCTTCTGTTGCAGAGTCTCCTTCTATCAAAGAGGTAATCACCCTGGCATTTGTGATAATCACAGTTTTGCGTATGTGTTTCCACCAACAATATACTGCTTAAATTTGAAAACTAAAAGGAAAGTGTGAATCTTGCTGTGTAGGAAAAGAGCCGTGTTGTTGCTGATAGTTGAAGGTCTCCAGGAAATAAGCTCAACAGAGTCCCTGGCGTGCCAGGGTACCTTGGAATTTCCCTCCAAGAAGAGAAAATTAGGGAGTTCCTTGGCAGTCCAGTGGTTAGGACTTAGTGCTTTCACTGCCACGGACCAGATTCAATCCCTGGTCAGGGAACTAAGACCCCACAAGCTGAGCAGTGTGGCCAAAAAAAAAAAGGAAGAGAAAATTAGTGGGCAGGGTCATGAATGCATGGAGGAAGAAAGGACATCTTGGGATATCTGCCAGGTCTATTGAGCTAGACATTGGACACCCAGCAAGAATGTGGCCCAAGGAGTAGGGGGGATTTTCTTCTAAACTCACTATGGCCTAGGTTCAGCTTTCAGGGCCAGGGCACAGCAGAAGCTTTGTATAGGTAGAAAAAGTTATTTTTAGCTGATGCACACAGCAGGACCTGAGAACAGGTAAGAATCAACCAAACTCAGCGTGAAATCTCAGGTTAGGATTCATGTGAGGATGATGCTCGGAGAAGGCGTTGGCACCCCACTCCAGTACTCTTGCCTGGGGAATTCTGTGAACAAAGGAGCCTGGTGGGCTGCAGTCCATGGGGTCGTGAAGAGTTGGACAGGACTGAGCGACTTCACTTTCACTTTTTACTTTCATGCATTGGAGAAGGAAAGGGCAACCTACTCCAGTGTTCTTGCCTAGAGAATCCCAGGGACGGGGGAGCCTGGTGGGCTGCCGTCTATGGGGTTGCACAGAGTCAGAGATGACTGATGTGACTGAGCAGCAGCAGCAAGGATGATGCTACAAGCATTGGGCATCTTCGTCTTCACAGCCTGTCACACGGTCATCTCTTCATGCTGCCTCTGTCAGGCGCATTGGGCATCTTCATCTTCACAGCCTGTCACACGGTCATCTCTTCATGCTGCCTCTGTCAGGCCTGGTCGCTGTCTGTGTCTGGTACTCGGCTGTCGTCTTGGGATCTCACCTCCCTGTCCTTGGGATTCCCTTTGTATACTCCTGGGTTGGATCATTTCTTTCCTGTGTCCCCTTTTCTGTTTGGAGAAGTCAAGCCAACCTGACTTGCTGCTGGCACAGGGGTTTCTTCCTTCCCTGGCAGTTAAACAGCCTAGAAGCTATAGCCTATTCCTGGACTCTACTAATGCAGAAGGAGCTGTATTAGGCTGCTCACCCACACCAAAAAATGGAGCAGGACTGACCCTAGGGTACCCACGTTCATTGCTGGCAACTGAAATGAGTCTGCAGCAGGTGGGATATTAGGAACCAATGGGGTAAATTAGAAGTATAAGATGATTGATGTTTCCACATCCAGAAATAGGGAAATCAGAAAGAGAAGTTGTTTAGAGGTTAAATTCAGCTTCACACATACTGACTTTGAGGAGCCTGTGAGATAACAGATGAAGATGTTTGGCATGTGTATTATTTGCACCATGTTTTGCGTGCATAAATAACGTAATTATGTTACTGAAGATCTGGGAACTTAATTTTTCAGTGTTCTCTCCACTATTCAAAAAAAACCTTTCTTTTTGGCTGCGCTATAGGGCATGTGGGATCCTAGTTCCCTGAGCAGGATTGAACCCGTGCCCCCTTCATTTGAAGCTTTTGGAGTCTTAACCACTGGACCACTGGGGAAATCCCTTCACTATTCAGATCTTCAAAGCATTAGCAGTAGGGATAGAAAACGAAAATGTTGCCTATAAAATTATAACAAGATGGAAAAATTATAAGAGCAGTGCTTAATACCAGTCATTTTCAGTTGCAAAGCCTCCCACTATGCCGCAGAATTCTGACAATTGTGTGTCTCTGTTCTGTAGTGTTAACGGATCAGATCTTGACCCTGAAGAACCGGTCAAAGCTGAGGAACCTGCCCCCACAAAGAAGCCTCCCAAAGAACAAAGAAGTATTAAAGAAATGCCATTTATAACTTCTGATGAGTTTAATGGCATTCCTGCGTGAGTATTTGAGATAAATTTTAACATTCAGCTCTTTAGTAATCAGCATACATGATTGTTTGTCATAAACCTTGAATATATTATTTGTAATATGGTGTGTTCCAGTATTGATCTTTATTAAAATAGTTTTACATTATGCTGCAGGAATCTTTTGTGGAAGATCCTTAAATTTTTGTTTTTTATTTAGTTGTAAAACCTAGTCATAGATCTAGAGATGGATCAGTTTGTTCCTGAGTCCTCTTAAGGTCATTTTATGATACAGATTTTTTATCCAATTACATTTTAGAAGTAGCCTCAGTTTTGCTACAGTTTTAAGGAAAGGGAGTATGTTGTATAGATTTTGAAATTAGTACGGAGAGAGCTCTGTTTGATTTCCATTTGTCCGTTAACTTGTGCCACACACTTGTTTGAGTCTGCTCTATTCTGGGCTCCGGGTCACTGAGGAGGAGAATATAGGGGTGAATGGGACAAGATACTTCCCCCCAACAAGGACTCCATTGCTCTTCATAGAGACATTAATAGGGAACCAGTTATGGAAATCCATGTTTTAAACTCATAATTCCAGGGCTTCACATCTTGGCTTTATATTATTGCATTTCTTCTTATTTTCTTACACAAGTAATGCATGTTGTTAGTGGTTGTTGTGAGACTGATAACTCATCTGTAATTCCACCACTCAGACAAGATAGAGTATTTCCTTCTGTATTTGAATTTCACCTACATAACAAGTTGTTTCTGATTGTTATTACAACAGTGTAGTTATTCTATGAATATAATTTACTTATCTTTATTGAGCATTTTTCCATCATTAACTGTCATCGAAAACTTGGGTGTTAATAGTTGTATAATATTTTATGGTGTGGCTACTCTATAAGCTATTTAAGCATGACTTTATCAAATATTTGGGTTGACTGTGTTGTTATGAAGAATGGTACAGTAAAATTTCTTTTACACAGGTCTGTTTTGTAATTCCCTTATTATTATTATTTCCTTGAGATAGAGTCCTAGGAGGAGACTCCCCAGGGCAAAGAGCATGGTTATTTTACTTGCCTGAGAGTTGTCCATCCAGATTTTTTTTTTTAGGTTTACAGAAAAATTGAGCAGATTGAACAGTGTTCTCATAACTGAAAACAGTTTCCCCTATTGCTGACATCTTGCATTAGTGTGGTAAATTAGTTACTATTGCTAAACCAGTCTAGATACTGTTAACTAGATATTAACTACAGTCTGTAGTTTGCAGTAGGGTTCACTCTTTGTGTTGTGTAGTCTGTGGATTTTGTCAGATGTGTGATGTCACGTCTCCACCGTTAGGATATCATACAGAATAGTTTCACTGCCCTAAAAATTCCCTGTGCTCCTCCATTTCATCTCTCCCCCTGAGACCCTGGCAACCACTCATCTTTTTATTGTCTCTATAGTTTTCCCTTTTCCAGAATGTCATACAGTTGAAATTATACGCTGTTGCCTTTTTGGACTGGCTTCTTTCACTTAGTAATACACATTTAAGATTTCTCTAGTGTCTTTTTGTGACTTGATAGCTCATTTCTTTTTATCGCTGACTCTGATGCTGGGAGGGATTGGGGGAGGAGGAGAAGGGGATGACAGAGGATGAGATGGCTGGATGGCATCACCGACTCGATGGACGTGAGTTTGAGTGAACTCTGGGAGTTGGTGATGGACAGGGAGGCCGGGCGTGCTGTGATTCATGGGGTCGCAAAGAGTCGGACACGACTGAGCGACTGAACTGAATATCCATTGTGTAGATGTAGTAGTTTGTTTATCCATTCATCTGTGGAACAACATTTTGGTTACATCCGGTTTGGGGCAGTTACGACTAAAGCTGCTGTGAACGTTCACGTGCAGGTTCTGTGTGGACATGTTTTCAGCTCACTTGGGTGAATACCTAGGAGTGAGGTGGCTGGATCATATGGTGAAACTGTTTAGCTTTGTAAGAAGCTGTGAAGCTGTCTTCCCTAAGTAGCTGTACCATTTTGCATTCCCAGCAGAACAGGAGTTCTGTAGCTCCATATCCTTGCCTGCGTTTAGTTTTGTCCGTTGTTTTCTGTTTTAGCTGTTCTGGTCAGTATAATGTACCTCATTGTTTTAATTTTCAGTTTCCCGATGACATATGATGTTGAGCATCTTTTCATATACATAGTTGCCCCTTGAAAAATATATGGCAGTTTCACAAATCTGAGACTCAGAATGAGGCTGACATTTTAGTTTTTTTTGTTTGTTTTGGCCACTCAGTCATTTCCTTTGTTGACAGCTTTATGTGATTAAAATTGTTTGATGCTATTTGGTTTTCTATATTGTTGTTGTTGCCAAGAACAAATGGCTGTGAGGAACAGTGCAGTAGAAAGGTCTTTAGAAAATGCTTTCTTGGGGACTTCGCTGGTGGTTCAGTGGTTAAGAATCCACCTTGCAGTGCAGGGGATGTGGGTTCAATCCCTGGTCGGGGAACTACGATCCCACATATCTCAGAGCAGCTAAGCCCATGTGCCACAACTCCTGAACCCACGTGCCACAACTACAAAGTCTGCGTACCACAGCAAGAGATCCCACGTGACGCAGCGAAGGTCCGCCTGCTGCAACTAAGACCTGCTGTAGCCAAGTAAACACAGAGATAAAAGAAAACGCTTCCTTGTAGGGAGGATATTGAAATAGTCATGGTAGAGTATTCGTTTTTAAACTAAGAGATTATTTAACGAATGAGAGACGTTAGAAGGTTAGGATAAGAAGAATGTGTTCCAAGCAAGGGACTTTGATTGATTTATCTTTAAAAAGTTGATACTGAGGTGCAATTTAAAGTGGAAAACACTGGCACTTGTTTTGAGGAAATTAGAGGATAGTTCACATGGTTTAAAGCAGGGGTCCCAATCTCCGGGGTCTAATGCCTGATGATCTGAGGTGGAGCTGACGTAATAATAATAGAAATAAAGTGCACAATGAATGTATCACACTTGAATCATCCCCAAATCATCCTCCCCTACCCTGCCCGACCCGGTCTGTGGGAAAATCGTCTTCCGTGAAACTGGTCCCTGGTGCCAAAAAGATTGGGGACTGCTAGTTTAAAGGAATTTCATTGTGTTGAGCTGTGGCATCAACTGTTTGTGGAAATTGTGGTTAAAAAAAATGAGTGGAGAAAATGAATTTAGAAAAGAGAATAATGAAAATGGTTTTGGTCAATATGAATATTTTTCTTTAAACATTTATATATTATTTTATATTAAGAAACTTTCAATTAGAAAACTGCCCCTTTTAACAGAGGGGAAGGTCAGAGTTTAATATAATGAACCCACGGTTTGTTGAAGGGAAAAGGGAAGCAGATCATAAAAATTTTGTTTTGGGTGTATATAGACCACTCAAAATCAAAGGTCTCCTATTCTTATATTCTAAGACTGTGATTGGCATCACTGACTAAATGGACATGAGCTTGAGCAAACTCCAGGAGATAATGAAGGCCAGGGAACCCTGGCATGCTACAGTCCATGGGGTCGTAAGAGTCAGACAGAATTCAGTGACTGAACAACAAGAAGACTCTGGTGACTGCGAGGACAGGCAGGAGGGAGACTGAATTGGAAGGATGGGCTTTAAAGTCAAAGAGACAATGCTTAATCCACCTGCCAATGCAGGAGACACAGGAGATGCAAGTTCAACCCCTGGGATGGGAAGATCCCTTGAAGCAGGATCCCAGTATTCTTGCAGGCTTCCCTGGTGGCTCAGATGGTAAAAAATCCACCTGCAATGCAGGAGACCTGGGTTCAGTCCCTGGGTTGGGAAGATGCCCTGGAGAATGGAATGGCTATCCACTCCAATATTCTTGCCTGGAGAATTCCATGGACAGAGTATCCTGGTGGGCTATAGTCCGTGGGGTCACAAAGTGACTGAGTGACTTTCACATTCACTTTCAGATAGTATTTAAGGCCATTTGAGCGCGAAACGAGTGAGGCTGTCCATCCTTCTCCTCTGCCAGGCAGCTTAACTTCTGGGCCCTCTGATTCCTTTGCAGCCCGTCCACCATCAATTCTTCTTTGTTGGCTCTTCATCTCTGTTGTCTTCTTTGTCATTTTCCCTTTCTCCTCCCTTTTTTTTTTCCCTTTATTTCTCTGAGCAGATCTGTTTCTGCAGAAAACTGAAGTGGTATGAGTTATATAATTATTAATACTAAAATTTTTCTTCCCCTTGCTTACAAACATTTTAAAATATTTATTAGTTGGAAATTTTATTAATTTATTAATAATTAATATTAATAATAATTAATATTAATGTTTATGTTAATATTATTAATTGGAGTTAATCCATTGGAATCAGAGTTTGAGATTAAATTGTTAACTTAAATTGTTACAGTAATTCTGTAAGGAGTAGGGATAGAGATTTCTGCATCCAGATATAAGTAGGGGAGATAAGCACTAATACATTGTAGCCTCTACTTAATTTTTCAGTGGTTGAGACACATCTAGTTTATTTGGAAGTTGCTATAAAGTATTTTTCCAAAGAGTGCTAGTAGCTTGTATAAAGTAGCTTGACTGTATAAAGTCACCATATGTAAATATTTTTCTTCAAAGAAAACAATTTTGTATGATGATTCTTTTAAAAAATTAATCATTTTCTTTTTGTTTACAGGTACATGAAATCCCGCTTAACCTATTGTCACATTAACGATGTTATTAAAGAAATCAACAAGGCAGTTGTTAGTAAATATAAGATCCTACATCAACCAAAAAAGTCTATGAGTTCTGTGGCCAGAAATCTCTATCACAGATTTATTGACGAAGAAACGAAGGAAACCAAAGGTAAAATGAGAGTATATGTGTGTGTGTGCATGTCAAATGAGAGTATATGTGTGTGTGTACATGTCAAATGAGAGTATATGTGTGTGTGTACATGTCAAATGAGAGTATATGTGTGTGTGTGCATGTCAAATGAGAGTATATGTGTGTGTGTACATGTCAAATGAGAGTATATGTGTGTGTGCATGTCAGCTGTTTGGAGTGTGACTAAATCATGAGAAACAAAACTAATTCCAGAAGATTCTAGCTCTAGAGAGGTAGTTCTCAACCAGGGGCAGTTTTCCCACCAGAGAATATTCTGCCATCTCTGGAGACAGTTTTGACTGTTCACACCTGGGGTTGGGGGTGCTCCTGGCACCTGGTGAGTAGAGACTAAGGGTCCCACTGAAGTACCCTATAGTGCCCAGGGCAGCTCCGACAAAAAAGGATTATCCAGTCTAGAATATCTAGTCTAGATAATTATCTAGAATTATCTAGTCTAAAACCGTAGTAGTGCCGAGCCTCAGAAATACTGCAGTGGAGTCTCTTACGGAATGATACCCAGTGTTTTCAGAATTAGAATAGTAATAACAGCTGGTGACGCTTGGGTAACACTTACTATGTGGCAGAGAGTGTACTAAGGGCTTTAGTCCTCACAGCATCCTTATGAGTTGTGTACTATTAATACTCCTATTTTACAGATGAGGAGGACTTCAGTTCCTTGCCCCAGGTCAGTCAGTTGAGTGATAAAGCTGCTGTGGGTTTCTGGGTTACATTCTCTTAACCACTACCATATTGCTTCTTGAAAAGTGAATTGTTCAAAAGATACCGGCAGATAGCCAGTGATAAAATAAGCAAGGCTGCACTGCTGAAATGCTACAGTAAACATTATGCAACTTCAGTTGAAAGAATAATTATTTTAGCAAGAATACCAGTTCTCACTTTGATTCAATGATGATAGTCAAAATCATTAATGTTACTCATAGTCATAATGTAATATATTAAAGACTCATCTTGAAAGTTGTCCTAATAAAAATTAGCACTAATATCTTTACTTTCAGGTCATTATTTTGTAGTGGAAGCTGACATAAAGGAGTTCACAACTTTGAAAGTCGACAAGAGGTTTCATGGGATACTGAATATTTTACGACACTGCCGGAGGCTATCAGAGGTCCGAGGGAAAGGGCTTACCCGATATGTTATAACATAATGTCCTTGTGAGCTTTTGAACCAGCTAACAGGGTTTAGAGACTGTTCCTATAGTTTGCTTACATGTAATATTTTAATACATAATTTTTTTAGCTTTTTCATTCTTTTTTTGTTTCTTCTAAAAATAAAGCATGTATATTTAAAAATCCACTACCTTGCAGTAAGTCCATAATCACCTACCGTGTGAGCCTCTGTTCTAGGCATACAGTGGAACTAAGAAATGTTCCTATTTAGTTTTCATGTTCAGTGACAGTGTCGCCAGGTCCCAGTAAGAGGGATGCAGATAAAAGCCAAAGTTCAAGAAGAGAAGATCAAGGAAGACCAGGCTCTTTGGAATTAAAGTTCATTAGTGTCTGTATTCCATCCTATAGATTGATGATATTTCAGGCTATAGTCAGAAGTTGGATATGAGGGCAGCCTATTGATCCTGGGTCGGGAAGATCCCCCAGAGAAGGGAAAGGCTGCCCACTCCAGTATCCTGGCCTGGAGAACTCCACGGACTGTGTAGCCGACAGGGTCACAAAGAGTCAGACACGGTTGAGTGACTGTCGATTTGTTCACTTTCGTCCATGTGGTTTTCTGCTTTCCCATATGTGGTTAAGGAACAGCCTGCCTGAAATGCGTTCAGTGTAAATCAGTCTGTAAACATCGACCTGTAATGAAATTGTAATAAAAGTATATTGAGATGAAAAAGATGATAAGATGTGCGAGCAGATTGATAGTGGTCACGGAAAATGGGTGGTTGGATTGTAAGAATTTAATGGAGTTTTACTTCCGCACTTGGGGAGACTGTTAGTCTAATCTGTGTCTTAGTGTTCTATAGAGAAACCGAATCAACAGGCTATCTATCTGTCTATGTGAAGTGAATTGAAAGTCACTTAGTCATGTCCAACTCTTTGTGACCCCGTGGACTATACAGTCCATGGAATTCTCCAGGCCAGAATACTGGAGTGGGCAGCCTTTCCCTTCTCCAGGGGATCTTCCCAACCCAAGGATCGAACCCAGGTGTCCTACATTGCAGCTGGATTCTTCACCAGCTGAGCCACAAGGGAAGCCCAAGAATACCAGAGTGGGTAGCCTATCCCTTCTCCAGCGGATCTTCCCAACCCCAGAATCGAACTAGGGTCTCCTGCATTGCAGGCAGATTCTTTACCAACTGAACTATCTATATCTGTGTCTATATCTATCTATCTCTCTATCCATCTATCTCTAGTTGAGATTTATCATGAGGAATTGGCTCATGTGATCATGGAGGCTTGGGGCCCCCCAGATCTGCTGTCTGTTAGCTGGAGGCCCAGGAAAGCCAGTGATTTATTCAGTCTGAGTGTGATAGCCTGAGAACCAGGGAAGCCAGGCCAGAGCAGGTGAGATGAGAAGTTGCAGTGAGGCGGGAAAATAACACATTCTTCCCTCCTTCCTCCACCTTTCTTTCTACTCAGGTGCTTCTGGATGGCTGGGAAGATGCCCACCCACACAGGGAGGGAAGTCTGTTTCATTGAGTCCTCTGATCCCATTGAGTCCTCTGATCCAGTGCTCATCTAATCTAGAAACACGCTCATAGACACACCTAGAAATGATGTTTAATATGGGTGCCTGGTGGCCAGTTAATCCTCACAGTCTATGTCTGTGCCATCTGCTTCGCAGGCTGATCCTTGCAGCCGAGAAGAAAGTGGCCTGGTTAACACTCACTGTGATGACCCCAGAATACGTTAGCACTGCTTGTTTATTGTTATTCTTTCTTTCTCCCTAATTTAAATGCAGTATGTTTAATTTTGACTAGACGGACCTTTGTTGGCAAAGTAATGTCTCAGCTTTTTAATATGCTGTCTAGGTTGGTCATAAAACTTACCTAGTCAAAGCTATGGTTTTTCCAGTAGTCCATGTATGGATGTGAGAGTTGGACTATAAAAAAAGCTGAGCGCCAAAGAATTGATGCTTTTGAACCATGGTGTTGGAGAAGACTCTTGAGAGTCCCTTGGACTGCAAGGAGATCCAACCAGTCCATCCTAAAGGAAATCAGTCCTGAATATTCATTGGAAGGACTGATACTGAAGCTGAAGCTCCAATACTTGCTCCACCTGATGCAAAGAACTGACTCATTGGAAAAGATCCTGATGCTGGGAAAGATTGAAGGCAGGAGGAGAAGGGGATGAAAGAGGATGAGATGGTTGGATGGCATCACCGACTTGATGGACATGAGATCAACTTTGGGAGTCGGTGATGGACAGGGAAGCCTGGCGTTCTGCAGTCCATGGAGTTACAAAGGGTCGGACACAACTGAGTGATTAGAACTTCCTTTTCAAGCAAAATGACAGGCTTGTTCTACTTACTTACTTTTGAAAATAACATTTTCTTATAATCCAATTTTGAAAGGACTTTGTGGTCCTGGCCTCTTTGCCCTCAGACCCGTTCCTTGCCCTTTCTTTGCCCCCGTCTTCTGCAGTAGCATCAGTAGCTCATAGCCCAGAAGCACCCATGCTGTCCAGTGCCCCCGTAGCATGGCCCTCTCTAGAACTCTATGCCCTGAACCTCGTCACAGCTTTCTGCTGCAGGTCTCACAGCCTGGAGGGGAACGAATTCCAGCTGACTCCAGCTGAATTCCGCAGAGCCTGACGCCTGGTTTACCACCCTCTAGTCCTACCAGCCTAGGTAGAAGAAGGGTTCACAATAGTGACCGAGGACCTCATTCTGTCTTCTTTGTTGAGATACTCATTTTTTAAAAACATTTTATTTTGTTTTGGGATATAGCCAGTTAACAGGCTTCCTTGGTGGCTCCGATGGTAAAGAATCCATCTGCAATGCAGGAGACCCAGGTTTGATCCCTGGGTCGGGAAGATCCTCTGGAGAAGGGAATGGCTACCCACTCCTGTATTCTTGCCTGGAGAATCCCTTGGACAGAGGATCCTGGCAGGCTACAGTCCATGGGGTTGCAAAGAGTCGGATCAGTTACCAAACAGTGATTGTTTGACATGAACAGCAAAGGGACTCAGCCGTACATATACAGGTATCCATTCTCCCCCAAACTCCCCTCCCATCCAGGCTGCCACATAACATTGAGCAGAGTTCCATGTGCTATACAGTAGGTCCTTATCGGTTATCCATTTTAAATATAGCAGTATGTACATGTCCATCCAAAACTCCCTATCTCTTCCCCCCTGGCAACAATAAGTTTATTTTCTAAGTTTGTGAGTCTCTTTCTGTTTTGTAAGTAAGTTCATTTCTATCATTTCTTTTTAGATTCCACATATAAAGGATGTCATATGATATTTCTCCTTCTCTGTCTAACTTCACTCAGTATGACAATCTCTAGGTCCATTCATGTTGCTGAAAATGACATTATTTCATTCCTTTTTAATGGCTGAGTAATATTCCATTGTGCATTTGTAGCACATCATCTTTACTATTCATCCATCCATGGACATGTAGGTTGCTTGCATGTCTTCACTATTGTAAACATTGCAATAATGAACATTGGGGTGCATGAATCCTTTCAGATCATGTTTTTCTCTGGATATATGTCCAGGAGTGGGGTTGCAGGGTCATGTGGTAGCTCTATTTTTAGTTTTTTAAGGAGTCTCCATACTGTTCTCCAGGCTTCCCAGGGGGCACTAGCGGTAAAGAACCCGCCTGCCAATGCAGGAGACATTGCAGACGCAGTTCAATCCTGGGTCAGGAAGATCCCCTGGAGAAGGGAATTGCAACCCACTCCAATATTCTTGCCTGGAGAGTCCCATGGACAGAAGAACCTGGCCGGTTACAGTCCAAGGGGTCGCAAAGAGTTGGACACGACTGAAGCAACTTAGCACGCACGTACATGCTATTCTCCATAGTAGTGGTACCAGTTTACATTCCCACCAACACTGTAAGAGGGTTCCCTTCTCTCCACACCCTCTGCAGTATTTATTGTTTGTGGATTTTTGATAATGGCCATTCTGGCTGGTGTAAGGTGATAATCTCGTTTTGATTTGTATTTCTCTAATAATTAGCAATGTTGAACATCTTTTCATGTGCCTCTTGGCCATCTGTATGTCTTCTTTGGAAAAATGTCTATTTAGGTCTTCTGCCCATTTGTTGATTGGGTTGTTTGTTTTGATGCTATTAAGGGTCATGAGCTGTTTGTAAGTTTTGTGATTTACAAATTTTTATGTAATGAAATCTTTAATCTGTTCCTTTATAGGTTCTGCGTGCTGGAAAAGTGGGTTATTTGTAAATTGAAACATTTTTCCCAGATAACACGGGCTAGCTAAAAGTGGTCACGCTATATCACCACCTCGGTCTTGTTTTACCTCTCCTAAGGACCCCTGTCCCCTTTCACCTCTCCTGAGAACACTCTATCCCCTTTTACATTTCTTAACTGTGTGGGTGTCCCCTCAAATGGCCTCTTCCAGTTTGAATGTCTGGATGTGGATCTTGTGTCTATCCTACTTTCTGGTTGCAAAGGGCAAATGTAACTTTAAATGAAGAGATCTGACTGTCACTCCTCGTGGCGGGCTGTATTTTCCAGCATGGATGGGTGATGGGAGAATTCCACACTCCACCCACCCCATGCGCCCTGTCAGTGTGATGTCAACACTTTTCCAGCAGGAGGCAGGCGCTTCGTTCCCTCTCTTTGAATCTGGAGATAACATTTGTAACTTCTTCAGCCAATCAAATTGAGAGGAATGCCACTGCCTGATTTCCAAGCTAGCTATTAAAGAGAATATGAATTCCATCTGGTCTCTTCCTTGGGATGCTTGCCTTTGGAACCCTGTCACCATATTGCAAGAAAGCCCAGACTACATGGAGAGGTCACATTAACTGCCACTGACTACCAGTCATGTGAGCAAATTATTCCAGCCCCCAGCCTTAAAGTGTTCTTGCTGAAGTCCCAGACATCCAGGAATAGAGACAAGCTGCCCCTACTGTGCTCCGAATTCAGGACCTGCAGAAATCATGAAAAATAAATGATTATAGTAGTTTAAATACACTACATTTTTGCATAATTTATCATACAATGAGAGAGAAGGAAAACACTACTCAAACTTTGCATCACCAAATAATGGGACATCCTAACATTATCTGCCTCCTAATGTGACACGATATGAAATAGACAGCACTGCCTGTGAAATACTGTCAAAAAGATTCAACTCGAATCTGAAGAAAACTTTGGTTCTATCATTTTTGTAGGAAGCACAGGGGATAGAGAAACAAGTTAAAAGTCATCATGAAGAAATAATCAGACAAATCGAGATATAAGTAACCTGGTCTCTTAAAAACAAGTCAATAATAGAAAAAAAAAATAAAGGGATCCAGTTCTAGATTAAAAGAGCCTACGATTACAGTCAACATAAACCATGAACCTTGATTCCTTTTGAATAAAAAGATATAGGGACAGTATGGAAACTTAGGTTGTATATGGGATGCTGTGAAAGAACTAGTGTCTGTTTTCTTAGGTGTGATAGTAGTCTTGTGGTCATGTAGGAGGATATCCCTATTTTATGCAGGTATGTCTGAGATATTTTGGGATAAAACAATGTTTATAAATGGCCAATCAATATAACTGGATACATCCATACATAGAGTATACATGGCAAAGTGTTAATAATTGTTCAGTCTGACAAACTAGCATTCCATTATAACAGTCTTTCTAATTTTATGTGTCAACATTTTTTTCCTAATAAACTTTAGAATACTTGTGAAACAAACACTGATATTTACATTTCATGAAAACACAGATAAGAACTTGTGGACTGGTGACTTGAAGCTGGGATGGAAAGGTTGTTAGCAGTCCTTGCGAAATTCAGGTTCCTGTATCCATGCTTCCTAGCACTGCTCACTGAGCCTAGACTGGGTGTTTGAGTTTAATGCATTAGATAAAATTTCTTGAGTTATGCTGGATGCAAATATCATTATGTTTACACGTGAAGCAATGTGTTGGGCATCTATTAATAACTTTTGCATGGAGAAATGATGCACAGCGTATAAAGCTTGATATCTGGAAAATATGTCACTTTTAATGAACCGTGTTTTCACATAATCTTAGGTAGGGCATCTACTCCACGAGTGATGAACATGGACAGATGTTCATTTCAAATGCATGTTTAACTTAATGATGAGCCCACTTGCCTGCCTTTTTACAACTGTAGTGCAATTTCAAACTAATATTTTAAATCTAAGATCAATGCACCAACTCCCAAAGCTCAAGTAATTAAAATTCCCTTTGTCTTAATGGGTCAACATGACAAAGTGGACAATTCTAATGACAAAAGTTTTCTTGGTAGAGTGATTGTCAGCTATGCCTCAACTGCATACTAAAAATCACAACTCTAATCCTAACTGTGACTCAGAAATCAAATTATTTCTTGGGGATACTCTCTTCAACTTAAATAATAATCCAGTAACAGGGTGCATCAGAAAGAAAACTTAAGGCACTCTGGGGCTTCCCTGGTGGTCCAGTGGATAAGAATCCGCCTGCCAATGCAGGAGACACAAGTTCGATCCCTGGTCCAGAAGGCTCCTGCATGCCACGGGGTAACTAAGCCCAAGCACTACAACTACTGAAGCCTCCATGCCCTAGAGCCCGGTGGCTGCAATAAGAGAAGCCCCAGCACAGCAGTGAAGACCCAGCACAGCCAAAAATAAAAATAAATACTTTTTTTTTTTTTTTAAGGAAAGAAAACTTAAGCTTCAGAAACATGGTTCTAGTCCTCGTTCTGCAGTTTACTCTCTCTCGGTTCTACCTTCAAAAATTTGACCCCTTCTCACAAGCTACCACCCTGGTTCCAGAAGTCTCTCTTGGATTAACTCAAAGCTTCCTGACTGGATCCTGTGTTAATTCTTGGCCTGCTACTGTCTGTTCTCCACATGAACTCTGGGAGTTGGTGAGGGACAGGGAGGCCTGGCGTGCTGCCGTCCATGGGGTCGCAAAGAGTTGGACACGACTGAGCAACGGAACTGAACTGAACAGCCTATTCGCCACATGAAGCAAAGTGATTTCATTCACTCCGCTGCTCAGAACCCTCCAATAGCTCCCCATTTCTTACAGAGCGAAGGCTGAATCCTCATTAAGGTCTGCGAGGCCCTTCGTGTCCCTCCTCAGCTCAGGGGTACCGTCTCCTACTCCAGCCACCATGGCCGCCATGCTCTTCTTGGACGGGCCCAGCGTGAGTCTCCCCGGAGTGCTACACTGGCTGGTGCCTCTGCCAAGAAAGGTCCTCATCCTTCACCCACGTGACCCTACCCCCTCACCTCCTTTATATCTGCTCAAGTGTCATTTGATCCTTCAGGCCTTCTCAGACCAACTTTCATTATATTTACAGCTCCCTCTGTAACACTTTCCTTTGCTGCTTTGTTTTCCTTCTTAGCACATACGTCTGTCTGACGGTTTATATACTTTACCTGTTTATTTGTCTCTCTCTTCCCACTAGAATATAAACTACTAAGGCCAGGAGGTTTTTTTGTCCCTCATTCCTGGCTCAGAGGGTAAAGAGTCTGCCTGCAATGTGGAAGACCTGAGTTCGATCCCTGGGTTGGGAAGATCCCCTGGAGAAGAAAATGGCAACCCACTCCAGTATTTTGCCTGGAAAATCACATGGACGGAGGAGCCTGGCGGGCTACAGTCCATAGGGTCGCAAAGAGACGGACACGACTGAGCGACTTCACTTATTTTTCTGCAGTGTCCCCACTTTAACAAGGCTTTCCGGCAGAGGGCGCTAAACAAACATTTACTGAACATACATTAACGGACAGTTTGTGGCTGTGGGCAAGTGACTTCATCTCTCCAGGTCTTGGTTTTCTGTATATATTGAGATGGTTGAATAAAACTTTTTCTCTGGACCTTCTAGCTTTAATATTCTATGATTTTAATGTTCCCAGTTACTTCTGGGAAATATGTTGAGATTAAAGGATATTCTCTCTGCAGGATTATAAAAATTGTTTTTCAACCCACTCCAATATTCTTGCCTGGAGAATCCCCGGGAACAGAGGAGCCTGGCAGGCTACAGTCCATGGGGTAGCAAAGAGTCTGACAGGACTGAGCATCTAAGCACACGCACATTTTACTATAATTACATGGAACTCTCATTGTTGGGGCCAGTGTGAGGAAAGCAGGAGAGACTCCATCTTGAAGCCTGTTACCCATCTTAAAGACTTGATGTGAACTGGGCCTGAACCCTTCCCTAGAGTGAGGAAACCATTGCTGGTGAAAACCAGGTCTCCTGGAGACTTCCCTCCCAATGGATGACAAACGGAGATTGTAGTTGAGGTCAGGCTGCCCCTGTTAGATTAACCATGGAGATATCCCCCCTTGACATATAATCATTGTTCCCCACCTTTAACCTTAATTGTTTGTTCTCCTAGCACTTACTTGTTGTAAAACTCAAACATATACAACAAAGAGGTTGCTACCATGTAACCAGTCACACAGTGGGGCGTATAAAACTGGGCCTCTCAGAAACATCAGGGTCCTTGTTGGGAACTGATTTCCCTTGCACCTGCTGGCGTAATAAACTGTACTCCACTGTCTTGAGTGTCTTCAGAGGTGTGTTTTGCGACTCTGGATTCCACAACATCAACTTTTAACCAAAGAATCTGTAAAGTATTAAGCTTCAAGAAATACTGAAATTCTAATTACTAGTTAAAAAAAAGAAGCTTTCATTGACTAAAGTGTTAGTCACTCAGTCGTGTCTGACTCTTTGCAACCCCATAGACTGTATAGCCTGCCAGGCTTCTCTGTCCATGGAATTCTCTAGGCAAGAATACTGGAGTGGATAGTCATTCCCTTCTCCAGGGGATCTTCCCAACCCAGGGACTGAACCTGGGTCTCCTCCACTGCAGGCAGATTCTTTACCATGTGAGCCACCAGGGAAGCCCTCCACTGACTAAGGAATGGACACTTACGAAAACAAAACAAAACAACAAATCACTTTTTTTATGGGGTCACAAAGAGTCAAACACAACTGATAGACTAACACTGTTCACTGTTGACTAAGGACACTTAGGAAAAGTGTTTTTTCTTTTTTCAGCCAACATCTTTAGTTTTCTAATCTTCCTTATTAGAAACAGTTTTAGGATCTCATAATTTATAAATGTTACACTTAATCATAAAGGAAACTACTGTGGTGCATTGACTAGACCTATGTGTTATAGAATGCAGTTTTGTTTCATGATATTAAATGATTTTTTGTGAAACATTCCATCTCCTAATAACCATTGTCATTGTTCCATAAATACATCTACTAATACAAGTGCATGAAGGAACGGTTACTCAAGATATTGAGGACTCTTCCTGGATATATTTCCAACAGTGTTACTCAAACTGGTGCCAAGAGTATATGCATGATTAGAAAGTAGAAATAATTCAACACAATGTCAGTTGAACTTTGTTCAAGTTAGGTTGACAGAAGATAAGTCTAAGGAACATGCAAGAGAAGTGTTTATCAGAAATTATGGTACTTAGTAAGTTGCACCTCAAATTCTTCATTGTGAGCACTCTTTTGCCATGTTCCTCTTTAAAGAATATTTTTAAAAAACGTTTTATTCTTTATTGTCTGTTCTGGGTCTTTGTTGCTGCTCTCTGGCTTTTCCTAGTTGTGGCAGTGGGGGCTACTCTTTAGTCGCAGTGTAAGGGCTTCTCACTCAGTGACTTCTCTTGTCATTTCTCTTGTTGTCATGGGCTCTAGGACATGTGGACTTCAGAAGCTGCAGCATGCAGGCTCAGTAGCTGTGGCTTGCAGGCTCTAGAACAGTCTCAATAGTTCTGGTGCACAGACTTAGTCACTGCATGGCATGGTCTGGAAAGATCCATGTCCCTTGCATTGGCAGGCAGATTATTATTATTGAAAAGTAGTAAATGTAGCTAGGAGGCTACATCATTTCTTTAAACTTGAGATTAAATTTACCTCCAGTGAAATGCACAGTTCTGCAGGATACAAATCAATGAGTATTGACCAGTGCATCTATCCATGTAACTTATACCCCTATCATTTTTTTTTTCTTGAACTTATTTTGAGATAATTATATGCACTTGTACAAAATAATACAGAGAGCCCTTAACCCTGTACTCTTCACCTCCATAGCACCATCCTCCACAATTTTTGTACAATTATCAGAACCTGGATATTGACACTGATACAGTGGAGACAGAACATTTCCATCCCTTACCTAGCCCCTTTCTGGCCACACCCACTCCCCTCCCACCATCATCTCCCCCTTAGCCCCTAACAACCACTCATCTGTTCTCCATTTCCATAATTTTGTCATTTCAAGTGAAGTCGCTCAGTCGTGTCCGACTCTCTGTAACCCCCTGGACCATAATATATAGCCCACCAGGCTCCTCCATCCATGGAATTCTCCAGGCAGGAATACTGGAGTGGGGTTGCCATGTCCTTCTCCAGGGGATCTTCCCGACCCAGGGATCGAACCTGGGTCTCCTGCATTGCAGGCAGATGCTTTACCCTCTGAGCCATCAGGGAAGCCCAAGAGTCTTGAAATTCTTTTAAATTCTTGAAATTCTTGTCATTTCAAGAATGTCATATAAATGGAATGATACAGTATAAAACCATTTGAGACTGGCTGTTTTCACTCAGTGTAACTCTCTGGACATTCATCCAGGTGGCTGCACATAGCAAGAGTTTGTCCCTTTTTATTACTGAGTAGTGTTCCCTGGTGTGTGGATGTACCATCGTTAGCTTCATCATTCTACCTGTTGAAGTACAACTGAGTTATTTCTAGTTTGTAGCTCTCATGAATTCAGCTGCTATAAACATTCAAGCACAGGTTTTTGTGGGGAAACAACTTCATTTATGTGGGAGTACAACTCCCAGGAGTTCAATTGCTAGATCCTGTGGTAGCTGTATGCTTAGTTTTTTATTTGTTTTTAACTGACAAATTGTTTCCCAAGTGGCTGTACTGTTGAAATTTCCCTCTGAGCCCTGTTTTCACTACATCCCACAAATATTGCTAAGTTGTATTTTCATTTTTCTTCCTTCAGAATATTTCAAAATTCATCAAAATTTCTCTTGAGACTCCTTGTTTACCTAGGTGTTATTTGGAAATATTTGTTTAATCTCCAAATAAATATTTTGCCATTCTCCAGCTATCTCTCTGTTATTGATTTTTAGTTTAATTCCATGTTTGTCTGAGGACATACTTCGTATTATTTCTAGTTTACAAATGTGTTATTTATGACCAGGGATGTGGTCTCTCCCAGTGACTATTCCATGTGAGCTTGAGAAGAATGTGTAGTCTGCTGCTGTTGGATGAAGTATTTTATAAATGTCAATTAAATCCAGTTGATTGATGGTGCTGTTCACTTCTACTCTGTCCTTACTGATTTTCTGCCTGCTGCGTCTGTTGATTACTGACAGAGGGGTGCTGAAGTCTCCAACTGTAAGAGTGGCTTTGTCTGTTTCTGCTTGCAGTTCTGTCTTTTTACCTCATGTATTTTGCTCCTGTATCGTCAGGTCTATACACATTGCCGTTGTTCAGTCCCTAAGTCGTGTCTGACTCTTGCGACCCCATGGTCTGTAGCAGGCCAGGCTTCCCTGTCCTCCATTATTTCCCAGAGTTTGCTCAAACTCATGTCCATTGAATCAGTGATTCCATCTCGTCCTCTGTTGCCTCCTCCTCCTGCTCTCTTTCCCAGCATCGTGTTCTTCTGGAGCTTCAGCTTTAGCATCAGTTCTTCCAATGAATTTTCAGGACTGATTTCCTTTAGGATTGACTGGTTGGATCTTGCTGTCCAAGGGACGCTCAAGAGTCTTCTCCAGCACCACAGTTCGAAAGCATCAATTCTTCGGTGCTCAGCTTTCTTTATGGTCCAACTGTCACATCAGTACATGACTACTGGAAAAATGATAGCTTTGGCTAGACAGACCTTTTTTGGCAAAGTGATGTCTCTGCTTTTTAATACACTATCTAGGCTTGTCATAACTTTTCTTCCGAGGAGCAAGCATCTTTTAATTTCATGGCTGCAGTCACCATCAGCAGTGATTTTAGAGCCCCCCAAAATAAAATCTGCCACTGTTTGCATTTTTTCCCCATCTACTTAGGATTGTTATATCTTCTTGGAGAATTGATCCAATCAATCATTAATGCCCATCTTTATCTCTAGGAATTTTCCTTATTCTGAAGTTGGCTTTGTCTGAAATTAATAGAGCTACTCCATCTTTGTTTTATTATTAACAAGACATACCTCTCTCTATTCCCTTACTTTTATCTGTCTTCATAATAAAGTTAGTTTCCTATAGATAGACAACATATAGTTGAATCTTGATTTTTTTTTAATCCACTTTGTCAGCCCCTGTCTTTTAATAGGTATATTTAGACAATTCATATTTAAAGTGATTATTGATATATTTGGATTAACATCTGCCATACTTTTTACTGTTTTCTGCTTGCTACATTTGCCTTTAATTCTTTTAAAAAAAACTTCTTTCCTGCTTTGTCTGGTTTTGAGTGTTTATATGAATCAATTTTCTCTTTTAGCTTGTAAATTATACTTATTAAAATTTTTTTTCAGTGGTTGGCCTAACATTTCTTAACATACATTTACAACTAAATGAAGTCCACTTTCAAATAACACTATAGTGATTCACAGGTAATGCAGGTTCTTTATAAAAGAATGTTCCTAGTTACTCCCTCCCATCCCTTATCAGTTCAGTTCAGTCGCTCAGTAGTGTCCCACTCTTTGCGACCCCGTGAATCGCAGCACGCCAGGCCTTCCTGTCCATCACCAACTCCCGGAGTTCACTCAGACTCACATCCATCGAGTCAGTGATGCCATCCAGCCATCTCATCCTCTGTCGTTCCCTTCTCCTCCTGCCCCCAATCCCTCCCAGCATCAGAGTCTTTTCTAATGAGTCAACTCTTTGCATGAAGTGGCCAAAGTACTGGAGTTTCAGCTTTAGCATCATTCCTTCCAAAGAAATCCCAGGGCTGATCTCCTTCAGAATGGACTGGTTGGATCTCCTTGCAGTCCAAGGGACTCTCAAGAGTCTTCTCCAACACCACAGTTCAAAAGCATCAATTCTTCGGTGCTCAGCCTTCTTCACAGTCCAACTGTCACATCCATACATGACCACAGGAAAAACCACAGCCTTGACTAGACGGACCTTTGTTGGCAAAGTAATGTCTCTGCTTTTGAATATGCTATGTTGGTTGGTCATAACTTTCCTTCCAAGGAGTAAGCGTCTTTTAATTTCATGTCTGCAGTCACCATCTTGCAGTGATTTTGGGGCCCCCCAAAATAAAGTCTGACACTGTTTCCCCATCTATTTCCCATGAAGTGATGGGATAACTCAGTGTTATTCATTTCACTTATCCATAAGCTGTAATAGTTCCTATTTTTATTTTGAACCAACAATTATCTATCACATCAGTAAAAAATAAGAAACATAAAAGATTTTACCTTTATTTCTTCTCTAAAGGTTCTTCCTAACCTTATGTAGATCTGAGTTTCTGACCTGCATAATTCTCTTTGTCTCTAAAGAACTTTTAACATTTTTCTCAAGGCAGGTCTACTGGCAACAAATTCCCTCAACTTCTGTTTGTTTGAAAGAGTCTTTTCTTTTTCAATATTTATTGTTGTCTTATTTATTTTTAATGTTTATTCATTTATTTGGCTGTGTTGAGTCTTTGTTGTGGGATATGGGATCTTAGTTCCCGGATCCGGGATCGAGCCCGCGTCCCCTGCACTGGAAGGCAGATTCTTAACCATGGGGCCATCAGGGAAGTCTGAAAGAATCTATTTTTCTCTCATTCTTGAAGGATAATTTTGACTGTTTTTTTTTTAAAAACCCATCACCTTCAATATTTCACTCCATTCTCTTCTTGTTTGCTTGGTTTCTTATGAGAAGTCCAGGATAATTCTTATCCTTGTCCCTCTTTAGGTGAGGTATATTTTCCTCTGACTCCTTTCCAGATTTTCTTTTTCTTTGGTTTTCTGCCATTTGAATGTAATATGCCTGTGTGTGTAGATTTGGGTATTTATCCCTGCGTGATGGTTTCTGAGATTTTTCTGTTGTTAATTTTGGAAAATCCTCACGAATTATTACTTCAAGTATTTCTTCTCCTTTCTTTCTTCCCCTTCTGGTATTCCCACAATGTATATGTTCCCCATCTGTTCCCTCATTAGTTCTGGGACATAGGTTGTTTGCTAGTAAGGCTCTGCAGCCCTTTCAATGGAAAGCCAGTAATGTTTAACAGATTCCTCTCATCTAGGAGGATTCGAGGAGAAGGCAATGACACCCCACTCCAGTACTCTTGCCTGGGAAATCCCATGGACGGAAGAGCCTGATGGGCTACAGTCCATGGGGTCGCTGAGAGTCAGACACGACTGAGCGCCTTCACTTTCACTTTTCACTTTCATGCCTTGGAGAAGGAAATGGCAACCCATTCCAGTGTTCTTGCCTGGAGAATCCCAGGAATGGGGGAGCCTGGTGGGCTGCCGTCTATGGGGTCGCACAGAGTCGGACACGACTGAAGTGACTTAGCAGGAGGATTCGATATCCAACTCTGTTTCCTCTTGATGAGCAGCAGCTGGTATCTTTCCTCGACTTTTCAGCACCTGTTGCCCACGTGCTCCTCGCAGGCTCCTCCTCCAGGCTCCTCCTCCCCTCAGCGCAGCGCAAAGCAAACGTCTGAGCCGACCGTTTGAGTAGCTCTGGGGGCTTCTCTCCCTGTGACTCCTTCGTTTCCGGGATTCCATCCTATTTCCAGTCACTCTGGTATTCCCAAGGTCTTTCCTCTGATACTTTGAACCAAGGTAAGGTTGGAGCTTTCTATTTGAATTTTAGTTTACGGTCCACGTAGCTGGGGAATGCCTTTCTAAATGCGGGAATCACCTAGCGCAGTTCCCTTTTTCCAAGGGCCATATTCCGTCCAGTTCTGCCTGTGTGTAGTCACTTTCCAGAGCCTTCAAATAATAGTTTTTCTTTAAATAACTTAAATAGTGTTGACTGTTGTTATCTATGGGAGAGTTAGTTCATTTTATTCCTCCATCGCCGAAACTAGAACTAGGAAGCGATTTCTTCATCGTTTTGATGAGACCAGCAAGGTAACCTTTAGGATATAGACATTACCCCTTAATTCCCTAGATCACCAGTAATTAAAAAAAAAAAAAAAGGTCATGTGCTTGCTGTGTGGTCTTAAGGGTCCATTAATATTTTTCTACTAAGAGTAAAGCCACCATTTTCTGTTTTCGACAGGTGTATTTTGGATTAAGGAATTTCTTCCAGCAGGGCATATTTATATATCTAGACTTAATCCTGGCCTGTTTCTACAGCTTGGAAGAATATTGAGAGAAGTGTTCTGTTTATACTTTTATTATCAACTCTAATCATTGAGAAGAAGCTCTCTCTCCTCTAGTCCTTTGCGTTATCAGAAGCAGCTCTTGGTATTTATAAGCTGGAAATAATGATTCACTCCTGATTATCGTTTCAAACAATCATTTGTTTCCCTAAACTGAAACACCCAAGCTTTGCTGTAGCATGTGGGCAGAGCATGGAGGTAGGCGGCTGTCTTCTATTCCGAGGCCCTCCTCGGAGGTGGGGTTGGATTCAGAGATGTTTATTCACAAACACCATTGTCATTTGTGAGTGTGAGCTGACTGCTGTCTTGGGGGAGGAGTAAGAAGGGCATTTGTTCTTTCTGCCTCCTTGACCCGCTCTGAGTCAGAAGAGACTGCCTACCAGGTGAACCCCCATATTTTGCAGGTTCTCCAGCCCAGAGAACCTTTTCAGATGAGTAAAGGGCAGTACTCTGATCATGCAGGTTGGAAATTCATGTGTCAGATATGATTTTCTGCTTGTCTGTACCACCGGGGCAGAGACACAGTGATAAAAACAGTCACTGTGTTGTTAAAATACTTGTTTGCAACATTAAGAGGCTGAATCCCAAGAGCTTTGATGAGCTATAATGTTTAATTTTATTAAAAGTTAAATCTCATGTTATGTGGACCTCTTCTAGGTGGCTGTAATCTTAGATGGTGAAATGTCTCCTCTGCCATAAAGGATTATGTGGATTATTTATGAAAATGGAAAGTGACTCCCAGTTTTCTTTCTTTCTTTTTTTCTTTTAAACCTCTTAGCTTTTTAAATTATTTTTTAAAATTTTGACCATCCTGGGTCTTCATTGCTGTGCAAGGGCTTTCTCTGGTTGCCTCACCTTGACTTAGTTGCCCTTCAATATGTGGGATCTTAGTTCCCTGACCAGGGATCAAGCCCACGTTCCCTGCATTGGAAGGCAGATTCTTAACCACTGGATCTCCAGGGGAGTCTCTGCCCAGTTTTCTTAGCTACTAATTTCTCTTTGTATCTGATTGGGTCTCCTAGTTTGGCCATCTCTCAGTCATCTTTCCTATCTACCCTTTGGTTCACCCTGCGTCTATTTCTAATCCCAGCCTGATTTTCAGCCTATTCTGGCTGCGTGTGATCTGAACCCTTAGCCTCCTGAGATATGCCTGCCTCCTCATGCCCCTTGGGAGAAACTTAAACACAGTGCTCCTCCATCTTTTTTTCCAGTCCAGTAGACAAGATAGATGTGTTTCTCCACTTGACAAATGGTTACTGAACATCTGCTTTGACTCAGGTGTGTTAGAGCTTGGGGATTAGGGATATTAAAAAAAAAAAGACGAGTTTTTGCTTCCGTGAAGCTTCTATTCTAGAAGGGATTACAGCTAAGTAAGTGGAAAATATTTGTGCCATGAATGCTTTGATGTGCATGTACAGGATATTGTAGTGACACACAGAAATGCCTGACATAGATGTGCAGGGATCAAGGAGGAGTTCTGGGAGGAGTGGTATCCAGGCCGAGGCCCGAGGGTGATTAGGAGGAGCGGGGATCCAAGCAGAAGGATCATGCCCATCCTTACTGCAGGGCATATGCCCAGGAAGGATCCAGGGTTAGACCCAGCCTCCAACTACATCATCTACCCACCCTTTTCTCTCCTGTTTTAGAGGGTGTATAGACCACAAGGGAGCAGTAAAGTACCTGTGGGGGATAAATCAGAATCTGCTCTTTTTAAAATGGGAGAAGGCAGTGGCACCCCACTCCAGTACTCTTGCCTGGAAAATCCCATGTACAGAGGAGCCTGGTAGACTGCAGTCCATGGGGTCGCTAAGAGTCGGGCACGACTGAGCGACTTCCCTTTCACTTTTCACTTTCACGCATTGGAGAAGGAAATGGCAACCCACTCCAGTGTTCTTGCCTGGAGAATCCCACAGACGGCGGAGCCTGGTGGGCTGCCATCTATGGGGTCGCACAGAGTCGGACATGACTGAAGCGATTTAGCAGCAGCAGCAGCTCTTTTTAAAAAGATAAATCATAAATTATTCACAAACTCTGCTAACTAAGAGTCTAGGTATGATCCATAGTTAAGGAATGCACTTCAGAAATAGTTTAGTGTTCCAGTGTGGCGCTTTAACAAAGCAATTCATAAAATAAGAAAAGTCATTAGAAGTACACCCCCTCCCCAGAGACAACCACTGTTAAGAGTGGGGATACATTCTTCCAGATCTTTTTCTTTCCAGCTGTATGTTAGGTGTATAAAAGTCTTGTGCAGTGTTATTGGTCCTTTTGATTGAATAGATCTTAAACATTTTCCAGTGTCATTAAATACTATCTTACAGCATCACTGAAGTAACTGTATACTCTTTCATATGATGTATTTATAGAATTAGTTCCTTTTTGTTTGGCATTTGGGGTGCTTCCAGATTTTTATGAGTAACATTGTAGGATCTCAAAAAAGTCTGTAAGCTATGTAGCTGAATCTTTCTAGTTTCGGAACTTCTATAAAGTGATTCTTCCATTTCTTAAGTTCAAGTTGAGATTCACTCAAATACAATGGGGTAAGTGATACAATAATAGAGTTTTGGTTTTTTTTAAATAGTTTGAGAAAATTTGGTTGTGAAAGTGGCAGGAGTAAAAGGAAGCATTATAATTTTTATAATTTTTATAATTTCCTTCTTCATAAACCTAGATAAGGTTTTCAATTTATGTTTGCATGGTTTGATGATATTATTTACTGAGTTTTGTAGAACTTTGAGAAATAGAATGAAAAGCCATAGATTTAGGCACACAATGAAAACCATAATATTTTCTTAAAATGTTTACCATCAAAAGCATAAAGGTGTAATTGAAGAAAATTTGCTTTTATAACCTACTGCATTTGGTAGAAATCTAATACTTGATGTAAATTCAGGGAGAGTGGGGCTTGAACTAAGAACAGGTTAGTTATTTAAAGCATTTTAAGCTACTTAAACTTATTATTGCTTTCCTTATTATAATACTATCAATGATAATGTGAGTTTATAGTCATTGGAGAGTTCTCAGTTGAGTCATAGGGATTTATGAATCCTTTAAAATGTTAATTTAAAAAAGCTAAAATATTATTATCTGAATATCCATCTGATTTTGAACTTCTCTTAAATCTCTATTTCCCCCAAGAACTGATAAGTTTTATACCACCTTGAGATCATTAGTAGTTAGATCAAAGAAAATTTCTTGCAACATAGATATTTGATCATCTAGAAGCATCCACCAAGAAGCCATATGCTGCTGCTGCTGCTGCTAAGTTGCTTCAGTTGTGTCCGATGCTGTGCGACCCCAGAGACAGCAGCCCACCAGGCTCCTCCGTCCCTGGGATTTTCCAGGCAAGAGTACTGGAGTGGGTTGCCATTGCCTTCTCCGAGAAGCCATATAAGCATACTTAATTTTGAAGGAAGTGCTAAACCTTTCCCAATTTCATCTGGTTCCACAGCTTTTCTTTCTGGAGTTAGTAGGACGATTTGGCAGTCATAGCTGGCTTATTACAAGTCAGTTTCAGGTCAGCCCCTGTTTTCTCTTCTAGCCTGAAATTCCAGACCTCTCTCTGTCTTCCCCCTCCTTCCCTCCTCCTCTCTCTTCTGTGTGCCGTTCAGATTCAGCACGGAGGCTGCCTCCTGGTCCCCTGAAGGCTGGGCTGGCTCTCAGGGATTTGTGTCGCCACAGGACACCTCCCCTCACTGTTGCTTCTGTCCCTGGGAGCCTCTGGCCAGGAAGCAGGTGACAGAGCATCCATCCTGGGTGACAGGAGGAGGCAGGACCATGTGGGCTGGGGCTCCGGGTCCTTGGTGTGTGCTCCCATCAGACTTCATTTACTAAACACAAGAAAATCAAAGATAAAAATCATTAAGAATTCCAAGATGGCAATGGCGGGGGGGTGGTTTGGGGGGCATTAAATCCCAAGAAGGAAGCCTTCCTGAGGGGAGGGAAGGGGTATATGAGACTATGCTGGTCACAAACCCGAGAAGCTGGCCCTGTATGTGGAGATTGATTTCGAGGAAAATACTGCACTGAAAGGCTAAGTTACAAGTCAGATATCAGGCACCTGGGATTTGAACTTGGGTGGTTTATTCTTGTAGTTCTGCTCTCAACTCTTCGCTGGCCCATCCCCTGTGGTAAGGTGAGGCCAGGGTTCACACTCTGGGAGGTTGGAAGCACAGGGTAGGAGGAGCCGTTTCTTTGTGCTTTTCCTGCATGCATGCTGCTGAGGTGAATGAATCTCAGTCAGGTCTTTGGTTTCAGTTGAGGATGGATGATGTCTCACCTATTATTTCTTCTTCTTCTTCTTTTTTAGAATATTTATTTATTTTTGGCTGTGTCGGGTCTTAGTTGCAGCATGCAGGCTCTTTTGTTGTGGCACAAGTGCTCAGTTGCCCCACAGCATCTGGGATCATAGTTCCTGGGCCAGGGATTGAACCCGTGTCCTCTGCGTTGGGAAGTGGATTCTTAACCACTGGATCGCCAGAGAAGTCCTCACCTATTCTTTACGTTGGATGACATTAACAATAAAAGCAGTGTGTCATCGATCAGCGTTGTCCTGATTTTTAAAAGGCTTCTCTCGTTACATGTGTAATTATTTTTTTATATATTAACTTTGCTGTTTTTGAAAACATTGCATCTGTATGGCCCTCCAGTGGCCGTGAAAGTGTCAAAAGGGACTAGGATAGCAAGTGGAAGAGCAGCTGTGTAATAAGTGTGTTCATAAAAGCATGAATCATGCTGCTACCATTTACTGCTGCTGTGCAGATGCAGGGCCACAGCGACCAGATGGGCCGTGGCACAGGCCCGTGGGTGGGACGACAGGAAATGGGACAGTGCTTGTCCAAAGTGGGAGGCTTCCAGTGAGTTCCAACCTCTGGTTGCCCTGAGGGGAGGCAGACCGTGTTGTTAAGGAAAAGCCCCAGCTCCGTCTATTTGTGTAAAAATTCCCAATTTTTCATTGCAGGCAGTTAACTAAAGAAAAATTTCAGTATGGGCCATAACATTTCCATGAACTGGATTTGAGCTGCAGTCACCGCTCACTTGTGTCCTTTGGTTTATTGATGTTCACTGCCAGCTGGGCCCTGTGCTAAGGCTTTCATACAGCTTCCCGCTTGAGGCTACAGCATGGCCCTAGAATGGTTAGTCCCCAGGCATAGATGAGGAAGAGGCACAGAGGAGTGACACAAATTGTCCAACCCAGCTCCTTCAACGTCTGTGGTTTTCACTCCTGTTCTTACTGCCTGCCTCAGGTATGTAAGATTCATTCCATTGAGAAGAAATAGACATTAAATCACTAACACGTGCCAGAGACTCTTAGGTGGCAGAGATACAGCAGTGAACATTGCCCTTGTTGGGGTGCTTTTGCATGAATCTAATGAAAGAGAGAGAAAGGGACCCAGGATTTGTTTTGAGCAACAGGATTGCTCAGTTTCTAGCCCTTTAGGGCCACTTGCACGTCAGCCTCAGTTTATTCCACCAGTCCTGTGTGTTCTGCCCCCTGTCCAGCTGGCGTCCGGATTCTCTGTCCTTCTGTCCAGCCTGGCCCACTACTTCACTTCCCACTGTTGAGTGCAGAATTTATTCCCTCATCTCTGCCCCGCACACGTGGCCTGACAGCAAAGCAGTGTGGCCTTCGACTTGGCCCTGGGGACATGCCCCTCAAACTGAGACCCCACCCCCTTCCTGGACACGACAAGAGTGTCATGCAAAATGTCTTGCTTCTTAAACGTGGCTACACTTGTGCCATAAAAGAAAAGGTGGTTTAACACCAACCAGCTATTATTCTGTCCAGAAAGTCATACATATTCTTACATGCTAAGTTTGGAGTTTTATTTCACTATTAGATGTACTTTTTTTGTGTTTTTTTTGGTAACTCAGGTTTATTGAGGCAAAAATTAAATTTGGTAAAACTACTTTGACTTTTGACAAACACACACAGTCATGTAACTTTCACCACAACCAAGATATAAACCATTTCTCTCACACACCAGTTTCCCCCTGCCCCTTTGTGGCCAGTCTCCTGCCCTCAATTTCAGTCCCTAGACACCACTCATCTGTTTTTTGTCCCTGTGGTTTTGTCTTGTCCAGAATGTCATATGAATGGAATCATACAGTTTGCAGCCTTTTAATTGCTGAATAGTATTCTAAATTGTTCTATAAGACAAGTGTTTCCTCAATGGCAACATTAACTTTGAAATTCTAATGAAAACCAATGGGAAATAATGGTTCCTGTTAGAAACTTGTCTTACAAACCACTTTCAAGAGCAGGCCAATGTCATTACGTGAGGCATATCTGAATTCAATAGCATCCCTTGGTTTATACATATAATTCATTGACATGTGAGATCATGCCTAGTCAAAGTAATAACTTTCTTGGGGATTGTGGTGGCAATGGGGTGGATAGAGACCAAGGAATCACCTTGGGAATTGTTGCTGAACTTCCATCATTGTCTCCCCACATAGAGAAATACAGATATAAATGTTTCAATGTGCTGCATACTGCTAGTGTTTAATCAGTGCTGCTGCTGAAGTAGTGAGACCAAGGACCATTGGGTCTACATGGAAAATTAGTATTCCTGGGACACCCTCATGCATAGGTTGACTGGAATTAGCTTACCTCAGTGACTCAGAGGCAAGTTTGGTGAAGAAGGGAGAGAAATCATTTCAGGCAGAGTGAATATCACATGCAAAGGTCCTGTGGCATTGTGCTATTAGTACATCAAGGTTAGCCAAAACTCAGGGCTGATGCTCAGCTGTTTTCACTGGTCTGACCATCCAGATGATCAGTATGCATTGTGGCTGATGAGAGCACGGGCCTTACCCCTTGGTTCAGTTCAGTTCAGTCGCTCAGTCGTGTCTGACTCTTTGTGACCCCGTGAATCGCAGCACGCCATCACCAACACCCGGAGTTCACTCAGACTCATGTCCATCGAGTCAGTGATGCCATCCAGCCATCTCATCCTCTGTCGTTCCCTTCTCCTCCTGACCCCAATCCCTCCCAGCATCAGAGTCTTTTCCAACGAGTCAACTCTTCGCATGAGGTGGCCAAAGTACTGGAGTTTCAGCTTCAGCATCATTCCTTCCAAAGAACACCCAGGGCTGATCTCCTTCAGAATGGACTGGTTGTCTCTCCTTGCAGTCCAAGGGATTCTCAAGAGTCTTTTCCAACACCACAGTTCAAAAGTATCAATTCTTCGGCACTCAGCTTTCTTCACAGTCCAACTCTCACATCCATACATGACCACTGGAAAAACCATAGCCTTGACTAGATGGACCTTTGTTAGCAAAGTAATGTCTCTGCTTTTCAATATGCTATCTAGGTTGGTCATGACTTTTCTTCCAAGGAGTAAGCGTCTTTTAATTTCATGGCTGCAGTCACCATCTGCAGTGATTTTGGAGCCCCCCAAAATAAAGTCTGACCCTGTTTCCACTGTTTCCTCACCTATTTCCCATGAAGTGATGGGACCAGATGCCATGATCTTTGTTTTCTGAATGTTGAGCTTTAAGCCAACTTTTTCACTCTCCTCTTTCGCTTTCATCAAGAGGTAAATATGTTTAAATTATCTTCACTAAATGCCTTTAGGCCAGTTAGCCTCAGGCAGTTAGGTTGTTGTACATTTGAGCCCAACTAGAAACAGGAAGCAGTATAAAGAAAATTAAACCCAGAGACTCTTGTCCATAATACATATTGGGCTAAGAGCTCCATGTCCGTAATACATATTGGACTAAGAGCTCCATGCTGACTTCCTAGAGAGGCCCGTTATTACGGTAACTTAACAGTAATAAGTGCCATGAGCAAAATTGGGGTCCCTAGTTATTTTCCTGCAGCCATCAAGAAGACAAGCTGAACCAAAATCACTGAGGAAAGTGCCCAGCATAAAGCTGTTCATCCCTAAGGATTAATATTTGTTGATCTGCTGGCAAAGGACATTCAGGCATCTGTTATGTTTTCTTCTGAAGTCCTGTCTGATTAATACCTGTTTTATTACAATAGGTTAGGTCTATTAGGTGAGAAATGGAGTCTTTCCTGCCATATCTGTAAACAAGGATGTCACATCCATCAGCTATTCCCGCCCTCCAAATGTGAATTTCTGAGCCCAGAGGACTCCCAGGAAGAGCAGTGCCTGCTATCTAGCAGCCATCAGCCACTCCCCACAGTGAGCATTGAGGAGTTGGAGAGGCGGATGGGGGTGGGGGGAAGTGTGAAAAATGCGGATACTGGTCCCAGATCGCTGAGATGCATATCAAAGGAATGACTTCAATGAACCCAGACTTTTGCATCTTCCTATACACAGAAAAGTGCTAAATTCCTAACTTGAGACATCTGGTTTTCCTTAATTAACAATAATCTTTTGATGTTCCAAGTACCTGCCCTTTCTTGCAAACTTCTCTATAACCTGACTCTTCCCTGCAGTGCTCTCAGGGTCACTTGAGATGCTGTCTCCTGGGCTTGAAGTCCTAAAATTTTCCACCAAATAAAAACAAAACTCTCTCAGCTTCTAGGCTGTGACTGTTTTTTTTAAGCCGACACAGGTTTGATTTAACAGAATTCCATTCTGATTCCTGATATTTATAGAATATTTAATCCAACTCTAATTTTGCAAATGAGAAAGAAAGGAATTTGGCTTGAAGGATCCAGCTAGACAGTGAGTGCAATGGTGATTGAACTCAAGTTGACAAAGTCAGTTTACTCTCCTGTTTTAATCAACATAAATCGTCTCCCACCCTCCCCATTCCCATCCCTCCTGTCAGGTGAGTGTATGCTCCTCGGTTCTGTCTCGTCACAACAAGGATTTGGAGTGACGGACATTAAAGCCCCCTCGGCGTGTCACAGCTCTCAGGTCTCGAACAGGCCATGTTATAGCTCTCAGACAAATCAGTGTTACAGCTCAATGTCACAGCTCTATTTTATTTAGAAGATAGCAGGAAAACCCATCTTTGAGACACGAGGGCATGTCGATCCAAAGATGCGAAGAGAAGAGCACCCCAGCGTACAGAAAGAGAGAGAGAGAGCCCTTTGGCTCCTCTTTTTATATATTTTTTTCTTCCCCCTGGGCCTGCCCTATGCAAATTGGGCTTAGTCAGGAGTGCTGTTCTACCTAAAGTTCTCACTCCGGTCCTTGGACCTTCCTTTGACCTTCCTCTGTTCTATTTTCGCGGGCTTTTCCCTTCCTTGTCTTTTAGCCACCGCCATTTTGCACTCCTTTTGCCTGTTCTAACTACCTAACATTCCCAAAGAAAAATGTGTTATGTTCCTGGAACCAAGGCAGATTCAATTGCTGCTTTCAGGTCTCAGTTCAGTAAGGTCCTGGTTTGGCCTACAGCAGCAAGTAGATCTATCACAGATGAAGTGGATATAAAAAGAAAAACCCTCACACGTCATAAAGCTTCAGGACAGCATCTCAGAGAGGCTGATATCCAGTGGTTTTATGAGGCCACCGATGGGGCAGGCCCTCAATCTGTTGCCAGAAGCTCCATGGACCTGTCAGGGGTGGGGCAAGGTCCAGATGCTGCTCACAGTTTTTCCAGGATGAAGAAACTGATTTAGGATTAATCTAGATGGGTGTTGTCTCAAGTGCAGCTAGAATGTTCTTTACTGCATAAACGCCTTCTTTTTATTATGTTTTCCTCCTACCTTGGTAGGAAGATTCATTTCCAGAGGGTTACATGTCTGGTTTTTGTGACAGAAAAATGGGTGATTGCTCTAATTTCAGCAGGAGAAGGAGACGGGACTTCAGAGCATTCACTATAGCAAGCAGCTGGATTCCTTGCTGAGCACTTTTGCAGTCTAATTAGGGTGAGTTACACAAAATGTAATTTGGCCTGAACTGCCTTCATGCAGAGGTAACAGACTTTCTGCCTAATCTTAGCTTCCAAGATGAAACTGAACAGAAACTGGAAATTAGTGAATTTTTAAAAAGTAGCTCTAAGCCCTTCTGAATTAACAAGAGTTGCTGTTGTTCTGTCATCGTTCAGTTGTCCTGTTGTATCCATACGTTCCAGGAAACAAACTCACTCAGAAGGACGATGCAGATGGTGGAGTGCAGTTTCTTACACCGGTGGGCCCAAGGCAGAGTTTCCTCTTAGCCAAGGACCCCGACCAACTTTTGTGAAAACCTTATATACCTTAAGTGTACTGCTCAAGCCCACATCCCCAAATTCCTTAAACCTAGCCTCAGTTCGGTTCAGTTCGGTTCAGTTGCTCCATCATGTCTGACTCTTTGCGACCACATGGACTGCAGCACGCCAGACCTCCCTGTCCATCACCATCTCCCGGAGTTTACCCAAACTCATGTCCATTGAGTCAGTGATGCCATCCAACCATCTCATCCTCTTTCGTCCCCTTCTCCTCCTGCCTTCAATCTTTCCCAGCATCAGGGTCTTTTCCAATGAGTCAGCTCTTTGCATCAGGTGGCCAAAGTGTTGGAGTTTCAGCTTCAGCATCAGTCCTTCCAATGAATATTCAGGACTGATTTCCTTTAGAATGGACTGGTTGGATCTCCTTGCAGTCCAAGGGACTCTCAAGAGTCTTCTCCAACACCACAATTCAAAAGCATCAATTCTTCAGCCCTCAGTCTTCTTACAAAAGAGTAAGTGAATGAATAAAACTCAGTCATTAAACCTTCTGACCGAAAGCATCTCCCCCGAAGCCTTTGATGAGCCCATCCTAGTGTGCTGGTGCCTTTTGTTCAGTTTGGGCAAAAGTGAATAACAAAGTGGTTAAGGGCCTTGTTTGGGGTCTGACATTTAAACAGACCTTGCAGGTGCTGAAGAATCTCTAGAAGAACAATAGCATTCAGGCAGGGAGTCTTTCTCATTGTCAAAGAAATGCCATGGCAACATCTCTGTGAAGCTGTGTGTGGGTGGATGGGCTGGAGCCAAATCCAAGTTCACCCTATGTGTGCTCATGTGCTTCACATGGATCACCCTCCCTTCTAAATCCTCATGTAACTATATATAATCAGTCACATATGCTTATATCAGCTACCCCAAAGCAGCTTCTAATTGGTACTTCAAGCTCAGAACAAGGAGTGAAACCGAATAAATTTATCAGTGAGGGGGACAGAAAGTCTGCACACAGTCCTACGCTGTATGAATGAACCTAAGAAAAAAAGGCACTTTTTAGCTTAGAGAGCTCTCCAGGCATGGAGGTCACATGGAGGAATCAAGAACAATCACTGCTATAACAAGCTGGGACTTTGAGAGTGACTTGATTCTTTCTGCAGGGAGAACAAAATTGAAAAGTCTTTTTCGATTTAGCAATTTAGTTTTGACTACAGCTTCCTTGGTGGCTCTGATGGTTAAGAATCTGCCTGCAGTGTGGGAGACCCAGGTTCGATCCCTGAATCAGCAAGATTAGCAACCCACTCCAATATTCTTGCCTGGGAAATCCCATGGACAGAGAAACCTGGCAAGCTACAGTGCATGGGATCGCAGAGTCAGGCGCGATTGAGGGACTTTCACTTTACTTCACTTCTGAGAAGATTCAGAGCAAAGTTTTCACGATTTAGTTGTTTCACTTGTTGTTGAGTCACTCAGTCATGTCCGTAGTGATTTGGAGTCCAAGAAAATAAAGTCTGTCACTGCTTCCATTTTTTCCCCATCTATTTGCCATGAAGTGTTGGAGAAGATTCCTGAGAGTCCCTTGGACTGCAAGGAGATCCAACCAGTCCATTCTGAAGGAGATCAGCCCTGGGATTTCTTTGGAAGGAATGATGCTAAAGCTGAAACTCCAGTACTTTGGCCACCTCATGCGAAGAGTTGACTCGTTGGAAAAGACTCTGATGCTGGGAGGGATTGGGGGCAGGAGGAGAAGGGGACGACAGAGGATGAGATGGCTGGATGGCATCACCGACTCGATGGATGTGAGTCTGAGTGAACTCCGGGAGTTGGTCATGGACAGGGAGGCCTGGCGTGCTGTGATTCATGGGGTCCCAAAGAGTCGGACACGACTGAGCGACTGAACTGAACTAAACTGAACTGATGGGATTAGATGCCATGATCTTGGAGTCCCAACGCTGTCATTGAAATCAGGAAACTTATTTCCACTTCAGGATCTCTCAACAGTATCCTCGGCCTGTAGAGCATGGGCCCTACCATTACTTTTGAGGATGATGACAATATTTTCACCAACATAATTCTCAAGAGCTTGGTAAAGAAAGTGTATCCTGGGTTCTCTTGAGGTACATAGAAGATGGATGAACGGGATGCCTGTGGTAATTCCACCTCAGCATTCGTATACCCCACACACTGGATCCTTTCCTCATATCCTGACTGCTCAAAGTGTATGAGGAGCAGGAATACTGGCATCACCTGAAGCCTGTTAGAAACCCAGAGTCTTGGACTCTCTCCCAGACTTTACTGAGTTAGAATTTTAACAAGACCTCCATGCTATTTATGTGCACATTAAAGCTTGAGAAGCACTAAACTACAGTTATGCCAGCGAATTTCTGGCATCTCAGCATCTTGCAGTTAGGCCACCCCTGAGCCCAGGTATCAGTCACCTAATTGAAAACACAAGGAAAATCATTTCCACCTGCTCAACCTGACATACTGAGTTCAGAGTTTGGGGTACCCCCAAATACCAGTAGAATCAGCCTGATGTAACATTGTTTCTCTCTCCTTGGCCTGGACCCCCTATTCTCCATGTTTTTGAAAATAAAAATCAGCAGTATCTTCCCCATCTTTTGGTGTGTTCATCTCCTCCTGGGTTTGTCTTCGTAATTACATTCCAGGCTATGCAGTTACTGGAAACTGGAATCTAGTCAAAAGCTTGGAAACAAATAGGGGTGGCAGAACTGAATCATAAGGAGAATGGGTTCCCTTAGCAAGGTACCCACTGAGATATGGAATACTGCCTGCCATGTTAGTCAACAAAGGATGTCACAGTCAGAAGGGATTGTAGCCACCACCTGCCAGTGAGCGGGTGAGCCCTGAGGAACTCAGGAAGGAAAAGAATACCTGCCTTTTGGCAACCAGCAGACTGCCGTCATTCCTCATGGTGAGCCCAGAGGAAACTCAGGGTGTGAAAACACAGGATCCTGGCCCCACATATCTGAGTTGCATATCAAAGGAATGATTTCAGTGAACCCAGACAGTTGCATTTTCTCCTACTTAGAAAAGTGCTAAATTCCTTAACTTGAGATGTCTGATTTTCCTTAATTAACAAGACTTGACATTCAGACCACCTGCCCTTTGTTGCAAAATTCCTGTATATACTAGCTCCCTCCTTGCCTCCTGGAAGCAGTTCTCTCAGGGTTACTTGAGATGCTGCCTCCTGGGCTTGAAGTCCTAAATATTTCTGCCAAAAAGCATATACAACTTTTAAGTTGTGAATATATTTTTAGTTGATACCACTTCAGCTATGATCTGTAGGCGTCCCCAGGCAAGGAAAGGATGACCTCATCAGGAGGGAAAGGAAAGGCTCCTTCCGAGGCATTCAAACCCTCCTGTTACATCCGTTTCATTTTACATGTCCAAATTTTTACGTAAGAATGAGTGAGGCCGTGAATTAAACCAATGCTGTAATTCAGCAACCTAGAGCTATGGCCATGCTCCCTGATTCCTACCAACGAGAGATGGGAGGAGACAAGTTATTGGGCATTGGGGATTTCATCCTTGCCCCCAAGAGGGAAGCAAAGGGGAAAGACAGTTTCTGTCTTCCTCTGGAAGTCTGAGTCTAGAGGTGTTACTTGGCAGTGCTGCGGTTTACCTGCTATCAGCCTGAGCGTGTAGACATCACTGAGCGTGAGAAAGAATGAGAGATGCCAGGAACCTGGGGCCTTGAAGACATGGCCGAGTCTTTGATTCCACCAACCCTTGGGGCTGGTTTCCTTCCGTGTTTCCTGTTATGTGAGATGACATCTTTTATCATCTTTTTAGCCTATTGGAGTTGGGATATTTGTTACTATGGCTAGAATCTGGGTGTAGAAGGACTAGGATGTCCATTGATACCGGATCCCATGGCAAATAAGTGAGAGGCCCAGGATTTAAGTTGGTCTGAAGGCAAAACCCATGCTCTAGGAGTGTGGCCCTGCACATAGAAGGGACATTGGGATTTTTATTAGCCATCTCCTGGTAGTTCTAGGGCAGGTGATGGCAAGGGCCAGATAGTAAAGATTTTAGGCTTTGTGGGCCATATGGTCTCTGTCTCAGTTACTCAACCCTGCCTTTGTAGCAAAAGTAGCTATAGGCAATATGCAAATGAGTGAATATGAATATGTGACAATAAAACTTCATTTAGGTTGGTGGACTTATGGGGTTGTATTTTGCCCATCATGGTAATAGAGTAAAAGGTTGGAAAAATCTGGAATTAGATCCTACATTTTAATTACAAGTGTCATTATATGAAATATTGACTAAATCTGATTTAAGTGTTTGCGGCAAAATGTGAAATTTCAACACAGCCAAATCATGTGTTGCATTTTTTAAAAGTTTTACTTACGTCTTCCAGTAGCAGTGGTGGATTTGGGTCACCATAATGTGAGTTGAAGTTTTCCTGGATAGTGTTAGTGATAAAGAACCCGCCTCCCAACGTTCTTTGCAGGAGGCGTAAGAGACAAGGGTTCGATCCCTGTGTTGGGAAGATCCCCTGGGGGAAGGTATGGCAACCAACTCCAGTATTCTTGCCTGGAGAATCCCAGGGACAGAGGAACCTGGCGGGCTGCAGTCCATAGGGTTGCAAAGAGTCAGACACAACTGAAGCGACTTAGCATGCATGCACAATGTGAGTTGATTTCTAAATACAGAATGAGTAAGAAAGGTTTGCAAGTAAAGGGTTATGACCAAGTGCCCTGATGTATTTGCAAAAGGCAGCCCTGGGAGGCTGAAAGGATGTGATTCCTGCCTGAGAGTGCCAGGATGTAGTACGGTTGACTTTCCCTCTGTTTCCTTCAGTTGCTTCCCTCTTCCCCCTAAGACAGTGACTGGGAGAGTAACTCTCTAGCTGGGAGTGGTTATTGCACACGGCACTGTGGGTGTGATTTAGAAGTAGGGGTGGGGAAGTGGATTAGGGATGTGTGGACCAAAAATGTCACCATATTAGTAAGCTACGGATTTTGCAGCCATCAAGCTACCAGCACTGCATCCACCCCCGAATAGGCATCCTGAGGGGGCTCAAGATGGAGAAAAATGGGATACTGGCTGCAGATAGTTAAAGTGCATATCAGAGGCATGATTTCAGTGAGCCCAGACTCTTGCATCTTCCCATACATAGAAACAAGCTGAATTCACTAACTTGAGATATCTGATTTTTCTTTAAATAACAGCAGTCTTTTGATGTTCTGACTACCTGGGTTTTTTTGTTTGTTTTGTTTTTATTTTGCAAAAACTCCTAAATGTCCTGGCTGTTCCCTTACTTCTTTGGAGTGATCCCTCTGAGAGGTTGCCTCCTGGGCTTAAATCCTCAGCAAGTCTATCTAATAAAATTTAATTCTCATCTTTTAGGTTGCTCATCCTCCCCCCCTTCTCCACACCCCCCCCGCCCCCCACCCCGCTGACAGTGGGAATCCCTCCCATGTCTTTTGGGAGAACAGAGAACATTCAAGTAATCCTAGATAACCAGAGCTTTTGATGTGTTCTACCATGATTGTTAGTGAATTAAATGGTCTTTTTGGGAGAACCTGTAAGATTTTTGGTCTACAGGAAGAGGAACATTTATAGCCCTCTTTACTTGATTTCTGTTCTAGGGCTTACAACAGTAATTGAAGGGGACCTCAGTGAGGGTCCGGATCAGGATGTTGGCCAGAATTGGGGAAAGAGAGAGGAGCCTGGAGACTCTCTGAAGAGATACAGAAGGGAGCTTAATGATGTTGCCACGGCTGAAGATAACAAAAAATGAAATGCTTCCATTTGCTGCCCAGTGGACATGCTCAGGGGACACACATTTTGAGATTGATTCTCTGCAGAGCCAAGTATTTAATATGTCAGCTTCGCGGTAATACCAAGAGCATCAGTTTTGTACCTGTCGTGATGAAGGCCAGCTCTGGCCTGGGCTCAGACAGTGTGTTTGTGCCTGTCCTCCTCAGCCTAGGGCGCATTCGAGGTCCTAGCTCCCGCCTCAGTCTGGCTTCCTGGCACTCCCTTGGGGTTGACTCATCTCATCTGTTATGGCTGGAGGGAAGCCTCCTGGGGCTGTTGGCCTGAGCAGAGGGGGCCCGAGACACAGTGGAGCCCTTTCTTGTTCCCCACAGGCCGGATGAGGTCCCCATCAGAGCTTTTTAGTATCAACCATGGGGTCCTCTGCTCGTGGTTCAGGAGGGAGGGTCCCAAAGTGAAATGTGACAAGTATTTCATTTTATGGGACACTTTCTGAAGCCCTTGCTAGAAGAAGAAATTTCAAAAGATAAAACGATGAACTACACATCACAGGTATTGACCAAGCAAAGCCACAGCCCAGGAACCGCCACAAAGCTCGGGGCCTGGCTGGGAGCATAGAGCAGCCGCTTTCAAAGGAGATTCTTAGACAGAAAGTCATAACTTATTCATGCTTCATAAACACATGCAGGCATTCAGGTCCCTTAAACACAGTATGCCACTTCACTTCAATTAACAGCAAAGTGGTGCCATTTGCTCACAAATTCTGCCAGCTTTGGTGTAGACAGAGCTCCTGCAAGGAGGCAGCTAGCCATCAAGCCCAAAACTCTAGCAACTGATTTGAATCCAAGAAATGCCGGCCTCCTTGGCCACAGGAAAGACATTTGGGGCCATTTCTGTTTTTTTCTTAATTTGGAATAATTTGTTGTGATCAAATAGAAAGTCTTAGTATCTGAGCTCGGAGAAGGCAATGGCACCCCACTCCAGTACTCTTGCCTGGAAAATCCCATGGATGGAGGAGCCTGGTAGGCTGCAGTTCATGGGGTCTCTAAGAGTTGGACACGACTGAGTGACTTCACTTTCACTTTTCACTTTCATGCATTGGAGAAGGAAATGGCAACCCACTCCAGTGTTCTTGCCTGGAGAATCCCAGGGATGGGGGAGCCTGGTAGGCTGCCGTCTCTAGGGTTGCACAGAGTCGGACACGACTGAAGCAACTTAGCAGCAGCAGTAGCAGCAGTATCTGAGCTTCACTTCACAGCTAAGAAGAGGTACAGATTAGAAATAGCATACCTACTAGAGAAGGTGTGTATGTGTTCAGCTGTTCATTTGTGTCCGACTCTTTGTGGCCCCATGGACTGAGGCCTGCCAACCTCCTCTGTCCATGGAATTTTCCAGGCAAGAATACTGGAGTGGGTTACCATTTCCTACTGCAGGGGATATTCCCGATCCAGGCATCAAACCCGTGTCTCTTGTGCCTCCTTCATTGACAGGCAGATTCTTGACCACTAGGTCTACCTGGGAAGATCCTGAGAAAGTGAAGAAGCAGAAAACTCATTATCTGATGACTGGATGTGCTGTGTGGTTGGAATCAAGAGATGGGCTGTCGAGAGCAACCTTTTCCCAAGGCCTAAATGGCTTCAGTTCAGCACACCATCTAACTATAGGCATTTGGATGGAGACAAAACACCAACATTAAGTGGCTCAGTGGAAAAGAATCTGCCTGCCATTGCAGGAGACAAGAGTTTGATCCCTGATCTGAGAAGATCCCAGATGTCGCTCAGCAACTAAGCCGTGTGCCACAACTATTGAGCCTGTGCTCTGGAGCCCAGGATCTGCAAATACTGCAGGCCACGTGCCTGGAGCCCGTGCTCTGCAACTCGAGAAACCACTGCAATGAGAAGCCCGTGTTTCTCATAGCTAGACAGTAGCCCCTACTCAGTCAACTAGTAAAAAGCCCATGCAGCAAGAAAGACGCAGCACAGCCAAATAAATAAATACATAAAATTATTAAAAAAAACCAACAGGATACTCCAGCACATGTGACAACCAAGTAGGTCTTTATTGATAATGCTCTTGCAAGCCCTTGTTGACACAGCACACCTCAAATAATTCAGAGAAATAGCCCTTACGTCATCATGAAAACCAAAACCACCTCCAAACATTTCTATAATCATATGGCTGGAAGGCTCTTTGGGAGATTACTTAGTTGAGTGACTCTTGACTGGAGTATTACCAGTCAAGAGTATTACCCCACTCTCCCCTACCCACCCTGCCATGGGGCATCTAGAAGTGTTTGGAGGTAGCTGTGACTTTCATGATGACTAGGGGTAGGGGCTTTGCAACTGCAGTTAGAGCTCAGGATTTCAGGAACCTTAAACATCTCACCACAATGAGCAATTCTGTCCAAGAAGAATTGTCCCAAGTAAAAGTCAGTAGTTTTCAATTTAGAGCGATTGCCACATTTCACAGATGAGAAACCTGAGGCTCCGGTATAGGAGATCTTTTGTCTAAGATCACCCAGGTTGTGTTGGAGCTCTTTGCCAGGAACTGGGGACATAGACCGCACTGTTTCTTCTTGTACCACAGTCACACTCAGCACAGCGCCTGGTGTGTCATCAGCCCTCAGTAAATGTCATCTGTTACGTCATCAATAGCACCATGACCTTCCTGAGTTAAGCTTATTCTCTTGCAAGTAAGGAAGGTTCCTGGGGTGTAGATTGGAGATACAAATTATAGTTTCTAATAAAACAGGAAAGCAATCAGAAAAATACAAGGGTCGGTACACTGAGACAGGAGATTCAGAACCATTCAGTTAATTCCAGACTGTCTCAGCCTGAAAGGCTATACTCAGGGCAAAAGGCCATATGGTGGCTTGGTTGGTGGCATCCCCAGAATGCTGAAGAACTGCCCTTTGGCCCAATTATTTTTAACTTAAATGATCTGGAAAAGAGAATAAATCACACATCATGGCTACCCAGAAGTGTGTCAAGCATTAAAAACAAGTCAGAAATAAGAAGTTGCAAAATATTAGTCTCCAAGATGGAAAATAAAAATATGACTTCATGAAGAATGTTGGCAGTGCCAATCCGTGTTAATTCACATAGGCTTCTGAGTTCCTGGCTCGACGGAAATACTTTTTAGGCAGGCTAAGATTTTAATTAAAATGGGAAAAGCCTCACTGCACTCTCTCTAATGATCATTATATACAAGGCTCATAAGGTTGGAAGAAACTGGGGAGGATTTGCAGGGGAAATAACTTTGCATAGAACTTCTGAAGGCTGTAGGAGTCCTGAGAAATTATTTCATTTAAAACCATTACTTTGTAAGAAAAGAAACTAAAGCCTAAGGAGATGACATAATTTACCCACATCCTACGTAGTAAATGACATAATTTGGCACCGCCAGCCTCCATCCAGGACTGCCCTCACCACTATACCTCTAAAGAAACTGTAGAAATCGGTGATGGTGCCTCTTGACTTTTTTTCTACTCAGCCTTAAAAGGAGAAATTTTTTGAATACAGAGGGTTTCTGATATGCTCATTTCCTGAGCTTTTTAATGCTTTGAATATTTATATATAATGAGATGATCTTCCATCATGGGAAATAGTGTCACGTTTTTCTCCCAGTATCTTCTCTGCAGCATTCTGGATAGGCATTTACCTGTAAAGAGAGAGCTGGTCAAGCCTAAGGCCAAGGTCCATTCCAGTCCCACCGCTGTTCCACCTTCATGTTCCTTAGAAGCCAGGCTCTGCTCTTGCAAGCTGACTGAACTGGCTGGTGTCAAATAGATTGTGCAACTGAACGAAATGTGGAATAATTGCACCTTCCCATTAATCAATTATACAAGACTCAGAGTCATCCTTCCTTTAAAAGCCAGTTGCTTCAGCAGTGGAGATTTCTCCCTTTCCATTAAATATGTCAGAAGTTAAGCTGGAAAGAAATCACATGGGTTCATACATCAGTGAAAGAGAAGTGCACTCACACAGAATAATGGGAGTGAGAACAACCTGAAACAGATTCAGTGCTAACAGACTAGTTGCCTACTCTTTCTTGCCCTACAGAACAGAAAACACAAGTAAAGCCCAGTTATTAAGGGTAGAAGAAAGGGAACAGTCAAGAGATTTCCTTGGAGAAAATGCTCCAGGTTCTTTTGCATCCCCAAGATTAAGCTCTGTCCTCATTTATGATAATGATTCAAAGTTTTTCCATTAGGTAGGACCAAATGCTTTTCTTCAGCAGTGGAGATTTCTTTCTTTCCATTAAATATGTCAGCAGTTAGGCTGGAAAGAAATCACATGGGTTCATACATCAGTGAAAGAGAAGTGCACTCACACAGGGCTATCTTCCCTGGTGGCTCAGACGGTAAAGCGTCTGCCTACAATGCAGGAGATCTGGGTTCAATCCCTGGGTCGGGAAGATCTCCTGGAGAAGGAAATGGCAACCCACTCCAGTATTTTTGCCTGGAAAATCCCATGGATGGAGGAGCCTGGTAGGTTTGCCTGGAAAATCCCATGGATGGAGGAGCCTGGTAGGCTACAGTCCATGGGGTAGGAAAGAGTTGGACACAACTGAGCGACTTCACTTTCTAAATGCTTTTCAAATGTCAAGCTCTATCATCAGCATCAGCAGCACGTAGTGTCCATCTCTTCATCCCATGAGATGATGTCTTAGTCCATTGCAGTCCCATAACAAAATACCACAGACTGGGTGGCTTATAAATAGCAGAAGTTTATTTCTCCTAGTTCTGGAGGCTTGAAGCCTGAGATCGGCGGAGGGGGTGGCCTGCCCCAGTTTATGAGGGTACTGATTTCTTCACATCTTTGCTAATACTTGTAATCTGCCTTTTTATTTTGTTTTGGAGTATATTAGATTAACACTGTTGTGATAGTTTCAGGCGAACAGCAAAGGGACTCAGCTGTACATATTACATGTGTCTCTTCTCCCCCAAACTCCCTTCCCATCCAGGCTGCCACGTAACATTGAGCAAAGTCTAGTGTATCTGACTTTTTGATTATAGCCACCCTAGTAGGTCTGAAGTGGTATCTCTTGGTTTTAATTTGCATTTCCCTGATGCTAATAATGTCAAGCATCATTTCAGGTGCTTACTGGAAGCTTGTGTATCTTCTTTGGATAAATTTCTGTTCAAATCCTCGGTCCATTTTTAATTAGGTTATTTAGACTTCTTATATATCCTCACATGATGGAAGGGGCTAGGGAGCTCTGTGAGTCTCTTTTATAAAGACCCAAAATCCATTCATGAGGGCTGTACCCTCATGGACCTAAGCACCTACTGCCATCCCCTTGGGCATTAAGATTTCCACATTTGAATTTAGGGAGGACACCAATATTCAGACCATAGCAGATGGTAAGAACACTGCGCTTTTTAATCTATTCTTGAATTTGAGACCAGAGTGGTAAGTAGTGAGAGCTATTTATGGTAATGAGATGGACTCTGGGTGTGAAAATTCAAGTCCACATCTTAGTTCAGAGACCTTCCTTCTCTCCTTAAGGCTTCCTGATCAGCCGAGTGGGCACAGCTGGATACACTTGGTGAGGTCAGACCCAAGACACGCTGAGGAGTCTACAGTCCTCAGAAGCCTGCTGTCTCCATCTGCTGTGCTGGAGTCTCGCTTCCTGGGAACCTGTGGAGGGGCCTCTAGATCCTCCTGGGATTCTCTACTTTTCTGTTTTTAGTTATTTGGGACTTAAACATACCCCCAAATGCATAGGCAGAGAGTCCCTAGGCTCTAAGAGTAGGGGATCAACTCCAGGGGTCCTCCTTTAGAAGGAGGTTTCCAGGGTTGTATTTAGTTTGGGGAACTGTGGGGATCATTTACTAACATGCCCATGATGCCAGCTCTCAGAGTGATGTGGACAGCAATGATATCAGAGAGTATAGGAGCAGTAATATGTGTAATACCATCAAAGCCGTTTATTGAGTGTTTATTAAGTGCTAGGAACTATGTTAAGCATTTCACAGTCTGTCTTTTTACTTCTATCAGCCCAGTGAGGTGGATGTTATCCCTCTTTTACAGGTGAGAAACTTAAAACTCAGAGGTGAAATAACCTGCCTAAAGTCATACACAGCGGATGGCAAAGCTAAAACGGAAGTCTGTCTCACTCTGGGACTACTTGGCCACTACTTTCTACTGCTCACAGGTGTTCTTATTTAGAGAGTCAAGACCCATCCTTGGAAATTAGTGGGAAAGACCTACAGGCACAAGCTATCTTCCCTTAATCTGACCAGCTAGCTGGCCAGCCTCAGTCAGGCTGATTCCTGACGTGTGTGGGCTTGTCCAGGTTGTAAATGACACCCCACATGACTAAATGTCTAAATATTTTAAAGGTATAAATCCAGCTAACCCATAGTTAAGTGCAGTATGTTATCTATTTATTATTTAAGTGTTAGATCAGATCAGCTGCTCAGTCGTGTCCGACAGTCTCAGGTGTACAACATAGTGATTCAGTATTTTATAGATCGTATTACATTTAAAGTTATTATAAAATAATGGTGATATTTCCCTGTGCTGTACGATATATCCTTCTTGGTTATCTATTTCATACATAGTGTTAATAGTTTATATCTCTTAATTTCCTACCCCTGTCATGTCCCTTTTCCAATGAGTCAACTCTTCACGTGAGGTGGCCAAAGTATTGGAGTTTCAGCTTTAGCATCATTCCTTCCAAAGAACACCCAGGACTGATCTCCTTTAGAATGGACTGGTTGGATCTCCTGATGCTGAGAGGGATTGGGGGCAGGAGGAGAAGGGGACGACAGAGGAAGAGATGGCTGGATGGCATCACTGACTCAATGGATGTGAGTTTGAGCGAACTCCGGGAGTTAGTGATGGACAGGGAGGCCTTGCGTGCTGCGATTCATAGGGTTGCAGTCAGACACGACTGAGCGACTGAATTGAACTGAACTGATCATGTCCCTTCCACTATTTCTTTCCCCACTGGTAATCATTAGTTTGTTCTCTATATCTGTGAGTCTGTTTTGTTACATACATTCATTTTACTTTTTAGATTCCACATATAAGCTATGCTGCTGCTAAGTCGCTTCAGTCGTGTCCGACTCTGTGCGACCCCACAGACGGCAGCCCACCAGGCTCCCCTGTCCCTGGGATTCTCCAGGCAAGAACACTGGAGTGGGTCGCCATTTCCTTCTTCAATGCATGAAAGTGAAAACTGAAAGTGAAGTCGCTCAGTCGTGTCCGACTCTTAGCGACCCCATGGACTGCAGCCTACCAGGCTCCTCTGTCCATGGGATTTTCCAGGCAAGAGTACTGGAGTGGGGTGCCATTGCCTTCTCCAACATATAAGCTATAACATAGAGTATTTGTCTTTCTCTGACTTATTTTGCTAAACATAATAGTTCCTAGGTCCTTCTGCAATGTTACAAATAGCAGAATTTTATTCTTTTTATAGCTTAGTAATATTCCAGTATTCTTCAAATTTCAAATTTGCAGAAGCAAAGATGCACACTGAGGTAAATTCACAGCCTTGAGTGTGTGCGTGCTAAGTTGCTTCAGTCATGTCTGAATCTTTTGCGACCCCATGGACTGTAGCCCTCCAGGTTCCTCTGTCCATGGAATTTTCCAGGCAAGAATACTGGAGTGGGTTGCCATTTCCTTCTCCAGGGGATCTTCCCAACCCAGGGATTGAACCCATGTTGTTTATGTCTCCTGCATTGGCAGGCAGGTTCTTTACCACTAATGCCATCTGGGAAGCCCAATATATTCATGTATATATACATATATATATATTTATATTTATATATATATTTATATTTATACAGGAAGATCCCCTGGAGAAGGAAATGGCTACACACTCCAGTATTCTTGCCTGGAGAATTCCATGGACAGAGGAGCCTGGTGGGCTACAGTCCATGAGCTTGGTGAACAAATAAAAATGTTGGGAGGATGTTTTTGTCTTGAGATTGGAGATGGCATGTAAGCTCTGAGACCACTGCCCGCTCCCCAGCTGGCAATACCTTGCCCTGTTCATCTTCCATTTAGCTATTCCTGAGTTTATCCTTAATAAAAAAAAACCCATAATAATAAACAAAGTGTTTCTCTGAGTTCTGTAGGACACCCTAGAGAATTGCTGACCCTGAAGAGGGGGTGTGTGGGAGCCCGTTAAATAATAGCCTACAGACAGGAGTATAGGTGGCCCCTGGGAGTTGCCAGTGGCATCTGAAGTGGGGGCTATCTTGTGAGACTGAACCCTTAACTTGTGAGGTCTGCACTAATTCAGGGTAGTTAGTGACAGAATTGAATTGTTGGATGTCTGGTTGTTCTCAGAGAATTGGAGAATTGTTGGTGTTGGAAAAACCACACACGTTTGGTCTCAGATGTGGTTTCAGAAAACACAATGTATAAAATATGCCTTTTAAAAATAATTTTTTAAAGAGAAACTGGTTTTTAATATATTTATATATTTATTAATTTGGCTGCATCGGGTCTTCGTTGCAGCATTCAGGATCCTTGTTGCGCCACGCGGGATCTTTTGTGGCATCGCGCGGACTCTAGTTGTGGCACGTGGGCTTGGTTGCTCCGTGGCATGTGGGATCTTAGTTCCCCGACCAGGGGTTAAACCTGCATCCCCAGCATTGCAAAGCGGATTCTTATCCACTGTATCACCAGGGAAGACCCAAAGCTACATCTCTTAAATAAATTGAGTGACTGGAGCACACAATTTTGATTGCAGGTGTGATGTGGATCCTGGAAAGAACAGGCCCAGGGCTGGGGTCCCTCTTGTCCAAGTCTAAGAGTGGTACTGGCTTCAGGAACATCAGGGATGGTCTAGCATAAATCTAACTCTTTGACTGGAAAACATGGCTCAGACAGCATCCTCTTTATAAAAGACAACTTACTGTGAGTTTGGGGTGATGAATTAAATAAAGTCACGGTAAAACTTAAAATTGAGCTCTGCGATTTGATCTCATTTTTGCTGTAGTAATTCAGTTTTTAAGTTACCATTTGGCCTGAAAATTACTTATTCCTAAACTCGAGCAGAATGATTGACTTTTCTTGGGTGTGTATTTAAACTCTATTAGGCAATATAGGTTTGAGCTTTGAGGCTTAACAGAAATACAGTTTTATCTTTACAGAAATGTGTTAGTCACTTTTCACCCATGCAGAAACATCCCTTTGCCGTTTGAAAGGAACAGTTCTCCAAACGGAAGTAGGATTTCTGATTTTAAACATTTTAGATCAAAGACAAAAGGTTAAGATCTCTGGTATACAGAGTTTACTTATGAGTAAGATAAAAATGAAAATGCAGTAGAAAAAAAGGAAAGGACATGAATCAACACTTCACCAAAGGAATATAAATGGTCAACACATGTTATAAAAGATACTCAACCTCACTAATCATTTTAAAAACACAAAACAACAGGTGTTGTTTTGTGGGTTATCTTTTTTTTTAGCCTATTAGATTGGGAGGGGAAAAGATTGCTAATATGAGAGAACAGACTTTCTAAACGTGCAGGATGAAGTGTCAAGTGGGTAGACTATTTTGGAACATGGGAACAGCATATAGTGTTATCTGCTATTATTGGAAATGTTTAAAAGCATTGATTTGACAACTGATTTCTAGGAATTCATCCTAAAGAAACAGTCCAAACATAGATGAATAAGGATGCTCCTTGCCGCAGTGTTTGTTAGAGTGTGAAACTGCATATTCAAGAGTCCCCAGGTCCACCATCTGATACCAGCTGCAGGTTTGGGGAGCCCCCAGACTACCTTCAGTTTCAGTAATTTGCTAGAAGGATTTGCAGAACTCAGCAAAGCCATTTCAACAAAGCCATTACTCTAACAATTAAATTTATCCCAGTGGAAACATGGATTAAAATCAGCCAAGGGGAGAGGCACACAGGGCTGGGTCCAGGAGACTCCAAGCACAGTTCCCAGATACTCCCTCCTGCCCCCTCAGTGGACCAGCTTCTCCCAGAAACTGTATGACAGTATGCATGGCGTATCGCCAACCAGTGAAGATCACTTGGGATTTGTGTGAAAGATTTTACTGGGGCTTAGTCACATAGACCTGACTGACCCCCTGCGTGGCTGATTTTAATCTCCAGACCCTCCAGAGTTCAAGCTGCTACTGTATGACTCAAGGACCCCCAGCCCTAAATCACACTGTTAGCCAAGACTATCCAGTATGGCCCAAGGCCCTCAGATAGACAAGGACACTCTTATCAGGCCAGAGAGTTTGAAGGTGTCTAATGGATTTTATTCTGTAGATGGAGAAGATTCATTGAAGAATCTTAATAAGAGGGTACCAGGAGTAACATGTGCTGTAGACAGAATGTGATCTAGGTTAAAGTTGTAGATAGGATGTCAGTGCTCATTAATTCCTGCCCCTGGCAACACTGCTCCCCACTGAGGCCCAGTCTCACATGCACATCTAAACTGCTGCCATCGCTTCTTGGCCTTTCTGTTAAGATCAAGTGAACTGGTTGCCATTATATTTAGGTTGGTGCAAAAGGTTGGTGTGGTTTTGCCCTGTTGAACTTTGCTGTTTTATATCAGCTACATTCTTAAAGAAATGTGGTTACGTTATACATCATTTTAATGCACATTTCTCACTTTATGTTTTTTGGCTAATGGTTTATTACTTGCTGTGTATTTTATATTTATTTTAGACTAGGGAATGATGTTAGACAAAAATCAAATTTGAGAAATTTTCATATTTGAGTTCAAAATGATCATAAAGCAGCAGAGACAACATCAACAATGCTTTTGGCCCAGAAACTGCTAATGAACATACAGAGCAGCATGGTTCAAGAAGTTTTACAAAGGAGATGAGAGCCTTGAAGATGAGGAGAATAGTGGCCAGCCATCGGAAGGTGACAGTGACCAACTGAGAGGATCATCAAAGCTGGTGATCCTTACAACTACATGCTGTGTTGCTGAAGAACTCGATGTCAACCATTCTGCAGTCATTTGGCATTTGAAGCAAACTGGAAAGGTGAAAAAACCCATAAGTGTGTACCTCATGAGCTGACTGCAAGTAAAAAAAAATCATTGTTTTGAAGCATTGTCTTCTCTTATTCTGTGCAACTACGAACCATTTCTTGATTGGATTGTGACGTGCGACTACAAGGGGATTTTGTACAACAGCCAGCAATGACCAGCTCAGTGGTTGGAGTAAAAAGAAGCTCCCAAGGACTTCCCAAAGCCAGACTTGCACCAAGAAGAGATCATGGTCACTGTTTAGTGGTCTGCTGCCCGTCTGATCCTCTACAGTTCTCTGAATCCTGGCAAAACCATTACATCAGAGAAGTATGCTCAGCAAATGGATGAGATGCACCCAAACTGCAATGTCTGCAGCCACCTTGGTCAACAGAAAGGGCCCAATTCTTCTCTGACAACGCCGACCACACCGCACACAACCAACAGTTCAAAAGTTTAATGAATTGGCCTACGAAATTTTGCCTCATTTGCCATATTCACCTGACCTCTTGCCAACTGACTACCACTTCTTCAAGCATCTCGACAACTTTTTGCGGGGAAAACGCTTCCACAGCCAGCAGGAGGCAGAAAATGCTTTCCAAGAGTTTGTCCAATCCTGGAGCACAGATTTTTATGCTACAGGAATAAACAAATTTATTTCCCATTGGCAAAAACATGTTGATTGTAATGGTTCCTATTTTGATTAATAAAGATGTGTTTGAGCCTAGTTATAATGATTTAAAATTCACAGTCCAAAAACCACAATCACTGTTTCACCAATCTAATATTAAAACACTGTTCTACTGATGAGTGGGCTCTGGAGTGGGACTAGCTGCCAGGAGCTTAGTGTCTGTGGTATGTGCCGTGGACCTGGGAAGCCCAACCTTCCTGGGCACATCTGTTTCTGCCTCGTCTACCTGATTGTGTCCGCCTCTGTATCTGTTTCCTGACCTGTGCTCCAGGTGTCCGAAGGGGAGCTATCCTGAGCTGCCTGGACTAGGCCTACTCACTCAGACATGAAGGTCAGAACATCCTTCTTCATCTTCATGTCTAGACATGATTCTAGAAGGATCTCCTGGAACCATGATTCTGCCGTTCATCCAGCTCCCAGCACCATCCAGAGAAGGGTGGCTAACACACTCTCTCCCCTCCCCTGGACCCACGCCAGCAGGGCCAGTGAGCCCAGCAGGCTTTCCCACTGTCATGGATGCAGCTTCAAGATCTTTTTCTACATACTATTCTAAGCAGCCACTCAGATTAGTATTGGCTATCAAGATGAAGGCCATTTCTCATTCTTGATGGAGGGCCCTGCCCCCCTTGGATGTCAGTACAGTCCAAGGTGACTTCCACTTCAACAGAATCCTCCAGTGTGGGTTGTTGGCATGTCTGGGACCTCACCTGGCCTTGAGTCCACTTACTCCTGGCTTTTCTCTTCAACTTGGGTGTCTTAAGGTCAAGTCTACCTGAACCACAGTTCTAAGATATGAATTACGGAGATTGTTTGTGCTTCTGGGAATTTGGAAATCTTTGGAGACCAGTCAAGCCTTTTTTTCAGTCAATACACTGAGAATTTCTACTCTCCCTGCAGCACTGGGTGCAGCCGGCTTGCTTCCCCAGGAGCTTACTAGCCAGTTGGAGAGATATTATGTGGGGCCATAAGATGAACCTAAAACTCCAGGCATCATAAGCTAAATGCTAAATGAGCAGAGAGGGTGACAAGTACCAGAGGAATTCAAAACACATGGGAGCAGATGCTTTCAGAAACAGCACACAGGGCTCCACTCCTGATTCATCACCCAATTGCTGGCACTGGCCCCACAAGTGCCAAATGATGGGGAGGCAAAGCCAGATGCTGCGGAATGAGCAGGCAGGAGGAGGTGGTGCCCTGCCAGCCTGGCGGGGCCCCCAGGGCTTTGGTGATGCCTCCTGGTACTGGCAGAGGTTGCAGGAGGCAGGCAGGAGTGGGCGAACAGAAAGAATGCCAGTCACCAGGAACATTCATGCACTTCCCTGTCATTATCTAAACTAAACTCAGCTACACCCACAGGGCCCCCAAATCCCTAGGGAGGCAGCAAGCAGAGAAGCCATTTCTGGGGGTAAGCAGGAGGCTGGGGCGTGCCCTGTGAGGTTTCTCGGTGGCTTCACAGCAGCTGGTTCATGTGGGCTTAGAAAAGTGGAGGAGGACGAGGGGCTGGGGCAGCAGGAGCACCTTGACCACTGTGACTCCATTTTGAATTACTTACCATGTCTTAACGTAGCTTAAATCCCATATATTTCACACAAGATGAGTAGGAATTGTAGCACTGAAGAAATCACATCATAACATAAAGACAAGGAGAGTGCAGAATATCCTTAGAGGAGGTAACTACAGTAAACCAGGAAAGTCACACCCACCTCCTGGAGCAAACTTATTAGAAGATGTGTGCTTTGCCTCCCACCCGCCACCCCCCACCCCGCCCCCAACATGTTGCAGTCATCTCCATGGCCTATTGCCAGACACTGAGGGGGTCCTTTCTGGGGTAACTTGTAAGCATCTGCCAAATCAGCCCCCTTTTCCTCCACCTCTGTTGCCTGCCCTGATGGAGGCCATGGCCTTCCCTTGCCCACACTGGCCCCTACTTGGGCTTCCAGATTCTAATCTTGCCTTATAAACAAATAACCTGGATTTTACCTTTCTCGTCTGGGAAGGCAATCTGTTGGAAAAACAAAGCTCTTTGTGTCACTCTCTTATTTAAATCTGAACTCTAGATCACAGCTTTCACACCTCTTAGAGACCAGAGTTGGAGAAAAATAATTTATAACGTGAGAGTTGTGAGATAAGTTTTACTGGGGGCAAAATGAGGAATGGGGCCCAGGAGGCAGCATTTCAGATGCTCTGAGAAACTGCTCCGAGAAGACGAGGGGGGAGCCTGGTGGGCTACACTCCATGGAGTCGCAGAGAGTTGGACACGACTGAGTGACTAACACACACACACACACACACGCTGTGTCTGTGAAGATTCGAAAGCCTGGGCTCACTGAAATCTTGCCTGTGATAGGCGCTTCAGACATCCTGGCCTGTGTCCTGCTTTTCTCCACCCCGAATCCCCTCAGGGCACACAGTCGGGAGTGACTGCAGCGGCTGAGGGCTTGGCAGCTGGCAGCCTGTCTGGCTCCATCTTTGGCTCCATCCTGTCTTCCCTCGGGGCTGGTTGTAGCGGCTCGATGGCTGCAACGTCCTTTGTTTACTGATTTGGCAGCAACGTTTTTTCACTCACACCATGAACTAGTGAAGAAAGCTTTCCCCATTGTTTAGGTCCCACGGAGAAAGTGTCTTATTTCCATAAACACAGAGGGATCCTTGCCCACCTGCTGCCCTTAAGCCATATTATCACCTTGGTTGATTTCTCCGATTTCAAAGAAATGAAACAAGACAATTGCAGGGAGGCAGAGAAGACCACTGCGGTATGGGCTGGGGCTACCCTGTGCTGCTCGCACCCCGACTCTGCAGGAGCATTAGGAACAAATGCGATCGTAGCGATGTTTTCTTAGGTCAGTCTCCCAAGGCAATAGAAATAAAAGCAAAATAAACAAATGGGAACGCATCAAACTTACAAGCTTTTGCACAGCAAAGGAAACCATAAAACAAAAAGACAATCTATGGAATGGGAGAAAACATTTGCAAATGATGTGACCCACAGAGGCTTAATTTACTGAATGTGCAAGTAACTCATACAACTCAACAACAAAAATCCAAACCATCATATTAAAAAATGGGAAGAAAATCTAAATAGACACTTCTCCAAAGAAGACAGATAGATGGCCAATAGGCATATGAAAAGATGCACAACATCACTAATTATTAGAGAAATGCAAGTCAAAACTGTTAATACAGTGAGATATCACCTCACGCCAGTCAAAATGACCATCATGAAGAAGTCTGCAAACAATAAATGCTGGAGAGGGTGGGAAGAGAAGGGGACCTCCTATACTGCTGGTGGGAATGTAAGTTGATAAAGCCACTATGGAAAACAGTATGGAGGGTCCTCGGAATACTAAAATTAGAACTACCACATGATCCAGCAATCCTACTCCTGGACATATATCCAGACAAAACTATAATTCACAGTAGCACTATTTACAATGTCTAAGATATGGAAATAACCTAAATATCCATTGATAGATGAATGGATAAAGAAGGTATGATACATATATACTATGGAATACTCAGCCATAAAAAAGAATGAAATAATACCATTTGCAGCACCATGGATATAACTAGAGATTATCATACTAAGGGAAGTAAGTCAGAAAGAGAAAGACAAATACCATATGATATCACTTATATATGGAATCTAAAATATAACACAAATGAACCTCGCTGTGAAACAGAAGCGGACTCGCGGACATAGAGAACAGATTTGTGGCTGCCAAGGAGAGGGTTTTGGGGGAGGGACGGAATGGCAGTTTGGGGTTAGCAGATGTAAGGAATTATATATATATTATAAACGACAGGGTGCTACTGTATAGCACATGGCACTCTATTCAATATCCTGTAATAAGCCGTGATGGAAAAGAGAATATATATGTATACAACTGAATCACTTTGTTGTACAGCAGAAATTAATATGACATTGTAAATCAACCATCCTTCAGTAAGAAGTTTTAAAATTTATAAAAAGAGTAAGTGAGGACCATTCAGCATTGCGGGCAGGTGCCCACCCTCTGCTCTGTGGGGCTCTGAGGGAGTGTGGGCTTTCTGTCAAAGGAAGCTCCTTGGCTCTCCATGGTGAGATGGTGCTCACAGGCGATGACCTACTTCAAAAGCACCTGCTTAGTTATTCTCTGGCATCCCAGGCTTTCTGATAAGGAAATGGTACGTGGGGACTGGAATTCCAAGGTCAACAGGAGTCAGGACATGAGCTTAGAATAAGGGGCATGTACTATGAGTCTAGAACAGGGGGCAAGAACTTTTGTTTATAAAGGCCAAATAGTAAATATTTATGACTAAATAGAGACCATGGACCATGTGATTTCTGTAGCAACCTCCCAACTCTGGCCATTGCATGGTGAAATAATATGCAATTGATGGGTCTGGCTGTGTTCCAACAAAACTTATTTAAACAGCAGGTGGTGGGCTGAATTTGGTCTGTGGGCTGTGCTTTGCCAACCTGTGGTCTAGAATTTCACATTCAGAGATCCTGGGGGATTGTGTGTTGACGTGTTGGGCCATTTCTTAGATCACCCAGTTGCAAATGTGCATCATGACTTACTCAAGGTCACACAGCTGGTAAACAAGGCTGGGATCCCAGGCCAGGTCTCCTGACCCCTATCCAGTGCAAATTTCCACTGCCCAGGGAAATGCCACCTCCTACTCTTCTCCTAATGTACCTACTATACTGACAATCCCAGGTGGTGGGCACACAGAAAGGAAAATGAGCTAATTAAAATAAGCCTTTTTCATCCCCCTTTAGTCACAAGGTTTAGTAGAAAAAAGATCAGTCACTCTGAGTTGCCCTCTTCTAGAAGTCCAGCACAGAGTGACCCTGAGCGGGGTTGAGGGTCAGCCTCTCCTTTGCCTCCTGGATCCACCGGGCCGCAGCGAATCAGCGTTCTACAGGAAAAGTCGCTGCGGTTCACTTCTCAGTCCAGGTTCCCTGGCAAAGACACTGCTGCTCTAATCAGTTGAACTGCTCCTCTGATCAGAGCAGAGCGGGCAAAACGAGCCTTGTCTTTGGGGAATTAACTTTAATTTGCCATGTGATTTGTTTCTGTCCACCTGACTGTAGAAGTGCGGTGAGTTTTAACTCTGGGTCTGCTTCAGGGTTCCTACAGTCTAGTTGCCAGAGTTAATTAAAATGCAACACTTGGAAAACACTTGCAATGCAATCAGAAACATCCACGTGTGTATGCGTGTATACACGTGGACGTGTACACACACTGTGTGTTCTTTCAGTGAGCGAACAATAATTGTTAGAGACTGTGTGGTAGCATTAAGCCACTTTAGGAAGGACAAACATTTTTTGTGAGTATGCCGTAATCTATCCCACCCCTCCTTCCCATCATGCCCTTTCTATTGCTATGCAGAGCAGTTTGGTGTTTTCTTTCCAGCTTACAGACAATGCCCGAGATTCAGTGTGGTCTAAGAAAATGAGGGTCACTTCAGTGTCTTGCCAGCCAGAACCATTCATCCCTGTCGGATGCCCTGAATTACCTAAAACTCGTAAAAACTTTTGAAAAGTGTCCTTTCCTTTCTTTGGAAATAGAAGTTTTAGCTTTTAGGCAAGGACCATTGACCGGGCAGACTGTCCTCCTTTCTGAAGAAAGGCCATGCAAGGATTTAGAATGCTCCTGGCCACACTACAGGGAAATGGGTCATTCTTACCAGCACACACTGGATGTTTCCTCTGGTCATTTCACAAAAATAAATATCGAGTATTTACTCTGGGGAAGGTGCTCGGTGTTCCTAAACCTAAAACGATGAGAACAGCGACTCAAGACTTCTTTGATCTTTAACCTGACATTAACCACGAAATGGAATTATTAACCTTCCGTTAACAAAGCAGCAGAGCAGAAACGGTGGTGAGGGTCCAGGTTATTTCCCTAGGGAACTGGGTACGTCATGCGTGTCGTGGTTCAGGGGAGAGCAGCGGCCGGGGATCTGCACTGCTGCACAGCCCTGGCCTGGCGATGCTCCTGGGCCCTGCTCACAGAGGGAGCCTTGATGACCAGCCGGCGGATGTGAGTGCTGAAAGGGGCTTCAGGACATCCCTGGTCCCTTCTCTCTGTGCAGCTGCTCTGGAACCAGCACTGCCGGGCATGTGGCCACTGAGCAAACCAGAACCCGGGCTGGCACAATCCCACTGGACAGCGCTGCTTCTGGTTGGCCAGCTGTGCTTTGTACCTGCACCTGTGTCTGGGCTGCTGGAGTCTGCACCCATTTCAGATTCTCTTCCTGATCTCTGGCTGCCTTCCCCTGGCTCCAGGTCTGGTGGATCACCTTCCAGCTTTCCGCAAACAACCCTCCTGACAACTCCATCTCCAGTTGCTTCTTTTCTAAATCTGGTCATTAGGAGACATCTCTAGCCCTCTGCACCCCTCCCCCCACCCCCACTCCAAGGCCCATGGATGGTTCCATTTGTGCCTTAGCTTGGAGTTATTAGCAACTACTTTTCTGGGATGGTATGAGCCTTCTGGAAACTTCATATTAACAATTGCCACAGGAACAACCAGTTTAATAACAGCTTTAATCCTCCGAAATCCAGGTCCCCCCAAAAGAGTATGCCCTTGCCTCAGTCTGTCATTTTCAAAGCAAGTGAATTTACTCATTAGCAATCAAAGTGATTACAGTTCAGATGTCTATGTGCCAATAAACCTGATATCATTTTAAGGGCATCAGTTTTACAGTGAAACTCCTGCATTTGTCTGGAATCATGATGTTTTTGCCATTTTATTTCATGGCTCATGTTTTAACTCACTGCATATCTTAACCAGCCGTATTGTAACAGGGTGGTGCTATATTTGAAAAGTGACTTCACTTAGCCCAGAGATATAGAAAGACACTGACTTAAGGGGGAGAACCCTGATTTTTCCTGTCTCTGCTTAATTTGGACTTGTCATTTTGAAGGGACAGGATCTGCTAAGATGATGTCAGAGCAGTGGTCCACATGGACCTGGTTATTCCTGGATTTTTGCCACGGATTCAGGCTTCCCAAATGTCAAAAAGAATTTGATCATGGCCCTGGCTGTTCCCTTGTCTTTGGCATTAAAAACCAGCAAACATGTGTCATCTCCCAGCTTCCTGGTTACCTCCCACTCCCCCATTCCTGATGACGTCCAATCTCTTTTCTGTGGTTTGCTTCTGGATTTTATCAACCTAGCTTCCTAATATGACTTAATCTTACAATTCACTCTGAGCTCTGATCCTATCTAGTTTTTAAAAATGAATAACTTTATGTTTTTTTTTTAAATTACACATTTTCATTGAAATGAATTCATACAAAACAAAAAGGTACCAAGAAAGAAGTTTTAATACCACCTGACCTTATACAATCCAATGACAAGCACCAACTTCTTGCTAGATACCCTTTCAGGCATCTATATACAGTTTTATAAAAATGGGATTTACTTTACATTCAGTTCTATGTCTTGCTTTCTTCACTCAACCAGATGTCAACATGGAGAGAGAGTTCCCCATGGGTCTCTTGTGCTCCTACATGGTCTTTCTGGGCATGCGCAACATTGCAAGGTCATTTTTCAGGATTGCGTTGATAGCAAACCACCTGAAGGATATCTTCCTCCTAGACAGAGGGCCGTCTTGCTTACTGCCTGCAATAAAATGTGGGTTCACTTGAATGTCAATGAAACCTCTATCCGAAAGGACACAATTTACATGTCAATAGACAAGAATTATTTTGGTGTAATGTCTACAATTTTTCAAGAAGTAAAATTGCCATAGCATCAGGGTACCCCAGGGGTGTCCTTTACAGTCTGGATAAATCCACAGTTTCCACTGAAGTGCGTTTCCCCCGTCAGCACTAAGCCAACAGAGGCAACGAACTCCAGTTGCCTCTCAGAGGGCAGCAAAATATTGGGAAACATGCAAGGGCAGGGTTGACTTCAAGTTCAGCTAGAGGAGAGCCGCCTTCTATCCTTCCTGATTCAGAGCAGGGCTGGTCTCAGAGCTGGGGGGTCAAGGTGTTGAGGGTGCTGAGGAGCCAGAGGGGGGGCAAAGAAGGGGAGAGAGCCAGCAAGGTCATTACAAACACACCCATCACACGTGATAGTAATGGATTTCTATTCAAACCCACTTGAATTTCAGGAAGCAAAACTGGGGTCCCGTCAGGTGTGTTAAAGCTGGGTTTTAATCAATAAATGAAAATTGAGAGTAGGAAAAAAACTAAAAATGATACAGAATTTTGGGAAAGGGTCTAGAAGTAGCTCTGTTTTCCCTTTTATTGCATCTCAGTTTTATTTCCAGACACAAATTTTCTTGGTGGAAGTGCCCACAGTTCAAAGTTCTGAGACTGGCCGTGAATCTCTTTTTAGCACCTTTTCATGGTAAAAAAAAATCTGGGTTGTTTTCCTCAGGGCTGGCCTGGAAGGGGCCTCCCTCCCTCCTGTATTTGGAGCTGCATTTTAATGAGACCCCAAGGGACAACTCTGGGGATGCGAGGAGCCAGCACTCAGGTTCATTTAAGAGACTGGCTTTTTTAATTTTATTTTTTTCCTTCTGGGTCTTGGGCAATGCTGAGCACTCCAGCTGACGAGTTTAGCTCTCCGTTCTGAAGCACCAGTGCTGTGGTTCACTGAAAAGTCCTGAGAGGACTCAGGGACATAAGAATGATGTATGTCTAGTGACCACAAGGCTGTCTGTAAACAAAGAACAGTTTCATAGCAAGGGGGAAGTCTGCTCAATATTCTTTAATAACCTATGTGGGAACAGAATTTGAAAAAAAAATAGATTCATGTGTATGTGTATCTAAATCACTTTGCCACACATCTGAAACGAACACAACATTGTTCGTCAACCATACTCCAATATGAATAAAAATTGAAAACAAAAGAACGGTTTGTTGGGAAAATTCCACCTCTGCCAGCTGCCCATTCAAGTATTCATTCAGCAGCCCTTACATTAAGCACATGTTTTAGTTTTCAGAACTTCCAAGATGAGCAAACACAGGACTCATGTCTGTTGAGGCTTGTTGTCCAGTACATGATAAACCCCAAAACAGACCATTGTAAACAGCCTTTTTTTTGTTGTTAGTTTCTCAGTTGTGTCCAACCCTCTGCTATGGCATATACTGTAGCCCATCAGGCTCCTCTGTCCATGGAATACTCCAGGCAAGAATACTGGCACGAGTTGCCATTCCTTTTTCCAGGGGAATCTTCCCAACCCAGGGGTTGAACCTGGGTCCTCTGCATTGCGGTCTCCTGCATTGCAGGCAGATTCTTTACCATCTGAGCCACCAGAGAAGATCCCAAGCAGCCTAGAAGTGGCCAAAGATTCATGATGAAGAGGAAAAAAGCTAGGAACAGACCACCTGACTAATACCCACTCCCATCTGAGTAACAAGAGTTATTTATACATATGGAGAGACATAAGACATATATGCTTATATATGCAGAGAACATTTCTGGAAGCATAGAGGATAACTGGTTATTTCTGGAGGTTTGGCTTTGGGGAAACAGGCAAGGAGATTTTTACTTTCCACTTTATACCCCTCCATATGTTCAGAAAGCATTCTTTTTACAATGAGAAAGCATTACTTATAAAATAAAACAACAAAAACAACACAGCATGGCAGTGCCATCAAAAAGATATAGACGGTGAGTAATGGAAGCAATGAAAGAAGTTACCAGGACTAAACTTAGGAATTTTCTTGACCACCTTAACTGGGGTCAATTTTTCTGTCTTCTGGAATCTCATAGGCTTTTGCTTACATATGTTATGCATGATACCTATCATTCTAAACCAGCATTTCCTTCCCCTTCCTCTTTCCCTCCCTCTCCTCCCTCCTCTCCTTCCTGCCTTCTTCCTTCTTTTCTTCTACAGATGTTGATCGAGATTCTATTACGGACAAGGCAGATGATTCAATACTGTGTTATGATCAAGTTTTGGGGCTTCCTCAATGGCTCAGCAGTAGAGAATCTGCCTGCAATGCAGGAGATGCATGAGACATGGATTCAATCCCTGGGTCAGGGAGATCCACTGGAGGAAGGCATGGAAACCCACTCCAGTACTCTTGCCTAGAAAATCCCACGGACAGAGGAGCCTGGTGGACTACACTCCATGGGGTGCAAAGGCTTGGACAGAATTAAAGTGACTGAGCACAGCACATGACCAAGTTTGGCTGAATATGACAGAAAGAAAAAACATAGTGGCTCAAATAAAAAACATTGTTTCTCTCACACATGAAAAGTAGTCCAGGACCTGTATGGTAGCTCCAGAGTCATCAGAATCCCAGGTTGCTCTAGCTTGCTGTTCCGTCATCCTTGGCATGGCAATTCAGAGTCTAAGATGGTTGCTGCATCTTCAGCTCTAATGTCCAAATCCAAGCAAGCCAAAATGAGGACTAGAGAGGAGCTCATACTCTCCCTTTTTGTGAGACTTCCCAGAGCTACCACACCACACTCTGCTTAAATCCAATTGGTCAGAGCTTATTCACATAGTCACATCTAGCTGCAAGAGAAGCTGGGACCTGTAAGAAAGTTGGAACATGTAGGGAAGCTGGAACATGTAATATTTTAGTGGGGTACATTGCTGCCTTCAATAAATTTAGGATTCTTTTTCTAATTAAAAAAAGTGGATACCAGATATTGGAAGGTCATGAGCAATCTCTGACACACATAGGAGCCAAAACAGTCCTTGTCTTTATAATGCTATACTCTAGTATGGAAATTAGACAGTAATCCAACAATCATGAAAATAACACTAAAATTGCACGTTGCAGTAAGTGAAGTAAAGAGAAATTTCAGTGGATTCTAGAAATATATAATTAAAAGTCCTGACCTACTCTTGGGGGAAGACATCCCCAGGAAGTATGTAATGAGGCTGGAGAAACAGTCAGAGGTCAAGCATGCAGGGCCTTGTTGTCTGTGTCAAGGACTTTGATCTTTGTCTTAAAAATAAAGTCATCCATGAAAAAGTTTTGAGCAGGTTGTAGGATTAAATTGTTATTCTTCTATGCTTATGTTATAAAAGATCTTTCTGACAGCTCAGTGCAGTATGTGCTAAAGGTAGGAAGAGTGGGTGTGAGGGGTGAGATTGCACATCAGCAAAGGGATGACCATAGTCCAGTTCACAGTGTCTTCCTTTTTTGGAAATTGCGAGTGGTTGCTGGTGAGGCTGCTCAGGGTTGTCCATTTGTCTTGCTGTATCCTACTGAAGGAGGAGGGAAGGGCCTACAGCTACAAGAGAGGAAGGTCTGCATTGAGTCATGTGGAGTCATGTGTTATTTATCTATATTTTTCCAGTGATAGCACAGCCTGGTAAACATGGTTGGTTGCCTACCCAGCAGCTATATCACTCACCTTTTTCCTGCTGAGTGAACCCTGATATACTCAATTGGATGGTAAACTCAGTAAGATCGATCCCTCCTTTATCCCCTGGGGATAACTCATGATTGTACAGATATGATAATCCCATACTTCTTCCCAGATACTTTCCCAGCTTTCCTGTAGCTAGTAATAAACTTGTGACTCAGTGAGGTGAAATGGAGTTTCTTGCCTAATTACCCTAGCTGGAGAGAGCAATGTTGAAAAAATGTGCTCAAAGTATACATCGTGCCTTGTTACTAATCTTAGAGGGAAAGTCTCCAGTCTTAACCATTAAATATGATTTCAACTGTGGATTTTTCACAGATACCCTTTATGAAGTTGAGGGAGTTTTTTTCTGTTCTTTGGTTGTTGAATGCTTTTATCATGAAAAAAACGTTGAATTTTCTCAAATGCTTTTTCTGTATCAACTGAAATGATCATGTGATCTTCCCCCCCTTCATTCCATTAATGTGTATGGCTTTGATTGATTTTCTAGTGTTGAGCTATCCTTGAATTCCTGGGATAGACGTAGTCAGTTTAGAATTCTGTTTATATGTCACTTGGTTTGTTAGTATTTTTTTATGATTTTTGCATACATATTCAGAAGAGCTATTGATCTGTAGTTTTCTTGTTAGTGTTTGCCTTACTTTGATAAGACAGGGTTATACTAGCCTCATAGAATGAGTTGAGAAGTGTTCTTCCTCCTTCTGCTTTTGGGAAGAGTTTGTGAAGACTTGGAATTAATTATTCTTTAAATGCTTGATAAAATTCATCAGAGAAGCTAGCTGGTTTTGTTTTTCTTTGTGAGCAGTTTAAAAAATTTCATTACTAATTCAGTCTCTTCCCTTGCCTTTTCAGATTGTCTATTTCTTAAGTCAGTTTTGTTAGTTTGTGTCTTTTTAGGAATATGTCTATTTCATCCAGTTTATCTAATTATTTTGCATATAATTCCATTCATTTTGTGTATGTTTCCTTTATAATTTGTTATTTTTGTAAGATTGGTAATGCTGTTCTCTCTTTTGCTTAAAACTCTATTAATTTGAGTTTTCTGTCTTTTCCTGGTCAATTTAGCTAAAAGTTTATTAATTTTATAGATTTTTTTCAAAGAATCCACTTTTGGTTTCATTGCTTTTTGTCTATTTTTACTATTTCTTATTTCACTAATTTCCACTCTAATTTTTGTTATTTCTGGGTTTCTGTTGGCTATAAGTTTTTTTTTTTTTTTTCCAGTATCTTAAGGTAGAAATCTAGGTTATTGATTTTAAATCTTTCCTTTAAATATTGGTATAGCTGCATTCTCTAAGTTTTAGTATGCTCTATCTTTATTTTCACTCATTGCCAAAGTATTTTCTAACTTCCCTTTTGATTTTTGCTGTGAAAGTGAAAGTCACTCAGTCCAAATCTTTGCAACCCCATGGACTGTATCCTGCCAGGCTCCTCTGTCCATGGAATTCTCCAGGCCAGAATACTGGAGTGGGTAACCTTTCCCTTCTGTAGGGGATCTTCCCAACCCAGGGATCGAACCCAGGTCTCCCACAATGCAGATTGTTTCTTCATTGTCTGAGCCACCAGGGTTTATTTAGTAGGAGTATGTTCTTTTTCCACGTATTTTTTAATTTCCTAAAGCCTTACATATTCTAATGAATAGAATATGTCAAAATTGAGAATATATCACTATTGTGATTAGATTTTTGAAAGACTGGTACTTCTATATTGTTTGCACAAACTTTCACAAATTGGTACAGCCACTGTGGAGAACAGTATGGAGGTTCCTTTAAAAACTAAAAATAGAGCTACCATATGAGAAATCCTACTCCTTGGCATATCTGGAGAAAAACATGATTTAAAAGGATACAAGTACCCAAATTTCCGTTGCAGTGCCATTTACGATAACCAAGACACGCAAGCAACCTAAACATCCATTCACGGACGGGTGGCAAAGAAAGTATGCTACAAATATACAATGGAGTATTACTTAGCCATTAAAAAAGAGTTAAACAATGCCATTTGCAGCAACATAGATGGATCTGGAGATTATCATACTAAGTGAGGTAAGTCAGAGAGACAATGTCATATGATATTGCTTATATGCAGGATCTTTAAAAATAATGCAAATAAACTTATTTACAAAACAAAAACAGATTCTCAGACTTAGAGAATGAGCTTATGGTTTCCTGAGGGCATGGGTTAGGAGGAGGGATTGGTGGGGAGTTTGGGATTGACATGTACACACTACTCTATTTAAAACGGATAACCAACAAGACTATAGTCCAGGAAACTCTGCTCAATATTCTGTAATAACCTAAATGGGAAAAAGAGTTTGAAAAATAGTAGATACATGCATATGTATAACTGAATCAATTTGCTGTATACCTGAGACTAACACAAAGCTGTGAATCAACTGTGCTCCAATAAAAAAATAAACATTTTTTAAAAAAACCTAGTGCTTTCATCTTGTTTGTACAAGCTCTTGCTTTTTCTAATGAAGCAAGCTGCCATGTTGCATACAGATAGAGAGGCCTAACCATCAAGAACTGAGGGCGGCCCCTGGCCAACAAATCAGAGTCCAATGGCCCACAAGCAACTGAGCCAAAGGACCCAGCCAATGCATACCTGACTCACAGAAACTGTGAAATCATAAATGTTGTTGTTTTTAAGCCACTAAATTTTGCGTTAATTTCTCTGTCCACAGAATTCTCCAGGCAAGAATACTGGAGTGGGTAGCCATTCCCTTCGCCAGGGGATCTTCCCCACCCAGGGATTGATCTTGGGTTTTCTGTATTGCAGGTAGATTCTTTACCATCTGTGCGATCAGGGTAGCTTGCAGTACATAACAAATATAATGTAGTTAATTCAAAAGAAGGGTCTAGGTCCTTTGGGTGGACCAGCCATTTCTTTCTTTTTATTTTCTGTTTCCACCATGTATGAGACCTTGAAAGAATCCTAGCTCACACATTCTCTCTTTGTTCTAGCAGCTCTACTAAGAACTAAATGGTAAATCAAATTGGGTCTGCTCTAGGGAACTGACCATCTTAGACTCAAGAGAGGAAGAATCAAGAGACCCTTCCGTAAGTTCAATTTTCCAATCTCTCACTCAGTACTGGGGTTAGATGGAGGTTGCTGTTTCTAAAGCGTTTCTTTGTTTACCATTTGGTTATTGTACCCAGTGAATAAACTTGCTTGTTTATAATGGTAAGGGAGGAAGGGGAATAAAAGACTAGAACTCTCAAACCTTTACACCTAACCCTCATTATGATGAAAGTATTCAGTATTCATAGTAGGTGCTCAGTAAGTGTTCGTTTTTTCCCTATCATGTTCCTTTCCCTTAGGTAGTCTTCCAACCCAGGAAGACTCAGAGAAAAGACTCACACAGTTGGCATTATACCCCCGAACCATAGTCTAATGGGAGGTTATAAAACTCCTAATTTGTCTGCTATTGACATGCTTATTGATAACCTTTGTTGAAAGGGGAATTCAACTCAACAAACATCTAGGTGATGGGTATTATTACCTTGAGACCTCACAAACGGAGATGAATAGAGCATGGTTTCTGTCCTCAGAGCTTTCAGTCCAGAACTAGTACCTGTATTGGAGAAAGTGATGGCACCCCACTCCAGTACTCTTGCCTGGAAAATCCCATGGACGGAGGAGCCTGGTGGGCTGCAGTCCATGGGGTCGCACAGAGTTGGACACGACTGAATCGACTTAGCGGCAGCAGCAGCAGCAGTACCTGTATGGGATAAGTTCATCTTTATGGATCATCTCATAATTTGAAGTTAAATTGCTAAGAATCCACTGATTTTTTTTTCACTGCACTTTCCATAACCCATCCTGCTAAGTGATCATTTCAGGAAATCTAATAGTTCTTCCATTTTAGCTTCAGTCCTGGTGATGGATTTTTCCTGAAGCTATCTACCTGGGTGCCGCCTTGGCTCCCACTCCTAGAATAGAAGCCTGCGCTGAAGGAACTCTACTAGCCTACATGGTAACTTTATGTAAATTAGAAAAGAGCGCCTGACCATCAAGTCACTTCACGGCCATTGGTCACAAAATGTCCACAATAATGGTACAACTCTATATGACATCTATGGGGTAAATGGTTCCCCACAGTTGTGTAATGTATGCTTGCACAAACATGAGTGATATACAGCTTGTACACTTACAGGGAGCAGGAGTGAAAATACGGGGAAATGGCCTGCTTGATGTGGATCAGGAATCTGGGGATGCTGGAGAGGGGTGGAGCAGGGGTGTTGGAGGAAGAAGGAGAGGAAGGCCTTGTCCTGGGCATCTCCTCCAGGTGCCCACCCGATGCTAACATCACACAGGAATTTGCTAGCTCACCATTGCTATCAGTACCTTCACAACCGCAGGATTTTCAGTGTCCTCCAGTTAATTCTGGTCTCAGATACGTCTCAGACCAATTGACTTGTCTCCTTGTTGAGCGCCCCTGCCCTCCAACCACTTGAGGGCAGTATCTCACCACTGGAGCTGCTGCCAACTCTGTTCTCTGAGACCAGTGACTACCCCTTACATAGGCGACGGGTTTCCCAGGTGGCTCAGTGGTCAAGAATCCGCCTGCCAAAGCAAGATACGCAAGAAATGTGGGTTCAATTCCTGGGTCAGGAAAATCCCCTGGAGGAGGGCATGGCAACCCACTCCAGTAGTCTTGCCTGGAGAATCCCATGGACAGAGGACTTGGCGGGCTACAGTCCGTGGGGTCACAAAGAGTTGGACACAACTGAGCACGCATGCACTGCACTACTTAGGCTACAGTAGCCTTCGAAGAACAGCAGAGCACTTCAGATGCCAACACTCCCATCTGCGTTCCCTCTCGTCTCTGTCCATCGAGACCCACACTGTGTCCCAGACAGAAATCTCCAGCCCAGATCCACCCTGGCTGTGGCTCTCAGGCCCTTCAGCAACTATGCTTGTCCCCCAGACTTCATAGTTTCCCTCATGCAGACAGCACCCCAAGGTCTTTTCTGCTTTAATATTTCCTCCATTATACTTCCAACACCCCTACCAGTTAGATACAACCAGCTTCTGAACACCCATCATGGGGTGTCAGAGAAACTCAGAACACCCTATTACAGTCATTCTGGGAAGTGGACCTTTATTTCAGGGAAGGGGTCTCCAGAAGTTTTGTGAATTAAAATGGTACTGTCTCCCTCCTGCAGCTGTATTGTTGTTGGTACAAGAGGTAGATATGGGTGAAGAGGGATAAAATCCTTGAGCAAATTGTATCATGTGACTGTATGTGTGAGACATTGACCCACATCAGGATTAGAAGATTAGAATGGAAGCCCCGGCCAGCTTCACTCTCTTCCCTTCTGGAAATCCCAGCACACCTCTGGCTCCAGGTTGGGGATGGATCACAGCAAGATTTCTGAGGACAATAACCAGTTTCCAGAGCCACTGCCTGGAGCTTTGGAATCTGCCCTGAAGGGGCTTCTGTGCTGGACACAGAAGCTGTGTTGGGGGGACTAGCTTCCAACCAGAAGGAAACTCAAAGTTCAGTTTTCAGATGAGTAAATAACTATGTACAAATATCTGTCAGTCAAATGTTGACTAAAAATTTCCTGGATTTTTCCTGGTCTTCTGAATACATCCAGACCTTTCTTTGATCTTTTCTAGGAGGTGATTGTTTGTATTCTCATACTGAGTCAACTCAATTAAAAAATTAATGAATGAACCCACATGGGGGGAGAGAAAGAAGAAAAGAAAACTGAACAAGCGCTGGGAGACCGTGGTTCAGGCTTTGTCATTAACTATTTGGGTGACACTGTGTCTTGATGGTCTCACCGTTAAGATAAGTGGTTAAGGCAGTACCGTTCTTGAAGGAACCTGCAACGCAAGCGTTCTCTGCGGACACCCTTTCCCTCCCCCTGTGCCTGTTCGGCCCCATTTCTCCCTTCTTGCTCTATTTCTTCGGCACTGTCTCCTTTCACTGTTCCTTTTCCTTTTCTCTCGTGTCTGCTGTTTTTATTCCCAGATCTTTACACAGGCTCTTTTATTTTCATCACCAGGCGATCTGTGCCAACAAGTGTGATGCAAATAAAGTTAGACGGGATTTTGGTTCTGACTGAATAAGAATTGCTCCACTTGAATTTTTTAAAAAAACAACCCAGTCCCTCTCAACTGATTCTATTCAAAGTTTCTTGGCCTCTGAATTTAAGGAACAAGTTGTTCTCGTGGGAGGTTAATTATAAAATGTTCGGTCCACCCCCTGCCCCAGGAGTGACCAACACACAAAACGAGTCCCCAGAAGGGTGTGCAAGCTCGGAACAGTCTTCCAAAGTGAGGACTTTCCCCTCACCTACCAGGTCAGTGAATCCAAGTTCAAAATTTCAAAATTCTATGAAGCCAAGTCTGTCTAATGATAGTGAGTTGAGGAGTCTCAGGAACATTCAGCATTTTCTGGCACACACACACCCTACACCGGACCATCGCTGTCAAAGCAGACTGGAATCAGCAACTCCAACTTTCTAAATGGTCTCTCTTGCTTATAGAAACAAGTGGCCATGGTGGGGTAGTACATTTGGGAGGAATAAGAAAAACCACAAAAAGATGAAGCATCTTGAACTTCCTAGTTATGAGTTAGGGAGAGGATAGAATTCAATTGCCTGAGGTGGGTGACATAATATGAATAAATCATGGAAACAGGACATAATTCTACTCTTTCCACCATTTTTTATCAAGGAGATGGAAAAATCACATTGAATCAAGTGGAATAAACAATACCTTTGTGCCCAAAGTCCAAGATAGGTGAGAAGAAATTAAGAGAGCTCCTAGCTGCCCAGATGAAGTACCCTCCAGGCAGTTAAGATGGGCATAGCGTCTTAGCAGACATTTTGATGCCTTGTCCCATATCCCTGGAAACCACCCGAGTTTGCAGCTACGGTGAGCAGTTTCTGCATGCTGCCGGCTTCCCAGCTCAAGCACCTGACCCTCTCTTCTTCTCTGTGTGATGCCTTTTTCCGTCCTCACCAGGCATCATTGGACTGTTCCCAGGCACAACCCAGAAAGTCAAAGTGGGGTTAATGCTCACAGAGGCAAGTCTCTGGGAAGTAAATGGGAAATAGGAGCCAGTGATAGATGCCTCAACCTCCCCCATTCTCCAGAGAGATGCTCGTAAGTCATGGTCCACCTGGTACTCAGGGTAAGGCAACAGTTTGCCAACAGATGGAGGCTGCTCCTTGGCGCTTCCTTGCACGGGCATTTGGCTTTCTCCATCTCACTTTCCCTGTTTCCTCCCTGGAGCCTCCTGACTTCACTTCCCAGATAACCTAAACCCAAGTCCCTGAAGTCCTTGTCTCAAAATCTGCTTTTCCAGGAACCCAAATGAAGGCTCCACTAGGTAATTTTTTTGGTAAATATGCATAATATAACATTTACCATTTCAACCATTTTTAAGGTTAAGTGGCTTCAAGTTTCATCCAGTTGTGTCATGTCAGAACTGCATTCCTTTTTTTTTTTAAACATTCAGATGTATTGAGATACAAGTTGCGTATAGAAACACTCACCCTTTGGAGCCATAAAGTTCAGTGGGTTCTGATCAGTGAACGTAGTTGTGGACCTGCCACCATAAATCAAGAAACAGAATGTTTTCCTCGCCTTAATGCACAGTGGCGTTAACTACACTCACATCGCTGTGCAACTGTCACCACCATCCACCTTCGGAAATCTTTCACCTTCTCAAGCTGAAAGCCTGCACCCGTTACGTACCAGTCCCCGTTCTTCACCTCCTCCCGGCCATTGTAACCACCATTCTACTTCGTGTCTCTATGAATTTGACTATTCCTAGGACCTCATATGAATCGAATCATACATTTATTTTGTCTTTTTGTGGCTGGCTTATTTCACTTAGCCTAGTGCCTTCAAGTTTCAACCACGTTGTAGCATTGGTCAGAACTACAGTCTTTTTTTTTTTTTTAATTCAGATATACTGAGGTATAAGTTACCATATATATCAGTCACCCTTTTGAGCTATACAGTTTAATGTGCTGTGACAAATGGACACAGTTGTGGAATGGCTGCCATCAATTAAGATATAGAACATTTTTATCACCTCAAGAAGTCCTACTGTGTTCAAATAGCCAACACACACATAAAAAGATGCTCAACATCACTATCATCAGGGAAATGGAAATCAAAGCCACAATGAAATATCACGTCACACCTCTTGGGATGGCTTTTATCAAAAAAATTTCTTTCCTGTGTAAGGATGGATAATATTCCATTGTAAATATATATATATATATACACACTATTTGTAACCTTTAAAAATTCATGTTAATCACTGGATAGAATTGTTGAAAGACTGTAGATGGACTGGTTTTCGAAAAGGAAAACATTCGTTTTTGCTGCACAGCAAACAATCCCCAAATCTCAATGGTTCACAACAACAAATACTCATTTTTCTTACTGCCAGGTGTGCAGGTCTGCTAGGGCAGCTCTGAGTCACACTGTGGGTCTGGTTCAAATCAGCAATATATGTCTTTCATTCTTGTGGACCAGCAATCCCTGGCACAGGTGATTTTCATGGTGAATGGTAGGAGCACCTGAGGAGTGACTGGATGTATAGGGCCTCTTGTATGTTTTATAAGCCTGCATCTCTGCATCTCCCCCATCTCTTCTGCTGCCTTCCTTTGACTGGCCAGAGCTGCCACGTGGCCACACCACTGTCAGTGCTGGGAGGAAATAGAATCTGCCAGTTCCCATGGGAATCCTGCAGTGTCACACAGGAAAAGACGTGGATATATTATTCCAATGTAGGAGAGTGGAGAATTAGTAGCAATAATCCATGCTATAACAGAGTTGATTATGGAAAATAAGAATCGATGCTTTTGAACTGTGGTGCTGGAGAAGACTCCTGAGTACCCCTTGGGCTGCAAGGAGATCAAACCAGTCAATCCTAGAGGAAATCAACCCTGAATATTCATCGGAAGGACTGATGCTGAAGCTGAAACTCCAATACTTTGGCCACCTGATGGGAAGAGCTGACTCACTGGGAAAGATGCTGAGGCTGGGAAAGATTGAGGGCAGGAGTAGAAGGGGATGACAGAAAATGAGATGGTTGGATAGCATCACTGACTCAATAGACGTGAGTTTGAGCAAACTCCAGGAGATAGTGGTGCTGCAGTCCATGGGGTTGCAGAGTCGGACACAACTTAGCAACTGCACAATAACAACAAAACTTGATAATGATTCCCAGTAAATTTCAAATGGGATTACTTAATGGGTGGTTCTGGAGTACTTAAAAAAAAGAGAATGGCAGCTGTAAGGATTCAGTATAACTTCATTAAGAGTAAATCAGGTCAATCTACTTTCAGATCTTTTTTCTCCTTTAGATTTGCATTAGAACCAAATCCAGGGAATGTGGCAGTTTTACTTAATTTAGATTTTAGAAAGGCATTCTAAATTTTTTTCTGCTATGTTCACCACACTGTACAATACATCCCTATGGCCTACATTCTATCCCTATGCTATATACGCTAATCCTTATGCTGTACAACACATCCTTATACACAATCGTTTGTACCTCCCTCTCCCACATCCCTATAGTCCCCTCCCCCATAACCACTAGTTTGTTCTCTGAATCTGTGAATCTGCTTCTCTTTTGTTGTATTCGCTAGTTTGTTGTATTTTTTAGATTCTGCACGTATGTGATATCATACAGTATTTGCCTTTCTCTTTCTGACTCATTCACTTAGCATAATACCCTCCAAGTCTTTCCACGTTACTGCAAATGGCAAAATTTTCTTTCTTGTTTATGGCGGAGTAGTACTCCATTGTGCATATATACCACATTTATTTATTTATCTGTTAATGGACACTTAATTTGCTTCCATATCTTTGTAATCATAAGTAACGTTGCTTTGAACATTGAGGTGTATGTATCTTTTCAAATTAGTGTTTTCATTTTTTTCCAGATAAATACCCAGGAGTGGGATTGTTGGATCATATGATACTTCTATT